>NC_084756.1:11610506-11865506 GCF_033978785.1 Entelurus aequoreus | reverse complement strand
CTCTTTAGGAGAAAAATCCCCTGAAGAGCATGGAAACCTGCGAAACAGGCTTGTAGGGATGATATAGCCTCTGTGTTTTTTTCCTGACCTAACATATATCCCGCTCTACCCTGGTATTGAGCACTTTATAAAGGATAACCCACAGAAACCCCAACTATATATTATTGTGATTCGTTTTTTTTTGGTATGGAACATTTGGTAGGGTACCGGTCCTTAAGTGAGGGTCAGGAAGTGCAACTGCCTTGTGATAAAAATCCACATCTGCTGTGTGAACACACTTAGTGAAATCAAGGCTTTGGTGCAGTAAAAGTTCCAGCATTGCAGTTGTTGGGATTGTGTTCAACTACGGAGGGATTACTTTGAACGCAAAATCTTATATTTTGGATTTTAAATATTTCGGTATTGTTTGTCTGTCACACCAGTCCTGGAATTTTTCTGACCTACTTTGCACATACTTTACCAAAGCGTAATTATGGCGTGAAGTGGAACCTCAATTTATGAACCATTCAATGTAAGAACTTTTCGATTTACGAACCACAGACCGAATAAAAATATGCTTTGGTGTACGAACCTTGTCTCAGTGTATGGTTTCATCCACCGTAGGGCTGTATGGTATACTGCTACTAACAAAGTACAATGGTAGTATGTATTATACTAGGGCTGCACTGAATGATCGATATAAAAATGATATTCCTAAAATTCTACTATTTCAATCTGTGCTCGGCAAGTTGGCCTTCAGGAATGTAAGTATTGAACCAAGATCATTTTAAAAGGGAATCAATAGTTTTTTTTATCAATACCAGAAAAATGAAAACATTATATCTTGCACGGCGGTGGGTCACAGCTTACTGCGAGGTTCGTTCTCCCGGGATGCAGACGAACCACTCCGGACAAGGCGTGCAGGTAGGAACATGATTTATTCCTCCAAAATCTAACACGTACCAAAAACAGACAACAAGCAAAGGGAAAGCGTGCCGATCGCACGGGAAGCTAAGGCGAGACTTAGCGCAGGAATCAAGAAGCATATGAGACAAGGAATGTACCCAACGTAACTGTTGCATGTAGCAAATGTTGAAGCAAGACTGAGCGTGGCGAGCAAGGTGAATAAATAGCTCTCTGATTAGTGGTTGACAGCAGCTGAGCGGGCCGACCACTAACCAGAGGCAGGTGAACCCAATTAATCCCCATGGAAACTAAAACAAACCCAGAGGTGCACAAACAGGAACTCAGGGAGTCCAAAACTAACAGGACATAACAAAACATGATCCGGGCCACGGATCATGACAATATTTAAGAACGGCAGACTTTATATGAAGTTTAACACTTTTAATGATAGCAATGTTGATCGTTCCTCAAGTGGATACCTACGGTGGCCGAGAAAAGTCGCAACAAATGCAAATGCTACAAGACTACCATAAATTACAATGCAGTAACTTTCAGCTACAGCACGATTGCAAAAGCCACAACAAATACAAATGCTACAACACAAGATAAAGCCGCAACACAACTTTAAGCCACAAAGGAGGCGACAAACACAAGAGAAGTGACAGCAAAGCAAGTTTCGCCGACGGAGCAGGTGTGGCGGAAGGTTGAAAATGGTGTTATGAACATGGTTTATTAGTATTATTGTGAAAGTTAACTGGAAAAGTTAACTTTTCATTTCCGTGCTTTTGGCTTATAGTTTTTGTCTTGTGGCGTTTGTGTTTCTTGTGGCTTTTGCAACCATGCTATAGCTGAAAGTTGTGTTGTGGCTTCATGTTGTTGTGTTGTGACTTTTGCATCTGTTGTGGCTTTTCTTGGCCACCGTAGCTGTTTCATTAAAATGAGAGGAGTAGCATGTCAAACCACTGCTCATTTAACTCGAAAAGATTTGGTTGCACTTCATTTTTTATATTAATATTGTAATCATTCATTTTTGAATGTTAGAAATGTGAGCAGAAAATGTTTGCTGTTGTTAATTCAACGTAAAGTGTTGGTTGCCCTTTATTCAAATATGTGAATGCATAGGCCATTAATTGTTGTTTATTTGTTTATATCCATAGTTAATTTATACATACTTCCCTTACAAATAGGACACTTTAACTGCGATATCCACTACCCAGTATTTATTTCACACTCTCACTGGTAGTTTAAAAAGTTACTAAAGCAATTCTAACTCACTGAACTGTTTGGGATCGTATCGCTCCAAATAAACTGGTATCGTCCATGAATCTTATCGACAACATCAAATAATGATTTGAGTTGAATCATTATTAAAACAAATCGTGACACCCCTATATTATGATGCTTTTGAAAAAATACCGGTACTTTTTTTTCATGTGCAATGCGGCTCACTGCCATGATATTGCTGGTAGTATGAGCCGAGGGGCATGTTGAGTGAGTCAACACACACACAGAGCAAATACAAGCAGAAACAGCATAGAGAGGAAGAACTGAAGAAATAACAATTCTACCGGTTAATAAAGAGGGATAAGGATGTAATTGGGCTTCAGAACTAACAATACAAGTGAAGTTATAAATACTCTGAAAGCGGTGTTTTAAAAACATGCCTCGCCAAAGGTGGCATTACTTCAAACTTAGGTAAACATTTAAAGCACAAGCAGACCTGCACAAGGAGTTTGAAGAGTGACACAGGTAAGAATGTAGTCAACTGTTGTGCACATACAGTATAGATACATGGACGTTCTCATTGTCATCCCCTTGGGTTGAGTTTTTTCTTGCCCTGATGTGGGATCTGAGCCGAGGAGGTCGTTGTGGCTTGTGCAGCCCTTTGAGACACTCGTGATTTAGGGCTATATAAGTAAACTTTGATTGATTGATTGATTGATGGACGCGAATACAGCTGGTTGGCTCGTTACCAAATTACTAGCAGAGTCAAAACCACCCACTAAAGCTTAAACTAAAGTGAATTGATTGAATTTTGTTCAGTCAAGCAGTTGTTCCTACAGTTTGCGTTTTACTTTGAAAATTGTGTGTTTTACTTAATACATTTCTTATCGGTGTACTTTTAGCAGTGGTGTGCCGTCAGGGCCAGCAAGGCCTAACATAACCAGAAATCATGATCATAATTAAAGATACAAGTATTTTTTTTATTTACTTTCCCTAAATATCTAAAAGTATTCATATTCTCTTCATGTCATATATTGCTCCTTCCAGTGCTGTTGTTTTTAGTTTAGAGTTTGTATCCAATCAGAATTCAGCTAGCTTATGTTGCCATGCTGTACCAAATCTGCAATGTCTGTGCATTGTAAGTGAACGGGCACATACAGTTGATAGACAATTGCCATAGCCAATCAGATCATGAGTTGTTGTCAGTAAGGCCTTCTAGATGGCTTTACGCTGTGATTGGATACTCACTTGGGAGTCCCAAGTGAGTATCCAATCACAAGTTGTGAAAACAGGAAGTGGCACCGGAACCATACGAGCCATAGAAAGCCACATAAAACTCACTGGTACAATAACTAGTAACATAAAGTGTTTGTCTTACACCTAGTAATCCGCTGTGAACAGATGAAACCAAGCAATGCAGGTGTGCTCCCTTCCGCGAAGGAAATACATTTTTGGCAGGCAATCACATTTTGGCACAACACCGGTGGTTTGCTCAGCACTTTCACACGAATCAACCGACTACGACGGTGCCACCGGCTTATACGGCGTCGGAGGGGTGCTACAAATTGTGAGTTCAAATATTTTATTTATTTTATGTTTTATTTCTTTGATACAATTATTTTAATTTTGATAGTACCACATAAGATATGTTTTTACTTGCTGAAGCGGGTTTATTGAATGTTAAATGCGCCGAAAAATAGACTCTTTTGTACACTGTTGAGGGGCTTCAATGGACAGTAGTGTCCAAGTGTGTTTCTGTATAATACATACAGCCGTGTCCATGTGGTGACATTAATTACGGTATTTGGAGAGGTGAAGTCGGACTAAGTAGGACATCACTGAAGGCCTAGGTGAGAAATGCACGGCCCGCCACTAACTTTTAGCCATAGTACTTGTTTTAGTATATACTAATTATTGTATTTGTCTTAAAGATTAAAACCTTTTTTTAAATCTATTGGTGTTTTTTAGCCTTGTTTATGTGTTGGCCCTGCAATAAGGTGGCGACACACACACATGCATAAAAATATGCGCCACACACACATACCCCACGCCCCATCCAACGCCTTTGACGCAAATCCCTTAGGGGTGATGGTTGGGCAGTGCCTGAAGAGCTGCAGCCTGCCACCATGGCCTCCACTCCCTCCCTTCTGTTGCAAGTCTCGAGATGTATGTTGTAATATGTATATGTGCTTTGCTATGAAGGGTTTTTTACTCGGCCCCTTTAGGAGCCAAGTCTAGATTGTATTTTTTTACGCATCTTCCCCCAGCATTTACCTTTTTCCCATCTTTTACGGGGCGCCTTGTGGTGACCCATCAGCGTTCCTGTTCTGTAACCCTGTACACTGTTTGTTTGTCTAATCTTGAACGGGTTTGTGCTGAAAACAAAATTCCGTTGTACTTGTACAATGACAATAAAGACCTACCTACCTACCTACCTACCTACCTACCTAAGACTTGTCCAGGGTGTAACCTGCCTTCCCGCCTGAGTGTAGCTGGGATAAGCTCCAGCGCACACTAGTTTTGCTCGTGCAATATGAGTTAAAAAAATGAAAAAGCGATGCATGGTTTGAAACATTTAGTGAGTATTCACAGCACTCAAGAAACAATTAAGTTCGTAAATTAAGGTTCCACTGTAATTAGTTTAATCATTAAAAACTGTTAACAGTCCTGTATATTCTCACACAAACTTAATGCACATTTAAAGACACGTTATATGTTAAATGTAACAAGTGATGTCTTCACCCGAGGGTGATGATGACGGATCTGTACACTTCTCTGTAGGCGTTCCGGAGCAGGACGTATGGGAAGCAGCTCTCCAGCATGTCTTGGCTCAAGAACGGAGACTCCTCCACAATCTAAACAGACAACAAGTTATGTGCGAGGATAAAGATGGTGTCTTTTTCAAATAAACACAAAATGATGACGTCATCGATTGTTTTCCTTTGTTTACTATGTCTCTTTTTTCATAATTATTGACTTTATCTTCCAAACTGTTCTGTTTCAAGGTCACTTCACAGGTGAGCCTACCATGTGTAGAAGCAGGTAGATAGAATCTCGGTTTTTGTTATCGGCTTTCTCCAAGTTTTGTCCCATCTGGAGCAGACAGGAAGACGCGAGCTGTGTGCGGGACAATAAAACACAGATTGGAACAACTCTGTGAAAACAACAATGCTTGAGCTCTATCAGTGATTCAGGCAAACTAGTTGTTTGTTCGATCGCAAAAAGCCACTGCCTGACCAGGGCTCAGAAAATCTGTAGAGACTCCTACCAGCCCCACCAAGGACTGTTTTCACTGCTGGACTCTAGAAAGAAGTTTCGTAGCCTCCATAGCAGAACCTCCGGGTTCTGTAACAGCTTCTTCCCTCAGGCCATAAGACTCTTGAACATAATAATCCCCTCAATTCCCCCCAAAAATGGATTAACTCGCTGAAATATAAAGACAATATAACATACATCCGTAAACGTGGATGCATATGCAAAAGTGCAATATTTATCTGTACAGTAAAATCTATTTATATCTGCACCTTATTGCTCTTTTATCCTGCACTACAACGAGCTAATGCAACAAAATATTGTTCTAATCTGTACTGTAAATTTCAAATTTGAATGACAATAAAGGAAGTCTAAGTTCAAGTCTAAGTCTTGTTTCGAAGATTCAGTAACTAACAATTAACTAGCAAGCGATTACACAAAGAGCCTACAGCTGAGTTATTGCTGGTCGTAATGTTAGCAAACAGAATGAAGAGGAATAATATGAACAAACGTAAAGTAAAAAGCCACATTTTTTCTAAAATGAGATAAAGTTGTCTATCCGAGAGCCTAGAGACTATAGTCTTGCATACAATCCACTAAAACAGTTTTTTAATAATCTTCGAATAAGGATTTTATTGTTGAATTTGTTAGATTTAGATCCTATTAAAACGTAGATGGATTGTTGTGTATGCTACTATGTTTGCTACCTTTTGAACAGATACAGTGCCATTTTCCCGTACCTGGGAATCAATACCGGTACTCAATTCTACCAATGTAATGTGCAAATTAATTTTTATTGTTTACACATAACATCTCATTTTTAAAAACTTAACATTTAACAGTGAGCTGATTATAACTGTGCTGTTCAGTTGTCGTATCTTGTTTTCTTACACTTCTGAGTCTACTTGAATGTGCCAGTCTTTTCTTTTGTTGAGTCCTACAAAGTGTTTATACTGTAAGTGCTGTACTTATTACTAGGGATACATATCGTTAGGATTGTTACAATACATAAACCATTATCAATATTCCTTATCGATTACAGTAATCACCGGTACTTTTTGTGTAAATAAAAATGTGAAAAAATGCTGTTTTGAATATTTTTTATGAGCACCAGCAATCATCATTATATAACATCTCAAAGCATGGAAGTGTTTTATAAACACTTTATAAACATTTTAAAGTCTTCAAACAAGTCAAATATGTTGGCAGTGGTTATGTCATTATCTTGTAAAGACCACACAGCTCCATCACTGTGTTTCTATTCTTTACAATTACATTCTGCATATCCATTTTCTACTGCGTGTCCCTATATTACAATTTAAAATAATAGTAAAAATATATAAAGTAAAAAAAAAAATGACTACGGTATTCATGTTCATTCGTATGATTTTTAACGGGATATCTCATATCAAATGTACAATATAAATCAATTCAAACAATTACTGTAGCATGTTAAGTGGTTGTGCATTGTTACTCGTGTTTATGTTGCACACGTTCCTATTTGAGTGACGGACTGGAAGCCCGTGTTCACAGCCAGTATCGTGAGTGTATTATGTAAACAAAAAGACCCAGGGATTATTTAAAAATGTCACTTTTTTGGGGACGACAATACTGTTGTTTTACAAACTTTTGTGTGGTCTTGCTTCCTTATTTGTGATAATTCCAAGCCGATTATCATCTACCTGTGCATATAGTAGCGGCACTTAATCTGAATGTGACAGCGTCGCCGGATAAAAAAAATACCCGTAGCCATATTATTAGTCCAGAACCTTAACGGTCTTCCGGGACTGACCGGTCTCAAAAATGACCAGTACACGATATACCTATTCCTACTTATTACACACCGGCTAACGTGCATCTAAGTTGTAGTTTTCATTACCAAAACTGAAGGTTTTGAACTCGCCATGCCAAATAATTAATGCTAATCAGTAGCATGTACAAAACCCAAAACCAGTGAAGTTGGTACGTTGTGTAAATGGTAAATAAAAACAGAATACAATGATTTGCAAATCCTTTTCAACTTATATTCAATTCAATAGACTGCAAAGACAAGATATTTAATGTTCCAACTGAGAAACTTAATTTTTTTCTGCAAATAATCATTAACTTAGAATTCAATGGCAGCAACACATTGCAAAAAAGTTGTCACAGGGGCATTTTTACCACTGTGTTACATGGCCTTTCCTTTTAACAACACTCAGTAAAGGTTTGGGAACTGGGGAGACACATTTTTGAAGTGGAATTATTTGCCATTCTTGCTTGATGTACAGCTTAAGTTGTTCAACAGTCCGGGGTCTCTGTTGTGCTATTTTAAGCTTCATATTGCGCCACACATTTTCAATGGGAGACAGGTCTGGACTACAGGCAGGCCAGTCTAGTACCCACACTCTTTTCCTATGAAGCCACGCTGCTGTATTGGCATTGTCTTGCAGTAATAAGCAGGGGCGTCCATGATAACGTTGCTTGAATGGCAACATATGTTGCTCCAAAACCTGTATTTATCGTTCAGCATAAATGGTGCCTTCACAGATGTGTAAATTACCCATGTCTTGGGCACTAATACACCCCCATACCATCACAGATGCTGGTTTTTGAACTTTGCGCCTAGAACAATCCAGATGGTTATTTTCCTCTTTGTTCCGGAGGACACGACGTCCACAGTTTCCAAAAACGATTTGAAATGTGGACTCGTCAGACCACAGAACACTTTTCCACTTTGCATCAGTCCATCATAGATGCCGGCGGCGTTTCTGGGTGTTGTTGATGAACGGCTTTCGCTTTGCATAGTAGAGTTTTAACTTGCACTTACAGATGTAGCGACAAACTGTAGTTACTGACAGTGGTTTTCTGAAGTGTTCCTCAGCCCATGTGGTGATATCCTTTACACACTGATATCAGTTTTTGATGCAGTACCGCCCGAGGGATCGAAGTTCCGTAATATCATCGCTTACGTGCAGTGATTTCTCCAGATTCTCTGAACCTTTTGATGAGATTACGGACCTTAGATGGTGAAATCCCTAAATTCCTTGCAATAGCTCGTTGAGAAATGTTGTTCTTAAACTGTTGGACAATTTGCTCACGCATTTAATAACAAAGTGGTGACCCTCGCCCCATCCTTGTTTGTGAATGACTGAGCATTTCATGGAAGCTGCTTTTATACCCAATCATGCACTGCAAAAAGTCAGTGTTCAAAAACAAGAAAAAAAAAATACAAAAATTAAGGGGTATTTTATTTGAACTAAGCAAAATTATCTGCCAATAGAACAAGAAAATTTGGCTTGTCAAGACTTTCCAATACAAGTAAAATTAGCTAACCTCAATGAACCCCAAAATACCTTAAAATAAGTGTATTCTTACAATAACAAGAGCTTTTCTTGGTAGAAAAAAGAGAGACCTTTTTGCTCCATATGTTGAAAAATATTCTTAAATTAAGTAAATGCTAGTGCCATTATCTTGACATAATGATATGCGCTGGCATTACATTTCTTGAAACCAGCAAACTTATACTAAAAACTAGTTTATTGTTCTTAATGGAAAGGCAACAAGGCAACCGCTTGTTACTCTCGGGGTCTACTAGCCGCTCAGGCAAATCATATTGTCTAAAAATGCATTTTTCCATCGATAACATGACATCATCGCGCCAAGTGTGTGCTCTTTCAGTCAATTAGTGCGCATATATACAGCCCGGCCTCCGGCCACATTTTTTGTATTGTAATTTTGAGATATTTATCTGAATGTCCATGAACTATTTCTGTTCAAAATTGTTAAATGTTTACTGTACTGTGCCAACTGTACTACTATATGAAAACATAGTTTCTATTGTTTCATTGAAAATAAAACAGCAAAGTCCATTTGGCTGTCATCTGTTTTAATTATGAGACACAATTGTGTCAAAATCATGATTTTTTTTTTCATGCTTGAAGTAAGAAATTATTATTTTTTTTTTAAAGTAGTTTTATACTTGTGTTGATGACACAGCTTTGCAACAGTTGATATTCTAGTTTCAAGCATGTTTTAGGTCATCAAATCTCAGCAACAAGCTGTAATATCTTACTGAGATAATTTAGGACCAAAACCCTTAAAACAAGTAAAACACTAACATCAAATCTGCTTAGTGAGAATAATTCAATTATTAGACAGAAAATAAGCAAATATCACCCTTATTTGAGATATTTAATCTTACTTAGATTTCAGTTTTTGCAGTGTGGCACCCACCTGTTCCCAATTAGCCTGTTCACCTGTGGGATGTTCCAAATAAGTGTTTGATGAGCATTCCTCAACTTTCTCAGTATTTTTGCCACTTGTGCCAGCGTTTTTGTAACATGTTGCAGCAGGGGTCACCAACCTTTTTGAAACCAAGAGCTACTTCTTGGGTACTGATTAATGCGAAGGGCTACCAGTTTGATACACACTTAAATAAATTGCCAGAAATAGCCAATTTGCTCAATTTACCTTTAACTCTATGTTATTATTAATAATTAATGATATTTACACTTAATTGAACGGTTTAAAAGAGGAGAATACACGAAAAAAATGACAATTAAATTTTGAAACATAGTTTATCTTCAATTTCGACTCTTTAAAATTCAAAATTCAACCGAAAAAAAGAAGAGAAAAACTAGCTAATTCAAATCTTTTTGAAAAAATTAAAAAAAGAATTTATGGAACATCATTAGTAATTTTTCCTGATTAAGATTAATTATAGAATTTTGATGACATGTTTTAAATAGGTTAAAATCCAATCTGCACTTTGTTAGAATATATAACAAATTGGACCAAGCTATATTTCTAACAAAGACAAATCATTATTTCTTCCTAGATTTTCCAGAACAAAAATTTTAAAAGAAATTCAAAAGACTTTGAAATAAGATTTAAATTTGATTCTACAGATTTTCTAGATTTGCCAGAATAATTGTTTTGAATTTTAGTCATAATAAGTTTGAAGAAATATTTCACAAATATTCTTCGTTGAAAAAACAGAAGCTAAAATGAAGAATTAAATTAAAATGTATTTATTATTCTTTACAATAAAAAAAATAAATTTACTTGAACATTGATTTAAATTGTCAGGAAAGAACAGGAAGGAATTTAAAAGGTATATGTGTTTAAAAATCCTAAAATCATTTTTAAGGTTGTATTTTTTCTCTAAAATTGTCTTTCTGAAAGTTATAAGAAGCCAAGTAAAAAAATTAATGAATTTATTTAAACAAGTGAAGACCTTAAGACTTTAAAATATTTTCTTGGATTTTCAAATTTTATTTGAGTTTTGTCTCTCTTAGAATTAAAAATGTCGGGCAAAGCGAGACCAGTTTGCTAGTAAATAAATACAATTTAAAAAATAGAGGCAGCTCACTGGTAAGTGCTGCTATTTGAGCTATTTTTAGAACAGGCCAGCGGGCTACTCATCTGGTCCTTACGGGCTACCTGGTGCCCGCGGGCACCGCGTTGGTGACCCCTGTGTTGCAGGCATCAAATTCCCCAAAAAATAAAAACGTTTTCCATTTCGAACATTAAGTATCTTGTCTTTGCAGTCTATTCAATTGAATATAAGTTGAAAAGGATTTGCAAATCATTGTATTCTGTTTTTATTTACTATTTACACAACGTGCCAACTTTACTGGTTTTGGGGTTTGTAGATGCCACTTGCTCAGGAGTTTCTCTGGGTCAAAGATCATATGTGTGAACCATTTTATTGACAAATGCATTTTTTTTCCAAGCAGCATATTCAAGCATGATTATGACTTACTCACCAAGAGGAACTCTTTGAGGTGCTGTTGTATGTTCTTGTTCTGCACGGTAAACATTGCAGCAGCCAGCTGGTTGATGGCCAACGCTAAAGAGTGGCAGTTGTTGTTGTGGCCTGATGAAAAGGAACACATTAAAAAACATCAACAACATCTGTCACTTTAAGCAAAGAGGAAGTTTTTTTTTTTTCCTTATCAATGATCCGTAACGCTTAAGAGGAAGCAGGCTGGACATATTTCCTTGTTTAGAGTTTGCAAATGGAAACATTAAGAGCAAATAACACTGTTTGCTACTTTGATAAAACAATTTGTCGCTCTTAATGTTTCCGTGGAGACTCGGCCAAATAGTTTTTAGTCAACACATGCCAACAGTCAAGGTGGTTTTCATTAGGCAGCATGCTCGAGGCCCAAAAGTATCAAAGGCACAGATGTTTAAAACCGCTTTTCACACGCTCACAGGACCCGCTATTAGGTACACCTGCACAATCAAGCTGAAAATATGCAGGAACAAAACAGTCATTTTGCAAGAAAAAAAGTCACGAGGATATTAGAATGATGTCAATTAACGAAAAAAATGCAACTTTCAGAGATTAAGTGCGTATTTTTGCGACAAAAAAGTTGTTGCAATGAGACAAAAATCGTATTATTAGTAGAATAAAATGTCATAATTGTAACAATAAATAAAGCCCTGGTATGAGAAATGTAACGTTGTGACATTAAAAGGCTATTTTACCTGAATAAAGCCTTGCAAGTTGTCCATGACAACTGTTGCCTGTGAATTGAATGTTAAATGATTTCACCCTTTGTTGTCTCCAAAGGTGTTTCAGAGAATTTGGCAGTACATTCAACCGGCCTTACAACTACAAACCACGTGTGAACACAACACATCCTCCACATCTAGCATCTTCACCAGTTTGTTGTCGTAACCGACATGAGTGTGCAAACTCTCACATTCGATAGCGCCTGGCACGTTGTAGATGTTCTCTTGAAGATGAAGAGAATTTAGATATATTTATTGAGTCATATTTAAAGCACAACAAAAAGCAGAGAGACAGCTCAAATCTCAAATTACTCGTAATTTAATGTACTCGTACGTTGAGGTACCACTGTATTATTTAATTATAGCAACATTGTGATGTTTTTCGTGTAATATGACAACAATCAGTGACGTGCTGTGCCTCACTTTGCCACCAGGGGGGTAAAAGGCTTAACCATGAGATGTTCAAAAACGAAGTAATAAAATAAGTTTGAATATTTCTCTTTTGGTCTATGATTTCTATGTGATGTTGGTGTGGTTCCTGTATATTTTGATAATTTTCATGGTCAAATTTGTGGAAATTCCGTGTTTCCTGATGAAAATAACGCGGCAGAGGAAAAGTGATGCAGACACAGGTGGTGCCTCCACGGCTACACACAAAGTGTATTGAGCGTGTGCGTGAGAGGGCGCTTCCTTGTTGCCGTGGGGGAAAAGGCAGGCCATGAGGCAGCAAGTACCTCTGCCTCAAAGTAAGGGGCGATATATTGTCAACTTGCACGTCAATGCCTCAGCAGTACTCTGACTCGCCACTCTGGGAGAAGTGGGGGTGCTCAAGCTAGCAGACACATGTCTCTCCAGCGGAAGCCAGCCTTTTTTTTTATTCTTTTTTTTTTTTAAACTGTATTTATAACAAACATGGCATTTTCATTAGAGAAAGCTATTGTTTGTGGGTGTTTTTTTATGAGATGCAAAAATATTGTTTTATTGCTTGGAATGAACTTGAATTAAATAAATGTGTCTGCCAATATGGAGGACTATATACTGTATCCAAGAATAAATACTTCTCTAAACTGGACTTTAAGACAAAATGAATGTGATCATACAAAGTACGTTTTCATGGAGGATAGCTATTGCTGCTTCAGGTACAAACACAGAAAGGTAAGATACACTCACAATACTTGATTTATTTTGTTAAAAGCAAATGGAACCAAAAAGTATTTAATAACAACTTCATCAAATACTTTTTGGAACCATTTATCATATAAAAATGTCATTATGATAACAATTTTGTGAAAGCGAATAACTCCCTTCTTTTTCCTGTTACTCTAATGTGCAACCTAAATCAACAATGATTGGAGCTGCACATATCAATTTAAGTAAAACAAAGAAGAAAAAAAAGTCCAAAAGTATCTATGCTTCACCTGGTGTTTAGTTCACCGCACGTCACTGACAACAATATACTTCTTAAAAATCATAGTGCATTTATATTTTGGTTTATTGTATTTAATGATTGTTTGTGAAGATTATGCTCAAGTGGTCCTTATATACCTTCAGCATAACAAAAGTACATTAGAGATCCCAAACATGGGATCAGATCAAGATATTACCCTTTTTTAACGGATTAGATGCAATGTAGTAATTGCTTTGTTCTTACACTAAAACATGTATAATGTAATGAAAATAAAGTTTTATTAACACAATAGAAATATCAGATAAAAGTTGTACTGAAGGACACTTTTATTTTCATTAAAATGGAATTGTAATTATGAACCTAGTCCTAATTTTACTCGATTAAAGTCCTAATTAACAAGAAAGTACATGTGCCTCAAAAAAAGAAAACATTGCTAAACTGGTGTTTTTACCAAAACGATGTGAAATTAAGAAAAAGATGATGAAGACTGTGGAGAGGCGAAGCCGGCAGTCCGACAGCGGAGCAGGGCACCCCGGAGCCTGCCCCAAGATGGCGGCGAGGAGGCGCGGACGGCGAGCAAGCGGTGAGGCGGAGCACGCCGAGATCGACTCCGCAAATATTACCAGGTGCATGGATCGCCCAGCTGGGCACAGTTAAATAATCCTCTCACACCACGTAAAAGGGTGGCAGCCGGAAACGTCAGGGAGAGAGGCGGAGATCAGAGACAGAGCCAACGAGAAGCGGATGCTGAGCGAGAGCGCAAAAGAGCCCAAGGAAGGCGACACGCGCAGCTGAAAAGCACGCAGCTGAAAAGCTGAAGCTGAGAAGTAAGCAGGACACGGCAAGGCTGAAAAGCAACCCGGAACAGACTTTTACTTATTGAAAAATAAAATAAGTCTAAACCTGCTCAACAATGTCCCTCCTTGGTGGTCCTGAGAACCCGCACGACGGCTCGAGACTTTCACAAAGACCAAAGTCTTTTTTTTTTGTTTTGTTGTTGTTGTTGTTGTTGTGTTTTTTGTTTGTTTTAATTATATTTGGATGTATTTGTTTGGTTTGTATGCCTGTGAATCTGGAATATCCATTAAGTAAGACTACTTATTATGTTGAAGGGGGCAGAATATATAAGATGTTCTTCATCCTGTTCCTTCTCAAGCATAGGTGTTTAATATGTGTTTAGTTGCTAAAGTTTAATTGTCTATTGATCAAAAATGCACATCAATGAAGGAGATACTGTAAATAAAAAATTAATGAAAAAACGAATGAAAAAAGTAATTTACTCATCCTATTTTTAATGCATCTAAAGGATGTACAGTAAATATCACTCTATGATGTGTCTTTTTCTAAAATGTATAAATCAGTCATCCATTTCCGAACACATGCATCATTTGCATTCCTAGCATGATGTTCATTTATTATTCCGTAAAACTATTTAACTATTTTTTCTAAATTGTATCCTGATTTTAAAAAATGTATTCTCCCGTGTGTGGCTATTATAAGACTTATTTTCAAAAGATATGCATTTTTACAGATATCATTTAAAACATTTAATTCTGGGTATATCATATTGATCAACTAGTTCTTATTTAGAGGGCTTTGTGGGTGGAATAGAGGCGCTACCATTGGCTTCGTTGTTATAATTACGATAGTTGGGACTTTGCTAATGATTATTGACAAATTAGAATGCATATATAAAGAAAAACATATGTGTTCTTGTCTTACAAAAGGATTTTGAATGATAGACAAAATTTAAAAAAAAGTTCAGATCCCTTTTAATAATTCGTTCTACATTCTGTGAATGTGCTGATGCTGGGGCGGAAGTGACAAAATGAATGTATGTCGGGAAAATGGGAAAATGAAAATCTCAGCAAAAGTAGTTGGCAGGCTAATTTTTAAAACTTGATTAAATCTTGACAGTGGTAAACGCAGAGAGACATGTGTTTGTTGTAAAATTATGATATGATGAGCTTTATTATTTGGGTCATGGGGCCCGCCTCCGGCCCGGCTATGACTTGTTCTGGAAAACAGCAAAAACTTACACGGTGAAACGTGTTGCAGGAAAACCGTCCTCAAAGTACATCCGTATATGACAATCATGACAAAGTCCCGACGAAGAAAGAAAGCATCCGCCAAACTTAAATAGTCTTTATTGCTAACACACAACTTGGTGCGGGAATAGGGAACAAGAAAACAGTAAGTAAAAACTGCAAAATAAGAGCGCAGGACAGGAAAACTGAAAAACCCCAACAAACTCAAAATGAAGCACGGCCTGGTGCGACGGGCCATCACAATTTCTGCACCAAATTTATTTTTACACTGATTTACACAATTTTTTTCTGCTCTGATTTTTTTTAACTGAATTTATTTTGCACTTAATTTTTTATACTGATTTTTTTACACTGAATTTTTACAACTGAATTTTAAAACAGTGGATTTTAACACGTTGGATTTTTAAACACACACATTTTGCTCACCAATTTTTATTCTGTGAAAGTATCAGCATAATTGTATTTATTTCACAAAATACAAATGAAAAAAATGTATATGCATAAATTCTGTTTGAAAAAAAAAAAAAAAGCTTTTGCAAGAAAGGCAAAAATTACCACCATAGACTTTCATCTATATTTCATACTGAAAAATTGCAATATCTTTCCTTGTAACATGACTGCAATATACCTTATAAAAATCTAAGCACTATTATATTTTGGTTAATTGTATTTCATAAAGAGTATGCTCAAGTGGCCTTCATAGCACAACTTCATTCTTAAAAAACAAAAACAATAACCTGTTTGAATTATTCTACTTCTGGCCACTGAAGATTTAGGGCCTGATTCACTAAAGGTTTGCATGTACTAAAACATGTGCAAACTTGGTAGCACACGCAAAGCTGATCTACTAAACATGTGCAAAGTGGATCGCGTCTGTTAAGTGAGCAGAATAAAGCGTGCAATCCATTTTGCTTCTTCGTCTTCATTAATATGCTAAATATATGCTGATCATCAAAATGCCCACAATACTGGGAGGAGAAAACGCAAATATAATTATTTAGCATGCGCAATGTGATTTATCAACACTCATCACCGTTTTGCGAGCGCTATTTTGCGTTTTATTTTGCATGTGTCAGAAAGACGTGAAAACCGACAGTCCCACACACTGCGACATTGTTGCTTGCGCTGCACAGACAGACGAGAATCCTACATTATACGTGTGTGTCGATATTTTGGATGGGCAGGAATAACAAATATTAGACACATTGTTTATTCAGCAATGTCCTTATATAATTTTATAGCTGCTGGGTGATTTATGGTAGTGGTTTTCAAACATTTTTCACCAAGTGCAACCTCAGAAAACACTTGGCCTTCCAAGCACCACCGTAATGATCAACATTCAAATACAGTAGCATAGTAGGCCTAAATATTCATTAAAAACAAGGCAGATTTTGTATTTAACAAGCACTCCCCGCTACCCCGAAAGGGACAAGTGGTAGAAAATGGATGGATGGAAGTATATTTAATAGTTTGGCCACTGTAACATTACACACAGCTTGAACAGTAACACTGTGTTTGATAATTTATTCAAGCGATTATTTGGCGTACCACTAGATGGAGCCCGCGTACCACTGGCAGTACACGTACCAACATTTGAGAATCACTGACTTATGGGGCTGATTAAAACTAATTCAATTGATGCCTATTTATTTAGGAAATATATTACTTGAAATATGTCCTATGTGCGAAGACGTCATTCATGGTGCATTTTCTCGCGCTTGAGTCATTCAAGATGCACTAATGCGCTGGTGATGCAATCCACAGCCTGGCGCACAGGTTTAAGTGTCGGTGTGCACATGTTCTTGTTGTCTAGATTGCAAATCAAAAAAGGTGTTACAGATGATAGAAGTGTGTGCAGCTCGTTCAACACATGGCACACAGCATGACAACATGAATGGAGAGAATATGATCGTCATATTGTATTTAAATGTAACTTAAATCATTTATATTAGGCGATCTGCGTCACTTTTCAATTACACACGCAGTGTTAGTAGATTACGTGCAACACGCCCACTCATTCATTCATATACATACATATATATACATACATATATATATATATATATATATATATATATATATATATATATATATATATATATATATATATATATACTACCGTTCAAAAGTTTGGGGTCACCCAAACAATTTTGTGGAATAGCCTTCATTTCTAAGAACAAGAATAGACTGTCGAGTTTCAGATGAAAGTTCTCTTTTTCTGGCCATTTTGAGCGTTTAATTGAGTTTCTGGAGCATCACATTTGTGGGGTCAATTAAACGCTCAAAATGGCCAGAAAAAGAGAACCGTCATCTGAAACTCGACAGTCTATTCTTGTTCTTAGAAATGAAGGCTATTCCACAAAATTGTTTGGGTCACCCCAAACTTTTGAACGGTAGTGTACATCTAACACAATTTCCCAACTCATATGGAAACGGGGTTTGTATAACCCATTTACCATTTCATTTTCTCAAAACTCGACAGTGCGCCCTATAACCCGGTGCACCTAATGTACGGAATCATTTTGGTTGTGCTTACCGATCTCGAAGCTATTTTGTTTAGTACATGGTAAAATGATAAGTAGATGGCAGTCACACATAAGAGATACGTGGACTGCAATATGCCTCAAGTAAACAACACCAAAATTGTATATGTTCTATTGAAAATATAAAACATTATACAAAAATCTGTCAAAATGTTTTAGTACGACTTTGGTAAGCTATGAAGCCGCACCGCCTGATGGATTGTACTGTGCTTCAACATACGAGTATTATTATGGTGTGTGTATAAGGTAAGACATATTTTTGTTTTGTTTTCGCAATATTATGCAAAAGCAACTTTTCTTACCTTATGGTACCTGCTGATCTGTATTTGGGATCTGCATAAATCCTGAAAAACTGTGCCGGCACCGTAGTCGATAAGCTTCTTCTTTTTCTCTATCTTCTTGTTATGGGACATTCATCCTCCGCTGTTGCCATTTCTAATATAAAGTAGTGTAAAGTTCTTACTTATATCTGTCAGTAAACTTACCATGAAAGTGCTAAAACATACCGGTGTAGTGACTAAACATTATTCACCCAAGGAACTTTAGTTATTAGAGAGGACACATTTCCGGCGTTGTTTTTTTCCGGATGAGAAGATGCTGCTCCGTTATTGATTGAAGTATAGTCTGAATGTAATTAAAACAGTTAGCTCCATCTTTTGACACTTCTTCCACTCCCGTCCTTGCACGCTACACCGCTACAACAAAGATGACGGGGAGAAGACGCTGCCAAAGGTGAGCCACGTAAATAAGACCGCCCACAAAACGGCGCATCGTGAAGCGACTGTCAGAAAGTGACTTGAAGATGATCTGTAAAACATCATCTATGCAACATTTTGACCAAAGAACCACCATTACATGTTATGTAGACCACAAGGAAGTCTTTTACATTTAGAAAAAAATCATAATATTATGACTCCTTTAAAGGCCTACTGAAACCCACTACTACCGACCACGCAGTCTGATAGTTTATATATCAATGATGAAATCTTAACATTATAACACATGCCAATACGGCCGGGTTAACTTATAAAGTGACATTTTAAATTTGCCGCTAAACTTCCGGTTCGAAACGCCTCTGAGGATGACGTATGCGCGTGACGTATACCGGCGAACACGGGTATGCCTTCCACATTGAAGCCAATACGAAAAAGCTCTGTTTTCATTTCATAATTCCACAGTATTCTGGACATCTGTGTTCGTGAATCTGTTGCAATCATGTTCATTGCATTATGGAGAAGGAAGCTGAGCAAGCAAAGAAGAAAGTTGTCGGTGCGAAATGGACGTATTTTTCGAACGTAGTCAGCCACAACAGTACACAGCCGGCGCTTCTTTGTTTACATTCCCGAAAGATGCAGTCAAAATGGAAGAACTCGGATTACAGAGACTCTAACCAGGAGGACTTTTGACTTCGATACACAGACGCCTGTAGAGAACTGGGACAACACAGACTCTTACCAGGATTACTTTGATTTGGATGACAAAGACGCAGACGTGCTACTGTGAGTATGCAGCTTTGGCTTCTAAACATTTGATCGCTTGACCGTATGTGCGCAACTTTTTTTTGCGTATGTACGTAACTTTTTAAAAATATATAAGCTTTATGAACCTTGGGTTAGGTGAACGGTCTTTTGGGCTGAGTGATTGTGTGTGTTGATCAGGTGTTTGAATTGTATTGGCGTGTTCTATGGAGCTAGGAACTAGCATAGGAGCTAGGAGCTAGCATAACACGTACCGTACCGTACGTGCGCGTCACGTACGTAACTTTTTAAAAATATATAAGCTTTATGAACCTTGGGTTAGGTGAACGGTCTTTTGGGCTGAGTGATTGTGTGTGTTGATCAGGTGTTTGAATTGTATTGGCGTGTTCTATGGAGCTAGGAGCTAGCAGAGGAGCTAGGAGCTAGCATAACAAACACGCAGGTGTTTTTATGCAGGATTAATTTGTGGCATATTAAATATAAGCCTGGTTGTGTTGTGGCTAATAGAGTATATATATGTCTTGTGTTTATTTACTGTTGTAGTCATTCCCAGCTGAATATCAGGTCACCCCCGGCTCTCACAGCATCTTCCCTATCTGAATAGCTTCAACTCCCCACTAGTCCTTCACTTGCACTTTACTCATCCACAAATCTTTCATCCTCGCTCAAATTAATGGGGAAATTGTCGCTTTCTCGGTCCGAATCTCTCTCACTTCATGCGGCCATCATTGTAAACAATAGGGAACTTTGCGTATATGTTCAACTGACTACGTCACGCTACTTCCGGTAGGGGCAAGCCTTTTTTTTATCAGATACCAAAAGTTGCAATCTTTATCGTCGTTGTTCTATACTAAATCCTTTCAGCAAAAATATGGCAATATCGCGAAATGATCAAGTATGACACATAGAATAGATCTGCAATCCCCGTTTAAATAAAAAAAATTCATTTCAGTAGGCCTTTAATGCGCCCTATAATCCGGTGCGCCTTTTGTATGAAAATAGACCTGAATAGACCCGCTCATCGGCAGTGCGCCTTATAATCCGGTGCGCCCTATGGTCCGGAAAATACCATCAGGTCCTTATAGAATCAATGATTACCTGCGTGCACGCGGCTGTAGGTGGAGTTTGGGTCGAGGGCCAAACCGGGCAGAGACACTGCGATGTAGACGAGCAGCAAACATGACAGCTTGTACTCCTCTTCAACAGAAATATTATCTGTATATTTTAGGAATAGGAATTTTTTTTAAACGTATGAACCAACAGAGTTCACAGTGTAAAGAAGTATGACTCAAAGTTTGATGTTTACCTGTCTGCATGCTGCGGATGGCTGATACCAGGTCGGGATCGATGTCGCAACTCATACCCGCTGCAGACGCCAGCTCGAAGACACTCAGAGTCACCTGGAAATACAAAGAGGGCGTTAATCAGCTCAATCAGCAATCTACACACCTGTCGCTGATGAATCCTCCTCCTCACCCACAAAGCCCTCCACAAGCAGGGACCCTTCTACCTCACCAAATGTTGTTATTTTTCGCAAATACTAGCTCGTTTGGAATTTGATGCCTGCGACATGTTTCAAACAAGCTGGCACAAGTGGCAAAAAAGACTGAGAAAGTCGAGGAATGCTCATCAAACAATTATTTGGAACATCCCACAGGTGAACAGGCTAATTGGGAACAGGTGGGTGCCGTGGTTGGGTATAAAAGCAGCTTCCGTGAAATGCTCAGTCATTAACAAACGAGAATGGGGCGAGGGTCACCACTTTGTCAACAAACGCGTGAGCAAAATGTTTAAGAACAACATTTCTCAACCAGCTATTGCAAGGAATTTAGGGATTTCACCGTCTACTGTCTATAATACCAATCAAAAGATTCAGAGAATCTGGAGAAATCACCAAAAACCAACATTGAATGCCTGTGACCTTTGATCCCTCAGGCGGTACTGCATCAAAAACCGACATCAGCGTGTAAAGGATATCACCACATGGGCTCAGGAACACTTCAGAAAACCACTGTCAGTAACTACAGTTTGTCACTTTATCTGTAAGTGCAAGTTAAAACTCTACTATGCAAATCGAAAGCCATTTATCAACAACACCCAGAAACGCCGCCGGCTTCACATAAGCTGTACATCAAGCAAGAATGGGAAATAATTGCCCTTGTGCCAACTTTTATGCAATGTGTTGCTGCCATTAAATTCTAAGTTAATATATTTTTACAAAAAATAATACGTTTCTCAGTTCGAACGTTAAATATCTTGTCTTTGCAGTCTACTCAATTGAATATAGGTTGAAAAGGATTTGAAAATCATTGTATTCTGTTGTTATTTACCATTTACACAACGTGCCAACTTCACTGGTTTTGGGCTTTGTAAATTAGATTTTTGCATGTACGACTGGCATTATGTGCCCTCCACTTTCATGTTATCATAGTCTCCAACCTGTGTGCGATGTTGTTGAATGCAATCTATTGACAACTATTTTTAGCGCTCTGCAAGAAGGCGGAGGACCATCTGAAGAGCAGCACATTCATGCGTCTGCAAGGATTGTGTTCCTATTTCTGAGTGATTGATCGAACTTTCAGCCTGCACGGAGCATCTTTTCGTGAATAAAGGACTGGTTTGGTCCTGGTGTTATTATTGTGTGCATTTTACTGCACTTTACTGGTTTATTTGTGAGTCAATGCATAACTCTCTCAAAATAAACTTACATTTCTGGCTTTGTTCACCTTACATTCTGATAATACACATGTCGATGTACCCGTCATGTGTATTGGCCCAATTCTCTCATTTTTGCACAAGCTGGTTTTTAAGCTCAAGATGATTCATTTGAGTAATAGGACAAAGCAACAGGAGTGAGTTTTTAACATAGAATTAGCAAATAAATGAAATACAGACACACAGCAATTACACATTACGGTGATTCAACAAAAATATTCCGGGTGCTAAAAAAATATCTTAATCATTTCATTTTTAACTCAATTCATGTTTTTTGAGAATCTTTTTTTTTAAACTATCAATTTTTTATATATTTATTTTTTGGCCATCTCCACGTTTACTCTATATATTATACGCCAAAGAAGGAGCTTTTGTAACCTGTAACCTCTTTTTAAAAGGTTCTATTATCATTGTTATACCAGATAATATATTGAGAGAATTGGTTTGAATTGAGAATTGATTCTAAATTGGATCGTGAGTTTTTGTAAGATATACATTCCTTTATTTTTGTATTTCAAAAACAAAAAAAACATTTGAAAAATTTGTAGGTCGTTGAAATATTATCTAATATCCAGAAAAAATATTCGTCCTTTTCGGGGTTGCGGGGGGTGCTGTAGCCTATCTCAGCTGCACATGGGCGGAAGGCAGGGTACACCCTGGACAAGTCGCCATCCCATCACAGGGCCAACACAGATAGACAGACAACATTCACACTCACATTCACACACTAGTCAGGACGTGGACTATGGTGTGATTGTTTTCCCGAGATGCAAGAGAACTTGGACTGGACATGGCGTGAAGGTAAAGACATGATTTAATTTTACTATAAAAAAGGAACAAAGCTTGCAAACAAAAGGCGCACACAAGGGCGGAAGTACAAACTTGGCTATGAACAAAACTAACACTTTGACAAAAAAACTATGAACATGAAACCAAAAAGACACTTGCTATGACGTGAAACGCTCAGCATGAACTATGGTAGCCGAAGTAGCATGGCATGAAGTGAGCAGAGTTAATGTCGCCAGGCTGACTTCCTGGCAACAAACAAAGGGCTTAAATAATACATACAAGATTGACAAAAGGTGCGCGAGTGCAAAACGGGAAAACAGGTGAAACTAATGGTCGCTATGATGACAAAACAAACAAGAGTGCACAAGGAGTCCAAAAACCAAACCGAACATAGACAAAACATGATCACACAGACATGACAACACTCATATATATATATATATATATATATATATATATATATATATATATATATATATATATATATATATATATATATATATATATATATATATATACACATACATACCAAAAGGGACAAGCGGTAGAAAATGGATGGATATATATATATATATATATATATATATATATATATATATATATATATATATATATATATATATATATATATATATATAAGTGTTGTCATGTCTGTGTGATCATGTTTTGTTTATGTTCGGTCTGGTTTTTGGACTCCTTGTGCACTCTTGTTTGTTTTGTCATATATATATATATATATATATATATATATATATATATATATATATATATATATATATCCATCCATTTTCTACCGCATACGTATATACATACGTATATATATATATTTATATTTACACATATATATATATATATATATATATATATATGTGTGTGTGTGTAAATATAAATATGTATATAAACGTATGTAAAGTCAAGGTTTCTGTGGTTTATCCCTCATACAGTGCTCAATACCGGGGTAGAGCGGAATATACGTTAGGTCAGGAAAAAACACAGAGGTTATATCACCCCTACAAGTCTGTTTCGCAGGATTTTATAAAATCTCCTGACGAGCAGGGAAACCTGCGAAACAGGCTTGTAGGGATGATATAGCCTCTGTGTTTTTTCCTGACCTAACGTATATATATATATATATATATATATATATATATATATATATATATATATATATATATATATATATATATATATATATATATATATATATATATATATATACATACGTATATACATACTGTATATACATATACTGTAATATATATATATATATATATATATATATATATATATATATATAAATATATATATATATATATATATATATATATATATATATATATATATATATATATATATATATATATATATATATATATATATATATATATATATATATATATATATATACACAAATTGTGTATTATAATTTTATGACCAATGATTGCAAATATTATGTAACATTGTGGTTTGAGAGCTGTGTTGGACTTTTGAGGTTCCATTGTCATGTAAAAAGAGTGTAAATGTTTCGTAGTGCTGATGTTGTTTCTTCTAATGTGGTCTCTCTCACGGAGGTTCGGGGGTTTTTGCTGACGTCTTTGGGGTTATCCTGGCTTAAGCCGTGGCACGACTGCCGTGCCTTCACTCAGAGGCCAGACGTCAGCAAGCGAGGGAGGGCATGGCGGGGAAGTTGTTCACATCACAGCGCTCCGCAGGGAGATAAGGAATTGTATTTGCTTGGTAATAGCGGGCACGCAATTGTTTTCTTCTCCAATCTGCTGTTATTCTTCTTCCTACTTTCTTAACCTTTCCTTCCTTCGCGTGTCAAACATGCAGTGAAATACTTTGGTCGAGCTAAATAATGTGCACAGTGAATACAGAGTGATGGGTGTTTTCTACCTTGATGTCTGTGTCAGGGGACACGCAGTCCTTCAGGCATTCAATGGGGCCCACCAGGTAAGGACAATGCTTTTGCAGCACCTATTGGACACGTTCCAAAGTTAGTAAATATGGTAGCAATCACACTATTCAAGCACTGCAATAACATGTTTGCCTTGTTTTGTGGTTATAAATTATTAAAAAGATAGCTAGTAATGTGTGCACAGCAAAACAAGTGTAGAGTAGGTAAGGTTGTATTCTCATTCCTGTGAGAATCCTCCATGTGACTGAAGCATTATGTATGTCTATGTGTGATCAAACAACCACCAGGTAGCATATGAGAGCAGATAATACTGTATCATCCCTGATAGCTGCACTGACGCTTATGTCTTCTCTGTGTGTGTGTGTGGGTGTGTGTGTGTGTGTGTTTGTGTGTGTGAGTGTGTGGGTGTGTGTGCACTGCAAAAACTGAAATCTAAGTAAGATTAAATATCTCAAATAAGGGTGATATTTGCTTATTTTCTGTCTGATAAGATAATTCTTCTCACTAGGCAGATTTTATGTTAGAGTGTTTTACTTGTTTTAAGGGTTTTGGTCCTAAATGATCTCAGTAAGATATTACAGTTTGTTGCTGAGATTTTATGACCTATATTGAGT
Organism: Entelurus aequoreus; assembly: GCF_033978785.1. Lineage (NCBI taxonomy): Eukaryota > Metazoa > Chordata > Actinopteri > Syngnathiformes > Syngnathidae > Entelurus > Entelurus aequoreus. Next base: position 11,840,128 of record NC_084756.1, on the reverse strand, counting down.
AAAACATGCTTGAAACTAGAATATCAACTGTGTCATTAACACTCACAAGTATAAAACTACTTTTTAAAAATATATAATTTCTTATTTCAAGCATGAAACAAAAAATCATGATGCCGAGCGCATATCATTATGTCAAGATAATGGCACTAGCATTTACTTCATTTACGAATATTTTTCACCATATTGAGCAAAAAGGTCTCTTTTTTTCTACCAAGAAAAGTGCACTTGTTATTAGTGAGAATATACTTATTTTGAGGTATTTTTGGGTTCATTGAGGTTAGCTAATTTTACTTGTTTTGGAAAGTCTTGACAAGTCGAATTTTCTTGTTCTATTGGCAGATAATTTTGCTTAGTTCAAATAAACTACCCCTAATTTTTGTATGTTTTTTCTTGTTTTTGAACACTGACATTTTGCAGTGTGTGTGTGTGTGTGTGTGTGTGTGTGTGCTGGCAATGCTTACTTAATGGGGACATTGCTCTGTTTACACAGTCACCTTTAGGGGACCTCTGACGGTATGGGGACAAAAAAACAGGTCCCCTAAAGGGAAACCTTTTTAAATGATAGTCAGATCCATTCTGAAGATGCCTAAGTGATGAGTAATGAGTTTGTATTTTATTTATGTGGTTTAAAGTAAAATAAGATCATCCTTTATTGATCCCACAAACGGGAAATTTGGGTTACTTTGTTTATGTGTTTCAAATATTGGTCAAAGAGAAAATTAATTGTCTTGAAAAGTGAAACATTTGTTATCCTGGCATTAATAGTACTGTGATTCTGTATGGTATCCATCCTTAGTTAAAACTCATATATGTTTCCAAAAACAAAATCTGGTTTAGTGTTCTTAGGATAACATGTTCATACAGCATGATTATAAAACATTATTACCTTAAAGTATGATTCACATTCAGAATTTTCCATCCTTCTATATATGGTAGTTGGAGTTGCAGACACCTTGATTACTGCTGAATAGCAGTTTTCAGTAATGTCACGGAAGATGCAGGATTTGCTTTAACATTTAAGTGGTGAAACTTCCTATAAGAGGACAGCTGTAGTGCTGTATTCTGAGGATCATGTCATATTTCATTTGGATTTGTTTTAAATTGTCCTCAGTAGTCACATACAATTGTGTGTGAATTATGCAAAATTATTTAAATTTGGTCCCCATGAACCATATTAACTCTTTTTCCCCAGGGTCCCCAGTAAGAATGATCAGCACATTACTTCATCAATCCAGAGATTTAAAGACGTGTATGAGCTAACTGGGCAGTGGCCATTTTACCTCTTTTTTTTTTATGCCTCCACAACCTGTAGAAAGGGTGGTCCCCACAAGTGATGATCAAAAACTTGGTCCCCATTCCAAATAATAACCAGTATATGTGTGTGTGTGTGTGTGTGTGTGTGTGTGTGTGTGTGTGTGTGTGTGTGTGTGTGTGTGTGTGTGTGTGTGTGTGTGTGTGTGTGTGTGTGTGTGTGTGTGTGTGTGTGTGTGTGTGTGTGTGAGTCTTATCGACACATCCTTGTATTTTTAATGATGCTGTCAAACGATTAAAATATTTGTCGCGGTTAATTGCATTTTGTTCACAGCTAACTCAAAATGAATCGCGATAATCGCAGATTGATACAATTTTCATCATTAGTAAGTGTAACCTTTACAGATCATTTTCAAGTTTTTAACATCATGACTGGACAACGACGCTAAACAAAAATGTAAACACGACACGTTTTGTTTTTGCTCCCATTTTTCATGAGTTAAACTCAAAAATCCAAAAACTTTGACTATGTACACAAAATACCTGTTCCTCTGAAATATTGTTCACAAATTGTCTACATCTGTGATAGAGAGCATTTTTTCTTGGCCGAGATAAACCATTCCACCATCAAGATGCTGATTAAACAGTGTGATTATTGCACAGGTGTTTCTTAAGCTGCGCACGATAAAAGGCCACTCTGAAATGTGCAGTTTTATCACACAGGACAATGCCCCAGAATCTTTAGTGATGGGTTGATGAGGCGTCATGAAGCGTTTCGACACATTGCAAAACTGTATTGATACTGTGTCGATACTGTGTCACTAAATACTGACATCTGCTGGACATTAAAAATCCCTACAGGCAACCCAAGAACCGACTCAACTGACACTGATTTTAGGACCTAGTATATACAATAATATAAACCAAGTCATTGTATTTCATTTAGGATTATTTCATATCTTCATTTAAATAAAAATATATTTTTATCTTTTTTAGATACAGTCAATAAATATTGTGAACATGTATCATAACATGGAAATCGAAGAGAACATGTTGTGAATGAGGAATCGAGGATGCTTGTGGACTGTGAATTATTACTATTTATTTTTTACACATTTTTATTTAAAAAAAACAGTTTTTCCAACGTATTAAATTTTAGACGATTTCTCTTCTTAGTTATTATTTCTCCAGCTGTAGAAAAGACCCGTTCACAGGGCACAGAGGAGGCGTCAGTGCGACACAGTCCGTGTATCGGTCACGTGACCGAAACAGTTCATGATCGGTCACGTGACTTTCTAAAAGCGGTAGGCGCACCGACACAGGGTTTTGCTCTATGAGCTCGACGCATGCGCCGATGCATCGGTGTTGCCGGACCCATCACTACCACAGATGTCGAAAGTTTTGAGGGAGTGTGCAGTTGGCATGCTGACTGCTGGAATGTCCACAAGAGCTCTCGCTCATAAATTGCATAAGCTGTCTCCAAAGGAGTTTCAGAGAATTTGGCAGTCCATCCAACCGGCCTCACAACCGCAGACCATGTGCAACCACACAAGCCCAGGACATCCACATCCAGCAGGTGAACAAACCTCCATTATTGTCTGAGACCAGCCACCCGGACAGCTGCTGCAACAATTGGTATGCATAACCAAACAATGTTTGCACAAACTGTGAGAAACCGTCTCATGGATGCTCATCTGCATGCTCGTCTTCCTCATCGGGGTCTCGACCTGACTGCAGTTTGTCGTCGTAACCGACCTGAGTGGGCAAATGCTCACATTCGATGGCGTCTGTTACATTGGAGAGGTGTTCTCTCCACGAAAGACACTTTTATTTTGTTGATGTGGTTAAACGGGATCTATTTTGACGCCGTAAAAGTGTGATTGGATTAAGAAGGTGTCTTGACTTTTTGCAATAAAATAGTCCTGTGTACCGTCTTTACTTTCTGTTGAGCTTTTATGCCATCTTACTAAAGCAGCCACAGTAGCAATCTACATTTTATGTTATCAATGCACAAACACGGAAGTTAAGCTCCTCCTCTCCGAAGCAGCCATGCACCTCAGCAGTGTTCGCTCCAATGATGTCGTCTATAAATGAGTCTTTTCTTTGGAACTCTCTACCACCAGACCTTCGTAACTTAAACTCAATATCCCTCTTCAAATCAAGACTCAAAACACACCTATTCCTGACTGCTTATTCATTGTAATCATCTTTTCTTTTCTATCTTTGTTGTTGTTGTTGTTTCTATCCAATTTGATTTTATTTTTTTAATTTTGTACGGTGTCCGTGAGTGCCCAGAAAGGCGCCTTTATAAATAAAATTCATTATTATTATAATTATTTTCTTGTCTGGAGAATGACTCGCCATGGTTTGAACCTTGTATTTCCATAATTTCCCCTGTTTCTTTGTGCATTTCTGCTTGCTATTTTCCAGCTTGTGGCCCAACAGCAACTGATGCCATTACATTTCCGCAGGCTACCGAACGGCCCGAGGGTCAAAAAGGAGTCGCCGTTACATTATATTATTGCGTTAACTTTGATAGCCCTAATTTTTGTACTTAAAAGTTGGTTTGCTGTGTTTGTTAAACTTTGACGTTCAATTTGATATCCAAATAATGTGCAGACTTAAATCAGTGGTCATGTGTGGCCAAATATTCAAACGGTAGACTGGGATAGAGTAGATATTGAGGTATTCACCGTCATTTACAATGACATTTGCAATTAATACAAATGCTGTAATTTGTTGCCATTTTGGGCACAGTAAAATAAATCTGTCTAATAAGGCAATGGTGGCATGAAAACAATGTAAAATGTACTATTCTTATATTAGTTTAATTGTGTGAAGAGTGGCATGGTAAACAGGACCTCTTTCAGGCAGTCCTGCGTCATTGATCGGAAGGACAAGATGACGCCGATGATGGTCATCCTCTTCAGCAGGTTCTCTCCTCCTGTGGTGAACCATTGAGGAAGAACCCAAAGTGTGTTAAAGATTAAACATATTTTGGGCAATTGTGGAAACCGTTTTGGGAAGGCACTTTTCCTGCTGCATCGATTCAAACCCCAAAACCAGTGAAGTTGGCACGTTGTGTAAATGGTAAATAAATAACAGAATACAATGATTTGCAAATCCTTTTCAACTTATATTCAATTGTATGGACTGCAAAGACAAGATATTTAATGTTCCAACTGAGAAACTTTTTTTTTTTTTGCAAATAATAATTAACTTATTTATAAATGGCAGCAACACATTGCAAACAAGTTGTCACAGAGGCATTTTTACCACTGTGTTACATGGCCTTTCCTTTTAACAACCCCCAGTAAATGTTTCGGAACTGAGGAGACATATTTTTGAAGTGGAATTCTTTCCCATTCTTGCTTGATGTACAGCTTAAGTTGTTTAACAGTCCGGGGTGTCCGGTGTGGTATTTTAGGCTTCATAATGCGCCACACATTTTCAATGGGAGACAGGTCTGGACTACAGGCAGGCCAGTCTAGTACCCACACTCTTTTACTATGAAGCCTCACTGTTGTAACATGTGGCTTGGTATTGTCTTGCTGAAATAAGCAGGGGCGTCCATGATAACGTTGCTTGGATGGCAAAATATGTTGCTCCAAAAGCTGTATGTACCTTTCAGCATTAATGGTGCCTTCACAGATGTGTAAGTTACCCATGTCTTGGGCACTAATACACCCCCGTACCATCACAGATGCTGGCTTTTCAACTTTGCGCCTATAACAATCCGGACGATTCTTTTCCTCTTTGGTCCGAAGGACACGACGTCCACAGTTTCCAAAAACAATTTGAAATGTGAACGCGTCAGACTACAGAACACTTTTCCACTTTGCATCAGTCCATCTTAGATGAGCTCGGGCCCAGCGAAGCCGGCGGCATTTATGGGTGTTGTTGATAAATTGCTTTCGCTTTGCATAGTAGACTTTTAAGTTGCACTTACAAACCGTAGTTATTGACAGTGGTTTTCTGAAGTGTTCCTGAGCCCATGTGGTGATATCCTTTACACAAGGATGTCGCTTTTTTGATGCAGTACCGCCTAAGGGATCAAAGGTCCGTAATATCATCGATTACATGCAGTGATTTCTCCAGATTCTCTGAACATTTTGATGATATTTTGGACCGTAGATGGTGAAATCCCTAAATTCCTTGCAATAGCTCATTGAGAAATGTTGTTCTTAAACTGTTGGACAATTTGCTCACGCATTTGCTCACAAAGTGGTGACCCTCGCCCCATCCTTGTTTGTGAATGACTAAGCATTTCATGGAAGCTGCTTTTATACCCAATCATGGCACCCACCTGTTCCCAATGAGCCTATTCACCTGTGGGATGTTCCAAATAAGTGTTTGATGAGCATTCCTCAACTTCCTCAGTCTTTTTTGCCACTTGTGCCAGCTTTTTTGAAACACGTTGCAGGCATCAAATTCCAAATAAGCTAATATTTGCAAAAAATAACAACGTTTACCAGTTCGAACGTTAAGTATCCTGTCTTTGCAGTCTATTCAATTGAATATAAGTTGAAAAGGATTTGCAAATCATTTTATTCTGTTTTTATTTACCATTTACATAACGTGCCAACTTCACTGGTTTTGGGTTTTGTATTACATAGCACTGTGTCTGCTACTCAACAATCATAGTGGAGTTTTTTAGGTCCTCCACCTACATCTTGTTGACAAGTCTTCCCAAAGGAGCGAAAGCTGCAAAAAAGTTGACTAACTCCATCTTTTCTTCCATTTTCACTTCCAGTAAGGTGTCAATGTGAGGTGTCCCAGTACTTTTCCCCTTTCACATTCCCTGCTCCTTATCGTATCTTATCTTCCTCCTCTCACCTGTCAGCCTCCTCCTCAGGTCGCTCATTTCCTCCGCCTTATCATAGTTGCTCCTCATCTGCACCAGCACATCCATGTTTTCTCTGACCAGTTTCTGGCAGGAGGAGAAAAAGTAATATAAGTTCCTTTAACGGCATGATGATGGACACATGCAGCTGTGACCCATGTGCAAAATGTATGACTTATGTCAATCCTGCTGGAGGTGCCAACATGCAATACAAGAGGTTTGTTGGCACGTTTAGCCGCTTTAAAGACGGCACGTTTTCTGCTGCTGTCCAGCGAGGTATTCTTTTAATAATATTAAAACAATACCAAATATAAATGTATCATTGTAATTGAGTTTTTGTTGTTGTTGCTGGAATCCACAATGATAGAAATGGCTACAGTTGTAAACTTCTTGCATACATTGCATTGTTTACATCGTTATAGGTTTTGTACTATAAAAAAAGTATTTATTTTGGAAACCTTAATTCAATTATTTTATATTTGGGATCATTTTTGAATACGTATTGGTACCATAAAAGTGCAATATAAATAATTATTTATTTCTATTTGTATTTTGATTTATTTATTTTGAATTTACATTTTGTACCTGACTGATTATTTTTATACTTTAAATTCATTAATTTAGAATATATTTACTAATACATTAGAATACTTTTTTATTTATTTTTCTTTTATTTAGAAAATTACTATATACATATTTGCCATTTCTTTTTTTTTACTTGTAATTTTTATTTCTTATGTATCTGAAAAGTGCTATATAAAGTCATCGGATTCATATACTTTAGATTTTACATTTATTTAAAAAAAAAAAAAGTTAGACATTTTTTTACTTCATTTTTTGTGTATATATATATATATATATATATATATATATATATATATATATATATATATATATATATATATATATATATATATATACATATATATATATATATATATATATATATATATATATATATATATATATGTGTGTGTGTGTGTGTGTGTGGGTGTGTGTGCATGTGTGTGTGTGTGTGTGTGTGTGTGTGTGTGTGTGTGTGTGTGTCATATACATTAAGTGGTTATATTATCTTTTGTTTGTTTTATTTGTACCTGAATGTGCTCTATTATATATACTTTTTTTAGTGTGTGTTCCTAAAATTGGGGCTATAATAATTGTTTTTATTTTTCAAAACTCACATTTAAATATTTAGAATGTTTTATTTATCCATTTTCAGTATGTTTGTTTACCACAGAAGTGCACAATAAATCATTTTTTTAATTTATATTTTTTTTATTCTCACGTATTTATTTTGAAATTCATATAAATTCGTATAACCTGAATATTTGTATTTTAACTTTAATGTATTAATTTTGAACACACTTTTAGTACTTGAAAGGTGCTACATAAATCTTTAATATCTATGTTTTATATTGTATTTTTTATTTTTAGAAAATTACAAATGTTTCTATTTTTTACTTGTACTGTATTCTTAATCTTTTTTAAATATATATGTTTTATGTACCTCAAAAGTGCTTTATAAATTTCTCAGATTTATTTGACATTTATTTAGGAATTTAAATACTTCTGATTTCATTGTAATACTACATCAATCGCATACATTATTTCTTTAAATTTGTATCTTTTTACCTGAAAATGACAGCACTTCAAAAAATGCATGAAAAAAAAAATCACGATTATCATTGTTATATTTTCTGTATAAAATTGTGCTAGTGCAGGCGTACCTAATTTTGTGGCCGGTGTGTGTGTAGCATACCTTCAGCTCACTGACTTGAGAGGTGATGTGCCACATCAGGTTTTCGCTCAGGAACTTGAGTCCGTATGGACCGAGTAGCTCAGCCAGAGCTTGTAATTCTGTCAAAAAAATATTTCATATTAGTGGCAGATTCTTATCACAGCAAATGGAGGTGTCTTTATTTATTTGAATATCCTGCATATAAACTAAGAATGAGGGGTAAAATGAGTGCAGCTCATCTCTATCGATAAAATGCATTTATTTATAGAGACGTGTGTGGTTAGTGGACTGAAGGATGAGTCAGTAGAGGTAGGCACGTACTCCAGCAGCTACATTTACACCTGCACATAGCGAGGCAGGTCTCCAAGGTACAGTGAGTGTGTGCTTGAATAGCATTTTAAGACCGTAGGTGAGCGTGTTCAGTGTTGCAATGAAATGTGGGCTAAAAGGTAGCCGAATGTATGTGGCACTATGTTGGCGGTGAGAGCACTTGGCAACAAGAAGCTAAAAGATATAAAGTACATTTCTGCAAAGATGTCGTGACAGATCAATGTCTATTGTGGTTAATTCTGCATCAGGAAAACCGTTGTTTATTTTCACTTCCTCTCATTTTTGTGACAACAAAGCCACAGTCTTACACTCTGATGCAGTGTTTTTCAACCACACTAGTGCACCGTGAGATATATTGTCTGGTGTGCCGTGGGAGATCATGTAGTTTCACCTATTTGGGTTAAAAATATTTTTTTGCAAACCAGTAATCACAGACTGCAAATTGCTAATTGCTTTGTAGATGTCGGTTTGTCGTGATCACAATATGCAGACGACAGCGGGAGGCAGAGTGCAGGTAAAAAAATGCTTCAACCAAAAATAGACAAAAGGTAAGTGCCCCTAAGAAAAGGCATTGAAGCTTAGTGAAGGCTATGCAGAACGAAACTAAAACTGAACTGGCTGCAAAGTAAACAAAAACAGAATGCTGGACGACAGCATAGACTTACAACGCGTGGAGCAGCAGACGGCGTCCATAAAGTGCATCTGTACATGACATGACAATCAACAATGTCCACACAAAAAAAGATAGCAACAACCTAAATAGTCTTGAATGATAAAACAAAGCAGGTGCGGGGAATAGCGCTCAAAGGAAGACATGAAACTGCTACAGGAAAATACCAAAAAACAGGAAAAGCCACCAAAATAGGAGCGCAAGACAAGAACTAAAACACTACACACAGGAAGACCTAAAAAAAACTCCAAATAAGTCACGCTGGGATGTGACAGGTCGTGACAGTACACCTACTTTGAGACAAGACCTATATTTATACATAGTTGGTTATTTTTTAAATTCATATCCAACAACAACTTTTTATTGTCGACTGAGTTTATTTTCTTAATTTTTTCTGCTTGTGGTGTACTTTTTTGTAATTTTTCAATGAAAAAAATGTGCCTTTGGTCAAAAAAGGTTGAAAACACTGCTCTGATGGACTCAATGTATCACACAAACGCTGTATTATTTGTATTATTTAACAGTCATAAACTATTAGAAATGTTGCAGTGCATTGAACACCACTACAAACTACAAACTGTAATACATTAAAGAAAACAAAGCAAAAGTATATCTACAGATATTTTTGGGATAGTTATAAATGTATTTAAATTATTAATAATACTATTATTAAGCAGTATTTTTAAACCAAGGTATTTTTATTGTTTTGTACAGTACCCGAAACCTTTAAATCACTCTATTATATTATCTACTAGTACAATCTTTGCAATGTCGAAAACTTACAATGCATTCCTGTTAAATATTTCCCTTAAATTTACATGTTAGAACAATGATATAACTAAGGTAATTAAAGGTGAATTATGAAGGTAATTTACTTACTTCTCCAATTAAGGCCTGTTAAATCAAGAATAGGCTTCAACTTGATTATATTCATATACAATTACCCAGTCAGCAAATTTAGTGAGAATTCAGTTCAAAGCATGTTTATGAGGGATGGTTGCCTTTTACATTTGAACCAATACAGAAACAATTCCTGGTCCCTGGGAATAAATACTGGGACCCAACGGTACCATTTGTCTGTACTTTTGTTTGTGTTAATGTGTTAGTAAATATAATTATATATATACACACGCATATACAGTATATATATATATATATATATATATATATATATATATATATATATACATATATATATATATATATATATATATATATATAAATATATATATATATATATATATATATATATATATATATATATATATATATATATATATATATATATATATATATATATATATATATATACACACGCATATACAGTGTATGTATATATATATATACACACGCATATACATTGTATGTATATATATATATATATATATATATATATATATATATATATATATATATATATATATATATATATATATATATATATATTTCTTGACTTAACGTATATTCCGCTCTACCCCGGTATTGAGCACTGCATAATGGATAAACCACAGAAACCTTGACTATATATATATATATATATATATATATATATATATATATATATATATATATATATATATATATATATATATATATATATATATATATATATATGGAGAGAGAGAGAGAGAGAGAGAGAGAGAGAGAGAGAGAGAGAGAGAGAGAGACAGAGTCTTATCTTATTCATGCCTACTAATAAAACACTTTTTTTTTTATTTAACATTTAACAGTGATTTTTTAATGATAACTGTGCTGTCCAGTTGTTATATTTGATTTCTTACACTTCTGTGTCTAATTTGCAAGTATTATATAGAAGACTTTGCATGCAGTTGCAAATCCAAGACGTTAGATGGCAGTAGTATGTAGACTACGGTGTCAGGAATTTGTCTTTGGCATAACTCTTGTCTTTTGTTGAGTCCTAAAAAGTGTTTGTACTGTAAGTATTGTACTTGTTATACACCAGCTGTTTGATTGCACCAAAGATATTTGGTGTAGTTTCCATTACCAAATTTGAACGTGTCCAAATTGCCATGTTAAATCGCTAATGCTGATTTGTAGCATTCTGGCTGAGTCTGCTATCAGTGCTTGTTTCCTGGCCAAGCGCTGAAGCCGTAGTCTGTAACTGGATGTGACGTCATGTGCAACAAAGGTAAATAAATATGATACTGTTTAATTTTAAATAAATCGGTTCCTCAGTAGTACTGACAGAGTTCCGTGGGTTCCTATACAAGTACGGAATTTAGTCCATCCAACCATTTTCTACCGCTTGTCCCTTTTGGGATCACGGGGGGTGCTGGAGCCTATACCAGCTTCACACCCTGGACAAGTCGCCGCCTCATCGCAGGGCCAACACAGATAGATAGACAACATTCACACTCACATTCACACACTAGGGCCAATTTAGTGTTGCCAATCAACCTATCCCCAGGTGCATGTTTTCGGAATTTAGTATCCATCCTTAATGTTTACAAAATGTGACTCTTACTTTCACTGTTTTCATAAAAAATGTACCAAAGTCCTGATCTTTTTCAACTCAAACAAACAGGATGCAAGTATTGAGAGAGATAATTGTTATATTTTTGAAGGAATTCTATCAGTAACCTGTCACATCTGAGAACTCCTCCGCACTGAAAGTGGGTTCGATGTCAGACTTTTGATTGACAAAGCACTGCATGGCTGGAGAATGCAGGATGAGGGAGTTGCTGGCCAGACGTAAGAGACTCTCCAGGTACCTGTGGTGCACAAAAAACATAGGCATGTGTAACAGGTGTCAGCCAATACAGTCCAGTCCTGCCAATGACTGGAATGGAACCTGCAACCACACAACCATTGGGCTAAAACAACAGGCTCCCAACCCACAGAGCAGAGCTGCTCTTAAATCTTCAGATAGTTAAGATGACTTAAAGTCACGTACAGCTACGGAAGTGAAGGAATGTTCTATAACAGCTTTCTGCCAGCTCTGAGCTACGCGGGAGGGTGACAATTTTGCCGTTTCAGCACCACAGAGTTAATATACTGATACATGTTGATGTTTCTGCTTCGTCTACACGAGAAGCAAACACACATTTTGATTTTTGTTTACCGTATTTTCTGGACCATAGGGTGCACCGGATTATAAGGCGCACTGCCGATGAATGGTCTATTTTTTTTTTCTTTTTTCATACACTGTAAAAAAACAATCTGTAAAAAAACGGTCATCTACTGGCAGCTATGGCTGCCAAACGAAAACCATAAAATTAAAGTAAAACATTGTAAACCAAATAATGATCAAAAACATTATAATTACAGAAATTTTCATGAAACGTTTTACGGAAAAATATCGTAATATTACATGAATTTGAAAGTAATTTAAGAAAACAGAAAATGCTATGTATAATTAATTTGGTATTTTTCTGTAAAAAAAATAGAAATATACATCGTTTGTAATTACTGGCATATTACTTAAAATAACAGGCGGATTGTTTATTTACAGATAAACAATCCGCACAGTTTTATAAACTATTTTTAAAAAATAGAAAAATTACAGTAGAAATTTAGAGGTAATTAACCATAAAAATAGGATTTTTTTTACAGTGTATATAAGGCACGCTGGATTATAGGGCGCATTAAATGAGTCATATTTTTATATTTTTTTTCTAAATGTAAAACAGTTCCTTGTGGTCTACATAACATGTAATGGTGGTTCTTTGGTCAACATGTTGCATAGATGATGTTTTAACTTTTTTACTGATTAAGTAAATTTTTTACCGTATTTTCTGGACCATAAGGCGCACTTAAAATCATTTTTTTGTCTCAAAACTCGACAGTGCGCCTTATAACCAAGTGCGCCTAATGTACGGCATGATTCTGGTTTTGCTTACCAACCTCAAATACATTTTATTTGGTACATGGTGTAATGATAAGTGTGACCAGTAGATGGCAGTCAAACATAAGAGATACGTGTAGACTACAATGTGATGGCAATATGACTCAAGTAAACAACACTGATATTTTATATGTTCCAATGAAAATATAGAACATTACACACGGCACTCAAAAATCTATCAAAACGTTTTAGTACAACTTTGGTAATCTATGAAGCTACTGTGCTTCAACATAGGAGTATTATCATGGTGTGTGTATAAGGTAAGACATATTATATGGCGTTTTGTTTCACAATATTATGCAAAAGCAACTATTCTTACCTTCTGGTACCTACTGATCTGTATTTGGGATCTGCATAAGTCCAGAAAAAATGTGCGCGTCCGCCTTTGTAGTCCCTTAAACATCGTAGTTGATAAGCTTCTTCTTGTTCTCTATCTTCTTGTTATGGGACATTGCCATTTCTAATATAAAGTAGTGTAAAGTTCTTACTTATATCTGTCAGTAAACTCCCCTTGAAAGCACTAAAACATACCGGTGTAGTGAGTTGACATTATTCACCCAAAGAACTTTACAGCCCTTTGAGACACTTGTGATTTAGGGCTATTTAAATAAACATTGATTGATTGATTGATTGATAGTTATTAGAGTTCTGGTCGGACGGTTTTTCACGGGACACATTTCGGGTGTTGATGTTGTTTCCGGTATGTTTTAATTTTTTTTTTTTTGTCATAAAAAAATACAATCATGTGTGCTTACGGACTGTATCCCTGCAGACTGCATTGATATATATTGATTTTTTAATGTAGGAACCAGAAATATTAATGACAGAAAGAAACAACCCTTTTGTGCGAATGATTGTGAATGGGGGAGGGAGGTTTTTTGGGTTCGTGCACTAATTGTAAGTGTTTTTTATGTTGATTTAATAATTTTTTAACATTTTTTAAATGTATTTTTTTTTTATTTTTTATTTCTTGTGCGGCCCGGTACCAATCGATCGGTTGGGAACCACTGATGTAGACCACAAGGAAGTGTTTTACATTTAGAAAAAATGATTAAAAATAATAATATGACTCCTTTAATGCGCCCTATAAATCCGGTGCACCTTTTGTATGAAAAAAGATAAAAAAATAGACCATTCATCGGCAGTGCGCCTTATAATCCGGTGCACCCTATGGTCCTGAAAACACGGTAGATCGTTTAATTAGTCATGAAAGCTGCACAATCAAGTCCTTACTTATTCACTGTGCAGCATTTGGTCACGTACCAAACAAAACAAAAAAGTATCTTATTCGAAACTTTGCCTCGTCCCTGCAGTCATTGAAGTATAAAGCCGCCATACCAGCTTGTGTAAACGTGTGTGAGGGTCTGCGCCCCTCTGGAGTCCAGGGGCTGCGTTTGCTGCAGCAGGACACTCCTCACCAGCCGGGACACGTCCACATTGACGTAGCTGGGGAGGCTGTGCAGGCTGGCTGTGTAAGCTCTTATCCTTGCCAGGAGCTCTGAGGGCCGAGCGATCTCCTGGGTGGTCTGGTTGTAATTGGCCATTCTCACGATGATCCTGGTGGGAGACAATAAGTCAGAATACGCCACAAATAAGCTACGGTGGTATTTCAACATTGAGGTGCAAATAACTGCAAAGTGTTACTGAGGACTGATGTTTTTTAGGGTGACCTGGGGGGGGGGGGGGGGGGGATAATCATCCACGTACACAGAAACATCAAGTTGCCAAGCACTAATGTAAATACCAGTTCATGCTGAAGGGAAGCAGAGCAAAAGAAGTGGGTGCAGCATGAAGAAGTTGGAGGTTGAAGAGGACGCTAAGAGTATTCGAGGTAGTTAAAGAGTGCAGTAATGAAGGGAGCCGTTTACGAGAGACAAGATACAAATGAAGCACCGATTAGTGTGCGTGGATGCTGTCACTTTCCAGGTTGTACTCTGTCTATATCACATCATTTTGACAGTGTTGTATAAAACCCCAAAACTAGTGAAGTTGGCACGTTATGTAAATGGTAAATAAAAACAGGATACAATGATTTAAAAATCCTTTTCAACTTATATTCAATTGAATAGACTGCAAAGACAATATGTTTAATGTTCAAACTGGAAAATGTTGTTGTTATTTGCAAATATTAGCTCATTTGGAGTTTGATGCCTGCAACATGTTTCAAAAAAGCTGGCACGAGTGGCAACAAAGACTGAGAAAGTGGAGGAATGCTCATCAAACACTTATTTGGAACATCCCACAGGTGAACAGGCTAATTGGGAACAGGTGGGCGCCATGATTGGGTATAAAAGCAGCTTCCATGAAATGTTCAGTCATTTACAAACAAGGATGTGGCGAGGGTCACCACTTTGTGAACAAATGCCTGAGCTAATTGTCCAACAGTTCAAGAACAATATTTCTTCACCAGCTATTGCAAGGAATTCAGGGATTTCACCATCTACGGTCCGTAATATCATCAAAAGGTTCAGAGAATCTGGAGATATCACTGCACGTATGCAATGATATTACGGACCTTCAATCCCTCGGGTGGTACCGCCTCAAAAAGTGACATCGGTGTGTAAAGGATATCACCACATGAGCTCAGGAACACTTCAGAAAACCACTGTCAGTAACTACAGTTGGTCGCTACATCTGTAAGTGCAAGTTAAAACTCTACTATGCAAAGCGAAAGCCATTTATCAACAACACCCAGAAACGGCGCCAGCTTCGCTGGGCCCGAGCTCATCTAAGATGGACTGATGCAAAGTGGAAAAGTGTTCTGTGGTCTGACGAGTCCACATTTCAAACTGTTTTTGGAAACTGTGGACGTCGTGTCCTCCGGACCAAAGAGGAGCATAACCATCCGGATTGTTATAGGCGCAAAGTTGAAAAGCCAGCATCTGTGATGGTATGGGGGTGTTTTAGTGCCCAAGGCATGGGTAATTTACACATCTGTGAAGGCGTCATAAATGATGAAAGGTACATACAGGATTTGGAGCAACATATGTTGCCATCCAACAAACGTTATCATGGACGCCCCTGCTTATTTCAGCAAGACAGTGCCTAGTGGTTAGAGTGTCTGCCCTGAGATCGGTAGGTTGGAGTTCAAATCCCAGCCGAGTCACACCAAAGACTATAAAAATGGGACCCATTACCTCCCTGCTTGGCACTCAGCATCAAGGGTTGGAATTGGGGGTTAAATCACCAAAATGATTCCCGGGCGCGGCACCGCTGCTGCCCACTGCTCCCCAAGGGGATGGGTCAAATGCAGAGGACAAATTTCACCACACCTAGTGTGTGTGTGACAATCATTGGTACTTTAACTTTAACTTTTTAAGACAATGCCAAGCCACGTGTTACAACAGCGTGGCTTTATAATGAAATAGTGCGGGTACTAGACTGGCCTACATGTAGTCCAGACCTGTCTCCCATTTAAAATGTGTGGTGCATTATAAAGCCTAAAATACCGCAACGGAGACCACCGGACTGTTGAACAACTTAAGCTGTACATCAAGCAAGAATGGGAAATAAATCCACCTGAAAAGCTTCAAAAATATGTCTCCTCAGTTCCCAAATGTTTACTGAGTGTTGTTAAAAGGAAAGGCCATGTAACACAGTGGTACAAATGTACCTGTGACAACTTTTTTGCAATGTGTTGCTGCCATTAAATTCTAAGTTAATTATTATTTGCAAAAAAAAAAGGAAGTTTCTCAGTTCGAACATTAAATATCTTGTCTTTGCAGTCTATGCAATTGAATATAGGTTGAAAAGGATTAGCAAATCATTGTATTCTGTTTGTATTTACCATTTACAAAACGTGCCGACTTCACTGGTTTTGGGTTTTGTACACAACAGAACTATTTTTAGCGCACAGACGGTGTGCTCTGCGGGGGAGGCACATTCATGCGTCCTGGAATGATCCAACCGCAAGAGAATACACGATAATATTACATTTCCTAATTTAAAAAATAAACGACATAAAAGAAAATAAAAATCAATTGAATTTGTCTTAGAAAGGCAGTCCACTGCCACTCTAATATGGTTCAGTTTGATTTTACTTGAATTGGTACTCGGTAGTAACATCAAAAATGTGTCAGTAAAATATCCAAATTTGATAGCTATCCCTAGTTTTATATCATGTTTACTAATTCAGAATATTACCACAGTAGTAGTAGTAATATAATGTAGTAGAACTGGTAGTATGTCAGTTTATGACATTCTATTTATAAAATAATATATTATAAATAAATAAATGATAAATGGGTTATACTTGTATAGCTCTTTTCTACCTTCAAGGTACTCAAAGCGCTTTGACACTATTTCCACATTCACCCATTCACACACACATTCACACACTGATGGAGGGAGCTGCCATGCAAGGCGCTAACCAGCAGCCATCAGAGGCAAAGGGTGAAGTGTCTTGCCCAAGGACACAACGGACGTGACTAGGAAGGTAGAAGGTGGGAATTGAACCCCAGTAACCAGCAACACTCCGATTGCTGGCAGAGCCACTCTACCAACTTCGCCACGCCGTCCCTATTGATATTGATATTTCTTAATTATTTTTAAAATATATGTTTACATATACATATTTCTGTTATCATTTTTAAACACATTTTTATCACTATTATCTTTAGTAGTTGTAATCATGTATAATATGTACGTATTACATCTGCTACATGTTGTATTATGAGATTACAAGTCATTTTACATCATTACTTTTTGATTGCATCATACTATTTTAATATTATTTGTAGTAATACAGTATAGCTTATGTATTTTTTTTATCCATCCTCTTTCTATACAGCTCATCCTCATCATCAGGGTCACAGGTAAGCTGGAGCCTATCCCAGCTGGCTTTGGACGAGAGGCTGCGTACACCCAAGACTGGTCACCAACCAGGGCGATATTTAAATCCTTAAAATAATTATGATAATATTTATTTTATATTATCTTTTATCATCAATAGAGGGTACTTACATTATATATTTTTGGATCACTTTTTCTATTACTATATTACACTACTACTCAGTAGAATAAATCGCTTTCAAGCAGCTGACACGGGGTCAGTTTTGAAATAAATGCACTGTGATAGGCTCCAGCCCCCCTTCCAACTCTGAAACAGACACTGCAAGCCCCATAAACTACAAACGTATGTTTACATAATTCTAGTGTTTATCAATCAAAAGTCCACCCATGGACCCATCTAGTAAACCTTCAGGGGCTTATTGCAGCGACCACGTTCAACATCCGCTTGCTTCGCCATGCACTCAACATACTCAGAAAGGCGTGTCTCCATGTGAGAAAGCAGGAACTCTGTGGGAAGGATAGTGTGCGCAAAGACCACGATGTCAGTGCACAGGCTGTAGGTGGAGCACACCTCAGTCAGCATCAGATGCATCTTGTCCACACTGCAATCCAAAGAAAGAGCGGATGCAAGAAATTAGTCGACTGCATATGGAAGTAAACACGTTAAGAGAAATACAGAGGTTATAAAAAATGATTAGGTATGCAAACAACCCGGTTTAATAAACTTAAGCCTTTTATAGAGGTTTCAAAAAGCCCAAAAAAGTTGATTAATTAACAGGGGTGTCCCCATCTCATATCAGATATTGGTCCGATTTTAGCAAAAAGAAAAACAACTATGGCTAGCATGTAAAATATCTGAAAAATCGCCGACTCAAGCAGTCCTACAGCGTGTCTATTTGTCAGTTATCGTCTAAGAGCCTGCCTACTACACCTACCTCTTATGTGTGGCTGCCATCTACTGGCCACACTTATCATTACACCATGTACCAAATAAAATTGCTTCGAAGCTCGCTAAGCACAACCAAAATGATTACGTACGTTAGGCGCACCGGGTTATAAGGCGCACTGTCGATTTT
Source organism: Entelurus aequoreus (assembly GCF_033978785.1). Classification (NCBI taxonomy): domain Eukaryota; kingdom Metazoa; phylum Chordata; class Actinopteri; order Syngnathiformes; family Syngnathidae; genus Entelurus; species Entelurus aequoreus. Next base: position 11,821,564 of record NC_084756.1, on the reverse strand, counting down.
TGAGAAAATGAAAGGATTTGAAGTGCGCTTTATAGTCTGAAAAATACAGTATGTTGCCGTCACGTAGATCAGGTAAAGCATTTGTGGTGTCACAATAGTTTTGTCTCGATAAATGGACAATTCCAACAGAAAACACTCCAGAAGAATATAGCGTGCGGCGCGCACACTGTATTTTTTTTCCGCCACTATACAGATACATGCAGGGGTACTATTAGGTTCTAACTCATGTGGAAGACTCTTCTGGTGAAAAAAAGTGAATTCAAACCCTCAATCTACTGACTGTGAGGCCAACATGCTAACCACTCGGCCACTATATTACACAAAATAATCAATAACACTAAAAGTACAATAAACTACTATAGAATCGAACATTTACAAAACTTAATTCCACACTTGTACAAGTTAATTAGACCCACCTTTAAAGCCCTACTCGGATTATGTGTCTTTGAATAAACAAGACCTAATTAAAAGCTTCTAGTTAATCATGAATAAAACTGACTTGGTGGTGATGCTGCGATCTTTCCTCAGGCTTTCAGCTCCTGGTTTTTCTTTGTGGACCTCTCCTTTCTTTTGCACGGCTTTCTTCTGCTTTCTGTAGCGAGCTGCACTGATGGTTTCAGCACAATGTTTGGGCTGCAACTACACAACATGTGGATTTTTGTCATTATATTGTGTATTGTATGCAAACTATTGAATGATACACTTTATTGCCAAAAGTATTTGGCCACCTGCCTTGACTCACATATGAACTTGAAGTGCCATCCCATTCCTAACCCATAGGGTTCAATATGATGTCGGTCCACCTTTTTTGCAGCTATTACAGCGTCAACTCTTCTGGGAAGGCTGTCCACAAGGTTGTGTTTATAGGAATCTTCCACCTTTCTTCCAAAAGCGCATTAGTGAGGTCACACACTGATGTTGGTTGAGAAGGCCTGGCTCTCAGTCTCTGTTCTAATTCATCCCAAAGGTGTTCTATCGGGTTCAGGTCAGGACTCTGTGCAGGCCAGTCAAGTTCATCCACACCAGACTCTGTCATCCATGTCATTATGGACATTGCTTTGTGCGCTGGTGCACGGTCATGATGGAAGAGGAAGGGGCCCGCTCCAAACTGTTCCCACAAGGTTGGGAGCATGGTATCATCCAAAATGTGTTGGTATCCTGGAGCATTCAAAGTTCCTTTCACTGGAACTAAGGGGCCAAGCCCAACTCCTGGAAAACAACCCCACACCGTAATTCCTCCTCCACCAAATTTCACACTCGGCACAATGCAGTCCGAAATGTAGCGTTCTCCTGGCAACCTCCAAACCCAGACTTGTCCATCAGATTGCTAGATGGAAAAGCGCGATTCATCATGCCAGAGAACAAGTCTCCACTGCTCTAGAGTCCAGTGGCGACGTGCTTTACACCACTGCATCTGACACTTTGCATTGGACTTGGTGATGTATGGCTTGATTGCAGCTGCCGGGCCAAGGAAACCCATTCCATGAAGCTCTCTGCGTACTGTACGTGGGCTAATTGGAAGGTCACATGAAGTTTGGAGCTCTGTAGCAACTGACTGTGCAGAAAGTCTTTGCACTATGCGCTTCAGCATCCACTGACCCCTCTCTGTCAGTTCACGTGGCCTACCACTGGGTGGCTGAGTTGCTGTTGTTCCCAAACTCTTCCATTTTCTTATAATAAAGCCGACAATTGACTTTGGAATATTTAGGAGCGAGGAAATTTCACGACTGGATTTGTTGGACAGGTGGCATCCTATGACAGTTCCACGCTGGAAATCACTCAGAGCGGCCCATTCTTTCACAAATGTTTGTAGAAACAGTCTCCATGCCTAAGTGCTTGATTTTATACACCTGTGGCCGGGCCGAGTGATTAGGACACCTGATTCTGATCATTTGGACGGGTGGCCAAATACTTTTGGCAATATAGTGTATGTTGCTCGGAAGACTGGCACAGACCTGCTCGTGAAGGTTGCACTGCTCAGCACAAATCTCCAACATGACTGCACTGGTCTGCTTGGCTATGCCCTCCAGGAAAGTCACGCACATGCGCAGACTCCTCTTCTCTACCGCCTCCTCCTGGACACACAAACAAGTGTGGAAAGTGTGAGTGAATAGAAAACGCAGTCACTCCAGGAATTTGCGATGTTGGGATCGTGCAAATTCAACCAACGCCCTCAACTTCCCCCGCAAATTTCGGCCAATGGCTTTTGTCTTTGAGTGGCGCTCGAACATCGAAACGTTGTTTCCTTTTTGTTTATTGTGTAGAAAAAGTAGGAACAGAAATGTGTAACAATAACTAATTTGTTATTGATCAAATGGCACCGTTGTCTTCCAATTGTCCTGTTCCTGTTCCACAGCGGTAAGCCTTCTGGGTAATGTAATATACAAACTATTGCTGTCAAATGATATTGTTTAAAAATCGGATTCATTTGGATTAATCGGGATTAAACACAGGATATCACTCGCTTGCAGAATTTAAAGAAAATTTAAAAAAAGAGCAATCCTGGATGAAAACCGACACTTCCAATCTAATCTGATGGAGCTTCAGAAGTGCTCTAAGGAGGAACGGGCGAAACTACCCAAGGATAGTTGAGCCACACCTGTGGCATCGTATTTATTTATTTATTTATTTATTTATTTATTTATTTATTTATTTATTTATTTATTTTTTTATTTTTTTTTTTATAATGTCCTGCCCAGCTTCTCGGGCAAATCATATAGCAGATGTAGATGCCCATATCGGCTGTTCAGATTTACTTTACAAAAGAGAAGTGTAGGATACTTCTCTTGTTGCCTTACTTGTATTTTGACTTTATTAAATGTATTTATATTATCATTTGGTGCAGCCGGGCCGGAGCAGGAGGGGATAGAAAGAGAGAAAAAGGAAGACAGAGGGGGGAATTGTGGGGACAAGAGGGGGATTAGACAGAGAGACAAAAACAACAACAGCAAACACAACAACAACAACAACAGAGCAACATCAGCAAATACGACATGTACAAATATGATGGTAAAAGTAATAGCAAATAAGCAGTTAGCGAAAATTAAAAAAAAAAAAAAAATACAGAAATGACAATGAGCATTATTACACTAAAAATCGTATTTTTAGTGTATTTAAAAAGTCTTAAGGCTGTAATTTCTGCCAAAATTGCATCAACAAAGAATTAAGCAAATTTGGAGTAAAAAAAAAAATTGTCATTAATGGGTGTTATCTGTAGAATTTTGAAGACAAAAATACAATATTTTTCGGACTATAAGGCACACTTAAAATCCTTTCATTTTCTCAAAAACCAACAGTGCGCCTTATAAACCGGTGCGCCTAATGTACTATTTAATTTTGTACATAATATAATGATAAGTGTGGCCAGTAGATGGCAGTCACACATAAGAGATACACGTAGACTGCAAGATGACGCCAGTAAACAACACCAAAACTTTAAATGTCCCATTGAGAATATTGAACATTATACACGACGCTCAAAAATCTGTCAAAATGTTTTAGTACGACTTTGGTAAACTATGAAGCCGCACTTGATGGATTGTGGGAGTATTATGGCTACCGTAGTCGGACGAATTGTGCTTCAACATACAAATATTATTATGGTGTGTCTATAAGGACCGCATTGTCTTGCAATATTATGCAGAAACATATTTTCTTACCCTCCGGTTTCTGCTGATGTGTATTTGAGATCTGCATCTGAAAATTTGCGCGCTTCCGCCATTGTAGTCCATGGCTACACAATTGTCGATAAGCTTCTTAGATTAGATTTAGATTTAGATTTATTGGTCCCCGTTGGGGAAATTCATTTTCATTGCCGTACATTTGAACAATGGACATTACACATCACGAAACAAAAATAACAAAAAGACATAAAACATGACCAACACACATTTACAGGCTTGTCAGACAGGTCGGCCGGGCCTGCTGTTAAGGGCGGCTATAGCTGCAGGGATAAGGCTTTTCCTGAGGCGGGCCCTCCGGAATTTGATGGTTCTGTATTGGTGTAGGGGGTGAGTGATATCCTGGACTATCGTGTTTGCCAGTCAAATTACATTTTTCTTTTTCTCTATATTCTTGTTATGGGACATTCATCCTCCGCTGTTGCCATTTCTAGTATAAAGTAGTGTAAAGTTCTTACTTATATCTATCAGTAAACTCGCCACAAAAGCGCTAAAACATACCGGTGTAGTGAGTTTACATTATTCACCCAAGGAACTTTAGTTATTAGAGAGTTCTGGTTGGACGGTTGGCATTGTTGTTGTTTCCGGATGAGGAGATGCTGCTCCGTTATTGATTGAAGTAAAGTCTGAACGTCATTAAAACAGTTAGCTCCATCTTTTGACACTTCTTCCACTCCCGTCCTTGCACGCTACACCGCTACAACAAAGATGACGGGGAGAAGACGCTGTCGAAGGTGAGCCACGTAAATAAGACCGCCCACAAAACGGCGCATCCGGAAGCGACTGTCAGAAAGCGACTTGAAGATGATCTGTAAAATATCATCTATGCAACATTTTGACCATAAAACCACCATTACATGTTATCTAGACCACAAGGAAGTCTTTTACATTTAGGAAAAAAATCATAATGTGACTCATTTGATGCGCCCTATAATTGCCAGATGTATGAAAATAGACCTTAATAGAGCCACTCATCGGCAGTGCCCTATGGTCCAGAAAACACGGTAAATGTATTATATTTTGTAAAAAGGGTGTAACATAACACAATGTGGCAAAGTAAACCGTTACGAATACTTTCCGGATGCACTGTTCTTGTTATCAGTTGTACACACAGACTTAGTAGATCACACACAACACGCCCAATAATAGTACACACAATGTTATAGTTAGCACACGTTATTTAGCACTTGTTATTTTGATTTTAGTGAATCAGGCCACAAGTGTAAAACAAATTAGATCATTTCAGTTCAGTTCAGTTTGGAACATGCATACGATACAATGTAATGCGTCACATATTTCCAGTTGTTTCATCATAGCACATCCGAAAAGGAGTAGGAAGAAGCTAAACTTATTTAATACTACCCCTTTTCATACTATAGCAATTTTATCCCATTGCCTTGTTCTCTATAACAGAACAGAGAATAAATGAATAATAAATAAATAATATATCATAGTAAGTAAACAAATATTAAATACATAAATATGTGTACTTTGTGAACACTTGTAGTTTGAACAGTCTCTTAAACTGAATGATATTAGTACTTTATTTGATGTCCTTGCTTAATCCATTCCATCATTTAATTCCACATACTGATATACTAAAGGTTTTAAGTGTTGTACGTGCATACACATGTTTTAAATTAGATTTTCCTCTAAGGTTATATTTCTCCTCTTTTGTTGAGAAGAATTGTTGGCTAGCAGGTTATAATTTGCTTTGTGCATCATTTTAGATGTTTGCAAATGTACCGAATCCTTGAATTTAGTGCTGTCCTTTTTTAACAGGATAAAAGTTGTAATACACATTTATTATTTAGCTTCGAATTATATTGATTGTGTTTAATACCAATCAAGTACCAATATGTCTTGGAAGCGGAAGTCCTCAAGTTCTCCTTTTGGGAGTTGTTGTGATGTAAAATTACAGTCACTGGATTATGATAAACTAAAAGCACACAATAACAATATATATATATTTTTTTATGATTCTTAAGAGATTTGAAGTTTCACGGTCCATAGAGGATAGTCGACTGGTTGAGTGAACACTGACCTCTTCAGGACAGAGAGGGTGTCCACACTGGCTGAAGTGGGTGCAAACGGAAGGGAAGGCCATCAGGTAACTCTTCATAGTCATCTCCTCGCAACTCTGGAAAAACATCTTCTCAAAGACTCGTGGGAAGAAACTAGTGAGACCAAACAAAAAGTGTCAGTGGAGCAAAGAGTAGATTGGTAAAGAGTGCACACACACCAGAAAATAGACAAATCCGACGTCTCTTGAAGGAGTTCTTCAATACCGTCCACCATCTTGGTGTGAAACTGAATCATGTTCATGACTTTGGCCAAATCCAGGTATTCCTTAATGGGCAGAGGGGCCTTGTTCACACCTGTGTAGGCCTAAAACCAAGCATGGAGACACAATTAATACGATTTTTGCTGACATGGATTCCTCGCGGGGACACTTGGTATTATAGGCGCCGATCTACATTTCTGCCAGTGGGTGCTCGGTGTGTGTGTATTACTGCTACCAATATTTTGGTACCGGTACCTGTACCAAAAATATTTTGGTACTTTTCTAAATAAAGGGAACCACACAAAATTGCATTATTGGCTTTATTTTAACAAAAAAATCTTACAGTACATTAAACATATGTTTCTTATTGCAAGTTTGTCCTTAAATAAAATAGTGAACATACTAGACAACTTGTCTTTTAGTAGTAAGTAAACAAACAAAGGTTCCTAATTAGTCTGCTGGCGTATGCAGTAACATATTGTGTCATGTATCAGTCTATTATTTTGTCAACATTATGAGGGACAAACTGTAAAAATTGATTATTAATCTACTTCTTCATTTACTGTTAATATCTGCTTATTTTCTGTTTTAACATGTTCTATCTACACTTCTATTAAAATGTAATAATCACTTATTCTTCTGTTGTTTGATACTTTACATTAGTGTTGGATGATACCACAAATTTGGGTATCAATCCGGTTTCGAAGTCGTTACAGGATCATACATTGGTCATAATCAAAGTCCTCATGTGTCCAGGGTCATATTTACTGAGTTTATAAACATAATATACATTTTAAAAAAACGAAAAAAAGATTTTGTGACAATAAAAAATATGTAATCATAGTAGTATCGACTAGATATGCTCCTTTACTTGGTATCATTACAGTGGAAGTTAGGTGTAGATCCACCAATGGCGTTTGTTTATATTGTAGCGTCCCGGAAGAGTTGGTGCTGCAGGGAATTCTGGGAATTATGTTCTGTAGTGTTTATTTTGTGTTGTGGTGCAAATATTCTTCCAAAATGATTTTGTCATTGTTGTTTAGTGTGGTTTCACTATATGGCACATGTTTATGACAGTGTTGGCATTGTTCATACTGCCACCCTTAGTGTGACATGTATGGCTGTTGAGTAAGTATACCCTTCATTCGCTTGTGCGGTGAGTGTTGAAGTCAAGGTGTTTGTGTCATTAGTTCATTATCGGACAAAAAAGACCGATAGGTGGTGTGGGCGGATAATGATTGCATAGAAGCTCCACAACGGTCACAAAGGCGGAAGAAGGCTGCAGCAAAGATGGGCCCCCAATTGTCTTGGTCTCCATGCCATTGGACCCTGGCCTTCTCTTTGCCGAGGACAGTGTGATGGCTGTCTGTGCACCAGTTTCCCCACTTTAAAAGATTCCACGCACAGTCGTTCTCCTGAAGGCAATTCCACCAACAGGAGGACAATCGTACTCGCCTATGCTTGGTACGTACCTGCAGCCTCAACCAGTCCAGTCTCACAGCCCTGAAGTCAAACTCCTCGTTCTTCTCCACTGTAACGGAAATCCGAAAGCATCATCAGCATTTTCTGTGGCTCTGCCTTTATAAGTGTAAACTCTGATGAAAATGCAAACCTCCCCCCTGCCACAACATGCGAATGGTAGAATCCATCAGTAAAAAATGTTAAAGTCTGAAGTCGTTCTCTGTCATTCTCCATGAACCAGCAATTTGCATATAATGAAGAGGATCATCATTTGTTTGTGGTACAGTATTTACATCAGTGGTGGCCTAACATAAACAGAAATCATGATCATAATTAAAGATAAAAGTCTTTTTTTATTTACTTTCCGTAAATATCTAAAAGTATTCATATTCTATTCATGTCATATTATGCTCCTTCCAGTGCTGTTGTTTTTAGGTTGGAGTTTGTATCCAATCAGAATTCAGCCAGCTTATGTTGCCATGCTGTACCAAATATGCCTTCAGAATCAACAATGTACGTTTTTATGTGCACTGTAAGTGAATGGGCACATACAGTTGATAGATACACTATATTGCCACAAGTATTTGGCCACCGATCCAAATGATGAGAATCAGGTGTCCTAATCACTTGGCCCGGCCACAGGTGTATAAAATCAAGCACTTAGGCATGGAGACTGTTTCTACAAACATTTGTGAAAGAATGGGCCGCTCTCAGTGATTTCCAGCGTGGAACTGTCATAGGATGCCACCTGTGCAACAAATCCAGTCGGGAAATGTCCTCGCTCCTAAATATTCCAAAGTCAACTGTCGGCTTTATTATAAGAAAATGGAAGAGTTTGGGAACAAGGAATTATGGTGTGGGGTTGTTTTTCAGGATTTGGGCTTGGCCCCTTAGTTCCAATGAAAGGAACTTTGAATGCTCCAGGATACCAAAACATTTTGGACAATTCCATGCTCCCAACCTTGTGGGAACAGTTTGGAGCGGGCCCCTTTTATTTGCTTTTTCAATGAATGCCCAAGTGACATAGTAGTTTTGAATAGGCTTCAGTGCAGTAAGAAATATTGAACTTTTATTTTTTATTTTTTATTACCTTGGACATATTTTTACCTTTTCATATAAACTTTTGACATTATCTGGAATGTTAACATAAGACTATTGAACCTATTAGATTTAACTGCATTACAGCTGTCAATGTTGTATTTTGTTTATTGTTCACATGTTCAGTTCAGTTCCGTTTCAGTTTATTTGGAACATGCATACAATACAATTCATCACATATTTCCAGTTTTTTCATTACAGCACGTCCGAAAAGGAGTAGGAAGAAGCAGGGCTTATTTAATCCTACACCTTTTCATACCATAGCAATTTTATCCTATTTCCCTGTTCTCTGTAACATAGCAGTGAACAAATAAATAATTAATAAATAATATACCATAGTAATTAAACAAATATTAAATACATAAATAATTGTTGTCTCAATAAAAAACAAAAAAGGGGTTCAAGATGTTTATAATAATTATTGTTCTGTGTACTTTGTGGACACTTGAACAGTCTCTTAAACTGAATCATATTGGTGCTTTGTTTGATTTATTTGTTTATTCCATTCCATCATTTAATTCCACATACTGATATGCTAAAGGTTTTAAGTGTTGTACGTGCATACAAATGTTTTCAATTAGATGTTCCTCTTTCTTATGTAATTCTTTATAGTAAATACAAATCTTTACATAACTTCAAATAATAATATTAATAATACATCATTTCTTGATATCAAATTGTAAACATACTTGAACTGTACTTTGGTTGGTTGTGTATTATATGCACGTAATCAGGCTCCAATACCAGAATCTGCTTTTGGTCACCAAATGTACTGGAATATTATGTTAATTGGTAAATGATAGTCTGCAAATATTAATATAATATTTTTCTAAGTAGTGCATAACAAACCTGCTTATGACTTTCTAAATACCTTTTTAACATTAAGAAAGTTCTCTAGACATGAAAAAACACCTACATAGTCAACTTTACAAGCCGCAAACTTTGAAGTGTGATGTGGCGAGGGGACAACTGTACTACAATACACGCTAGGCTGCAGTCAGCCTTCGGCTCGTTACATATTAATACATTTCCAGTGCAGGAATTTCACGGCAGCCATGACGGCCATGGCTCTCGTTGCAGCCTGTAATGTGCAGATGTGCAAACGTCTCCGACTTCTCAAAGCCCGGTGCACTGAATGAAGAAGTCGGCTGAGCTAAGCTAAGGTAAGAAAGTTTTATACAAAAGCCTAAGAAGACAATAAACTCTCAGCATTTGATATGTAGCAAACTGCTCACATTTAGCGATGCAACGCGACGACGTGTGCAGGTTTTGCAGTTTTCCCCAACCCACTCGACCCACGCTGGTTTACGTGAATGAAAACCGCCACTAAATGATACAAAGCCAGAACACATTATCGTCATTGTGGGCAAAAGGAACACTAAGCCTAAGCGTGGGTTCTTTTTGAATGTACTACCGAATTTTCCGGACTATAATGCGCACTTAAAATCCTTTAATTTTCTCCAAAATCGACAGTGCGCCTTATAACCCGGTGCGCCTAATGTACGGCATAAATCTGGTGGTGCTTACCGACCTCGAAGCAATTTTATTTGGTGCATGGTGTAATGATACGTGTGACTAGTAGATGGCAGTCACACATAAGAGATACATGTAAACTGCAAGATGATGCCGGTAACCAACACCAAAACTTTAAATGTTACATTGAAAATATGGAACATTACACACGGCGGTCAAAAATCTGACTAAATGTTTTTAGTACGAAGTTGCACCGATTGATGGATTGTCGGCACATTAAACATAGGAGTATTATTATGGTGTGTGTATAAGGACCGCAAAATGGCGCCTATTAGCAGACATATTACCTGGCGTTTTGTTTTGTAATATTATGCAAAACAAACTTTTCTTACCTTCTGGTACCTGCTGATCTGTATTTGGGATCTGCATAAGTCCTGAAAATGTGCGTGCGTCCGCCATTGTAGTCCGTGCCGACGGCATAGTCATAAGCTTCTTCTTTTTCTCTATCATCTTGTTATGGGACATTCATCCTCCGCTGTTGCCATTTCTAATATAAAGTAGTGTAATGTTCTTACTTATATCTGTCAGTAAACTCTCCATGAAAGCGCTAAAACATACCGGTGTAGTGAGTTTACATTATTCACCCAAGGAACTTTAGTTATTAGAAAGTTCCGGTCGGACGGTTTTTCACGGGCCACATTTCCTTGTTGTTGCACTAGTGAGCCACAGATGAGGAGATGCTGCTCTGTTATTGATTGAAGTAAAGTCTGAATGTCATTAAAACAGTTAGCGCCATCTGTTGACACTTCTTCCACTCCCGTCCTTGCATACTACACCGCTACAAAAAAGATGACGGGGAGAAGACGCTGTCGAAGGTGAGCCACGTAAATAAGACACAAAACGGCACATGTTAAAGCGACTGTCAGAAAGCGACTTGAAGATGATCTGTAAAACATCATCAATGCAACATTTTGACCAAAGAACCACCATTACATGTTATGTAGACCACAAGGAAGTCTTTTACATTTAGAAAAAAATCATAATATGACCCCTTAAAGGCCTACTGAAATGAAATGTTTTTATTTAAACGGGGATAGCAGATCCATTCTATGTGTCATACTTGATCATTTCGCGATATTGCCATATTTTTGCTGAAAAGATTTAGTAGAGAACAACGACGATAAAGATCGCAACTTTTGGTCGCTGATAAAAAAAAGCCTTGCCCCTACCGGAAGTAGCGTGACGTCACTAGCTGGAGTGCTGCTCACATTTCCCTATTGTTTACACCAGCAGCGAGAGAGATTCGGACCGAGAAAGCGACGATTACCCCATTAATTTGAGCGAGGATGAAAGATTTGTGGATGAGGAAAGTGAGAGTGAAGGACTATAGTGCAGTGCAGGACGTATCTTTTTTCGCTCTGACCGTAACTTAAGTACAAGGGTTCATTGGATTCCACACTTTCTCCTTTTTCTATTGTGGATCACGGATTTGTATTTGAAACCACCTCGGATACTATATCCTCTTGAAAATGAGAGTCGACAACGCGAAATGGACATTCACAGTGACTTTTATCCCCACGACAATACATCGGCGAAACACTTTAGCTACGGAGCTAACGTGATAGCATCGGGCTCAAATGCAGATATAAACAAAAGAAATAAACCCCTGACTGGAAGAATAGACAGAAAATCAACAATACTATTAAACCATGAACATGTAAATAAACGGTTAATGCTTTTCAGCTTGGCGAAGATTAACAATGCTGTTGCTAACGACGCCATTGAAGCTAACTTAGCAACGGGACCTCACAGAGCCATGATAAAAACATTAGCGCTCCACCTACGCCAGCCAGCCCTCATCTGCTCATCAACACCTGTGCTCACCTTCGTTCCAGCGATCGACGGAAGGACGAAGGACTTCACCCGATCATCCGTGCGGTCGGCGGCTAGCGGCGGCTAGCGGCGGCTAGCGGCGGCTAGCGGCGGCTAGCGGCGGCTAGCGGCGGCTAGCGCGTCTGCAAGCGCGTCTGCTATCCAAGTCAAATTCCTCCTGGTTGTGTTGCTGCAGCCAGCCACTAATACACCGATCCCACCTACAACTTTCTTCTTTGCAGTCTTCATTGTTCATTAAACAAATTGCAAAAGATTCACCAACACAGAATACTGTGGAATTTTGTGGAATACTGTGGAATTTTGAGATGAAAACAGAGCTTTTTTGTATTGGATTCAAAGGTGTACCAATACTTCCGTTTAACTAGTGACGTCACTCGCATACGTCATCATACAAAGATGTTTTCATCCGGAAGTTTAGCGGGAAATTTAAAATGTAACTTTATAAGTTCACCCGGCCGTATTGGCATGTGTTGCAATGTTAAGATTTCATCATTGATATATAAACTATCAGACTGCGTGGTCGGTAGTAGTGGCTTTCAGTAGGCCTTTAAATGCGCCTTTTGTATGAAAATAGACTTGAGTAGACCCGCTCATGGGCAGTGCGCCTTTTGATCCAGGTGCGCCCTATGGTCCAAAAAATACGGTGTTTTAATTTGAAATAATGCATATTAGAGATGCAATCATCCTCAACCTTTAAGTTACATTAATTATGTTTAGATGTGACTTTAAGGTTTTACTACGTACGTACAAAATACTAAAGGGTCTAGCTCCATCCTATCTTGCTGATTGTATTGTACCATATGTCCCGGCAAGAAATCTGCGTTCTAAGAACTCTGGTTTGTTAGTGATTGCAAGAGCCCAAAAATAGTCTACGGGCTTTAGAGCGTTTTCTATTCAGGCTCCAGTACTCTGGAATGTTCTACCAGTAACAGTTAGAGATGCTACCTCAGTAGAAGCATTTAAGTCCCATCTTAAAACACATTTATACACCCTAGCCTTTAAATAGACCCCCGTTTTAGACCAGTTGATCTGCCATCTCTCTTTTTCTGCTCTGCCCCCCTTCTGCTGCATGGAGAGGTTATCAGGTGACCACAGATGATACGCTAACTGTTCAAAGTTGGAACCCAGGATGAACCACCATGTCTTTACACCGTGATGTGTCTACATGCAAGAGGTTACCCACTATGGACTGGACTCTCACATTATTAACCATATTCGTGCGGCATCAATTGCACCGGTCGCCTGGGGGGGGTTCCGGGGGGGGACCCACATCTGCGGTCCCCTCCAAGGGTTCTCACTGCGACCAATGGGTTGAGTTTTGTCTTGCCCTGAAGTGAGATCTGGGAAACTCGTGATTAAGGGCTATATAAATAAACTTTGATTGATTGATTGATGACTGTGGACTTAAAATTATTAATTTATTTGATGGCTTTCCTGCCATGACAATTTGGCCTTTGTGCCCTCAAATGGTTTACGGCAGTGGTCCCCTACCTTTTTGTAGCTGCGGACCGGTCAACACTTGAAAATTTGTCCCACGGACTGGGGGTTGGGGGTATTTTATTTTTTTAAATTATTTATTTTTTATAAAGAAATACAATCAGGTGTGCTAATGGAATGTATCCCTGCAGACTGTATAGATCTATATTGATATATAATGTATATATAATGTATATATTGTGTTTTTTATGTTGATTTAATTTAAAAAATATATATATATATATTATTATTATTATTATTTTTGTATTTATTTTGCGGCCCGGTACCAATCGGTCTGCAGCCCGGTGGTTGGGGACCACTGGTTTATGGCACCTAAGGCCAAGTGGCCTTGCCTCTAAAATGACGAAATTCCAGGCCTGGTAATTTCTAAAGACCAAAATCGGGCCGCGAACAAAATGTTGTTTAAGGTCACTAAAAGCCTAGGCCCTGATGCAGGGTCAACACATTTATATATGAAACATCAACTGATGGCTACAACTTCTCCCCAATCAAGTCAGAGCTTTTCATCCTTTCATTCACGTGACTTATTATGATGCTCATTTCCAGATAATGGTGCTTAATGAACCATACTTATGAAACAACCGCCCAGCAGCTAGGGATTTTTAAAATAAAATATACCAGTTATTTCCATGATATTTTATCTTTCTATACTCAGAGTCATCCTATTTTTGAGTGAGTGCAGTAATTACCTTGTTTCACTGAGAGCGCAGAAAGAGTTGAAACAAATGAACTCAGCAGAACTGATTCTTCTTCTGGACACACCTGCATTTTCTGTGGAGGAGAGAAAATATGTGTTTACCCTGGAAATACTAATCATGTTGTTCTACACTCCCAGCCGTGGACACACCTGCATGGTGTCATTGAGAACCAAGGCATCAAACTGAGCCAGGTACTGTACGTAGTATCGTCGGACTACATGTTGGTATTTTCTCATGAGTAGTCTCAGTCGTTCCATGTGGAAGAGCAACTCCGCCATCTGACTTGAGAATCAGCCACAAGGTGATTTTAGTTTTTAATTTACAAAACCCAAAACCAGTGAATTTGGCACGTTGTGTAATTCGTAAATAAAAACAGAAAACAGTGATTTGCAAATACTTTTCAACTTATATTAAATTGAATAGACTGCAAAGACAAGATATTTATTGTTCGAACTGAGAATTGTAATTGTTTTTTTGCAAATAATCATTAACTTAGAATTTAATGGCAGCAACACATTGCAAAAAAGTTGACACGGGCAATTGTACCACTGTGTTACATGGCCTTTCCTTTTAACAACACTCAGTAAACGTTTGGGAACTGAGAAGACCAAATTTTGAAGTGAAATTATTTCCCATTCTAGCTTGATGTACAGCTTAAGTTGTTCAACAGTCCGGGGGTCTCCGTTGTGGTATTTTAGGCTTCATAATGCACCACACATTTTCAATGGGAGACAGGTCTGGACTACAGGCAGGCCAGTCTAGTACCCGCACTCTTTCACTACGAAGCCACGCTGTTGTAACATGTGACTTGGCCTTGTCTTGCTGAAATAAGCAGGGGTGTCCATGATAACGTTGCTTGGATGGCAATATATGTTGCTCCAAAACCTGTATGTACCTTTCAGCATTAATCGTGCCTTCACAGATGTGTAAGTTACCCATGTCTTGGGCACTAATACACCCCCATACCATCACAGATGCTGGCTTTTCAACTTTGCGCCTAGAACAATCTGGATGGTTCTTTTCCTCTTTGGTCCGGAGGACACGACGTCCACAGTTTCCAAAAACAATTTGAAATGTGGACACTTGTCCACTTTGCATCAGTCCATCTTAGATGAGCTCTGGCCCAGCGAAGCCGGTGGCGTTTCTGGGTGTCGTTGATAAATGGCTTTGGCTTTGCATAGTAGAGTTTTAACTTGCACTTACAGATGTAGCGACAAACTGTAGTTACTGACAGTGGTTTTCTGAAGTGTTCTTGAGCCCATGTGGTGATATCCCTTACACACTGATGTCGCTTTTTGATGCAGTACCTCCTGAAGGATCTTAGGTCCGTAATATCATCGCTTATCTCCAGACTCTCTGAACCTTTTAATAATATTACGGACCGTAGATGGTGAAATCTCTAAATTCCTTGCAATAGCTGGTTGAGAAATGTTGTTCTTAAACTGTTGGACAATTGTCTCACACATTTGTTGACAAAGTGGTGACCCTCGCCCCATCCTTGTTTGTGAATGACTGAACATTTCATGGAAGCTGCTTTTACACCCAACTATGGCACTCACCTGTTCCCAATTAGCCTGTTCACCTGTGGGATGTTCCAAATAAGTGTTTGATGAGCATTCCTCAACTTCCTCAGTCTTTTTTGTCACTTGTGCCAACTCTTTTGAAACATGTTGCAGGCATCAAATTCCAAATGAGCTAATATTTGCAAAAAATAACAAAGTTGTCCAGTTCGATTGCTAAGTATCTAGTCTTTGCAGTCTATTTAATTGAATACAAGTTGAAAAGGATTAGCAAATATTTGTATTCTGTTTTTATTTACGATTTACACTACGTGCCAACTTCACTGGTTTTGGGTTGTGTATTTTACCACTGGTTTCTTGTTTTGAGCGTGCAATATCTACTTGTCAATGTAGTCCTCAAGTGTTTTCATTTTGGGCATGTTCTCGGAGTGTCGCACAAGCCACAGGACTTCATCACGGGAGAACGTCAGGGCCATAAAGACAAAGAGAGCCTAAAACAGCAAAATGTCACAATGGATTGGGACAAACTCTACTTTTATACCGTAACTGGAACCACCAAACACAACCCGATTAAAATGTGTACCTTTGGTCCCAGCAGCCCTGGTTCATCTTCCAGGACCATCACTAATTCCTTTAGGGCTCCTCGAAGGAAGTGTCGCCTCTCCCGGTGCAGAACCCCACTGTCAAAATCATACCTTACATAAACCAGTGATCTCTTTGAAGATGTCGGGCCTAATTGTACAGTACCTGTTGGCTAAGACGTGATCACGGCACTCCTTAATGTCTGCAACACGCTTGCTGTATCTGGGGGAAAAAAATACTCTCATCACGACTTACCTTAACCAGTACTATACCATATTGTAAAAAAGATCTACTGTTGGCAGGAGCTCTGTGCTCTTGTGTCATCATTTTGTGTTCCTGATGTTTCCCTCTTCTTTTAATGTGGTTTTTTTTTTGCCTTTTGGTTCGGGTTAGGGTTAGGGTTAGGGTTAGTGGTTAGGGTGCGACAAGGGGTGGCACTTTTGTGACTTCTGCGGTACTTTTTTGTGAACTTCTGGATCTGCCTCCCGGGAGCCTTTTGGCCATGGAGACCAGCTGCTGGGTCTCTGCCACAGCAGAGTCAGTTTGGAGAAACTGGAGGAGATGCGGATGAAGAGACGGGTGCTGCGGAGCTGGCGCTGAGTGTCGGGACGGACAAGCTTCACAGTGTCTTGGCTGAATGAGCAGGTATCGGACACCTCGGTCTCCTTGGACGTATCCTCGCTCATCCATGCGGACTGGACACTGGCCGAGAGTTGGTGGGTGGCCGAGGGTGGAGTTGACTCTGTTGGTTGCTGTCTATGGCAATGCTCCCCCCACCCCAGAAGACGATGGCGTGGAGCACCGCCTAGGCCACCACAGTGTATATGTTTTTGTTTTTGTTTTACTTTTGTGGCTGTGTGTAGAAGTGGCTGGTTGCATGTTTGATGTTCCCCTCTTTCACACATGCTTATGTGTGCTATGATTATGATTTTTTTTTTTCCAGTCTGGATCCCCTCTCCTGGGGACCTGGCTTAGACTGAATTTGCCGGAAGTTGGCAGACCCGTCAGCGATCCTGTTCTGTCTCCCTGTAATGTTTGTTTGCTCTTGAATGGGATTGTGCTGAAAATCTTAATTTACCCTCGGGGATTATTAAAGTACTGCGATGAGGTGGCGACTTGTCCAGGGTGTACCCCGTCTTCCGCCCAAATGCAGCTGAGATAGGCTCCAGCACCAAAAGGGACAAGCGGTAGAAAATGGATGGATGGATGGATGGATGGATTATTAAAGTATTTCTGATTCTGATTCTGTTAGCAGCCTCTACACGTACAACACTTAAAACCTTCAGTATATCAATATGTGGAATTAAATTATGGAATGGATTAAGCAAAGCAATCAAACAATGTACTAATATGATACACTTCAAGAAACTCTTCAAACTTAAAGTGTTTACAAAGTACAATGAAGAAGAACCATGACAAACATTCTCAATTTATTTCATCCATCCATTCATTCATTCTTAAAGTAATCTTACTTATCTCATCATATGAAATATGACTTACTTCACCAATTATTATTATTAAATTCTTACTATTATTTATTTATTTATTTTTATTGTAATTACTTATGGAGTTTATTGTGAAAAAATTGTGAACAGGAAGTGAACAAAAAGTTTTGCAACTGTTATGTAAAGAAAAGGGGTAGGATTAAATAAGCTCTGCTTCTTCCTACTCCTTTTCGAACATGTTGAATAGAAACTGGAAATTGTGATGTATCATGTTGTATGCTTGCATGTTCGAAATAAACTCAAACTCAAAACTCAAACTCAAACTCTTAACTTGCAGATTTTCACCTTTATGAACACATCATGAATATTGTATGATAAAACATATACTTGTGATAATATAAAAAAACAGGGTACGGTATAGTGCAGTACCTATTGAAATGTGTTTAAAAATGGAGGAGAATATATAGTGCAGTGCAGCGTATGTATTACTGTGGTGGATTTCCATACCCTTTGATGCTGTCAAAGAGGTCCTCTGAGACTTTGTGTATGCTCAGCAGCTGGTCTCTGGTGAGGGTGACGTACAGGCCGCTCCGCAGAGCCATTTTCCACAGCTCTTGAGAGGCCTGGTCGTTGTTCAGGCTGCCGTGGCACAAAAGGAAGCCGACTGCAAGGGACAAGGGAGTGGATGATATTTCTCCACATGACGATAAAGCAGACCTCCCAAGAATGACACTAATGGAATTCATGACTTACTGAGGATCCAGCGCTCCATCACCTCCAAAGGCAGATATTCACATGCCATCTGTGAGAGGTGTGGAGTGGGTGGGAGGGGGGTACATCAGGCTTATTAACTGCCAACCATGATAGATCACAACAGCCTCCCAAAACATGCACGCAAAGAAAGACACTTGAACAATTGAATTTTGTTGGTTCTATCCACTCTCCCATTCAAATGATGAGTTTTTGAGGATCCTGTCGTCTCATGTATCATATTTCATAGCAAACATTAACAGCGCGCCTGCAGGTCCATAGAGGCGAATAAACTGTGGAAGAACATCTCCAGGCTGCAAAAGAGTGACGCATCACATGAAATAACGGCAGAAATATAGGACAATTATATTTGAGGAGGTGCAAAAAGGTGCAGAAGACGGTGGCAGTGAAGAGGAGCACAAATTTAGAGGAGAATTAGTTACACAACCCACCCACTCATCCATCCATTCACCTACCTACCTACCGATCAATGAATCTGCTGTGTTCCTACCATACATCCAACATCCATCCACCTACCTGCCTGCATACCCAATTGATGTTTTTTTCCCAACCATCCATCCATTCATCCATCTACTTGCCTACAAAACCAGTGAAGTTGGCACGTTGTGTAAATGGTAAATAAAAACAGAATACAATGATTTGCAAATCCTTTTCAACTTATATTCAATTGAATAGACTGCAAAGACAAGATATTTAATGTTCCAACTGAGAAACTTATTTTTTTTGTTGCTATTAATCATTAACTTAGAATTTAATGGCAGCAACACATTGTAAAAAAAAGGGGCATTTTTACCACTGTGTTACATGGCCTTTCCTTTTAACAACACTTAGTAAACGTTTGGGAACTGAGGAGACACATTTTTGAAGTGGAATTATTTGCCATTCTTGCTTGATGTACAGCTTAAGTTGTTCAACAGTCCGGGGTCTCTGTTGTGGTATTTAAGGCTTCATATTGCACCACACATTTTCAATGGGAGACAGGTCTGGACTACAGGCAGGCCAGTCTAGTACCCACACTCTTTTACTATGAAGCCACGCTGTTGTAATACGTGGTCCATGATAACGTTGCTTGGATGGCAACATATGTTGCTCCAAAACCTGTGTGTACCTTTCAGCATTAATGGTGCCTTCACAGATGTGTAAGTTACCCATGCCTTGGGCACTAATACACCCCCATACCATCACAGATGCTGGCTTTTGAACTTTGTGCCTATAACAATCCGGATGGTTCTTTTCCTCTTTGTTCCAGAGGACACAACTTCCACAATTTCCAAAAACAATTTGAAATGTGGACTCGTCAGACCACAGAGCATCTTTCCACTTTGCATCAGTCCATCTTAGATGAGCTCGGGCCCAGCGAAGCCGGCGGTGTTTCTGGGTGTTGTTGATAAAAGACTTTCGCTTTGCATAGTAGAGTTTCTACATTGCATTTATAGATGTACGACAACTTTAGTTACTGACAGTGGTTTTCTGAAGTGTTCCTGAGCCCATGTGGTGATATCCTTTACACACTGATGTCGCTTTTTGATGCAGTACCGCCTGAGAGATCCAAGTTCATGGGCATTGCCGCTTACGTGCAGTGATTTCTCCAGGTTCTCTGAAACTTTTGATGATATTACAGACCGTAGATGGTGAATCCCTAAAGTATTTGCAATAGCTGGTTGAGAAATGTTGTTCTTAAACAATTTGCTCAGGCATTTGTTCACAAAGTGGTGACCCTCGCCCCATCCTTGTCTGTGAATGACTGAGCATTTCATGGAAGCTGCTTTTATACCCAATCATGGCACCCACCTGTTCCCAATTAGCCTGTTCACCTGTGGGATGTTCCAAATAAGTGTTTGATGAGCATTCCTCAACTTTTTCAGTCTTTTTTGCCAGCTTTTTTGAAACATGTTGCAGGCATCAAATTCCAAATGAGCTAATATTTGCAAAAAAGAAAGTTTTCCAGTTTGAACGTCAAGTAGCTTGTCTTTGCAGTCTATTCAATTGAATATAAGTTGAAAAGGATTTGCAAATCATTGTATTCTGTTTTTATTTACTGTTTACACAACGTGCCCACTTCACTTGTTTTGGGTTTTATACTTACCTATCTGGCTACCTACCAATCAATCCATCCACTTAACTACATCCAACATTAGTTTGTAAATAAGGTTTAGTCTATAGGTGAAGTAGCAGGACTCACAGTGTCACAGCAGACTGGATCCATCATGGTGGCCGGAGAACTAAGCAGACTAAGGAGCTGGTTGCACCGCCATTGTTCAGCTGGTAGGTTCCTTCTTGGGTAGATCATTCTCAGAGACAGCAGTGCTACTGTCACTGCCTGGAGGGGCACACAATCACCAAGGTTAACATTCATCTTGTAATCACATGAAAGTTGGAGTCGTTCAAAGGGTCCCCACCCTGGTGTGAGGTCCAAACTCCAGAGTGAGCTTCTTCCAGGGATGCTCACACTCCACAAGCATCTGGCTGAGGCGTGGGTAGGAGGGGTCACTGCAGGGTGCAATAAAACACGCAACTCATTAGATGTACAGTCGTGGTCAAAAGTTGACATACACTTGTAAAGAACATAATTTCATGGCTGTCTTGAGTTTCCAATAATTTCTACAACTCTTATTTTTTTGTGACAGAGTGATTGGAGCACATACTTGTTGGTCAGAAAAAACATTCATGAAGTTTGATTCTTTTACGAATTTATTATGGGTCTACTGAAAATGTGACCAAATCTGCTGGGTCAAATGTATACATACGGGAATGTTAATATTTGGTTACATGTCCCTTGGCAAGTTTCACTGCAATAAGGCACGTTTTCATCTGACCGCAGAACTTTCCTCCAGAAGGTCTTATATTTGTCCATGTGATGTCAGATGAAACAAAAATTGAGCAGTTTTGTCACAATACCCAGTAATATGTTTGGAGGAGAAAATGTGAGGCCTTTAATCCCAGGAACACCATGCCTACCGTCAAACATGGTGGTGGTAGTATTATGATCTGGGCCTGTTTTGCTGCCAATAGAACTGGTGCTTTACATAGAGTAAATGGGACAATGGAAAAGGAGGATTACCTCCAAATTCTTCAGGACAACCTAAAATCATCAGCCCGGAGGTTGGGTCTTGGGCACAGTTGGGTGTTCCAACAGGACAATGACCCCAAACACAAGTCAAAAGTGGTAAAGGATTGGCTAAATCAGACTAGAATGAAAGTTTTGGAATGGCCTTCCCAATGTCCTGACTTAAACGTGTGGACAATGCTGAAGAAACAAGTCCATGTCAGAAAACCAACAAATTCAGCTGAACTGCACCAATTTTGTCAAGAGGAGTGGTCGAAAATTCAAGCAGAAGCTTGTGGATGGCTACCAAAAGCGCCTTATTGCAGTGAAACTTGCCAAGGGACATGTAACCAAATATTAACATTGCTGCATGTATACTTTTGACCCAGCAGATTTGCTCACATTTTCAGTAGACCCATAATAAATTCATAAAATAACCAAACTTCATGAATGTGTTTTGAGACCAACAAGTATGTGCTCCAATTACTCTATCACAAAAAAATAAGAGTTGTAGAAATTATTTGGAACTCAAGACAGCCATGACATTATGTCCTTTACACGTGTACGTAAACTTTTGACCATGACTGTATTCAGAAGAACCTTGCTTTAGGACCCAGTTAGTCTCACCCGCTGCCCTTTATCATCTCATGAGCACAGTTGAACATGCCCACCAGAGCCTTCTTCTCATCAATGCGAGCGAGGGTGAGGATGACAGAGGCATACGTGACGATCAGGTCCAAGTAGCTCTTGGTGAAGTCAAAGTTTACAGCCTAAAATCCACAATTCAACTCATTTTAAAAGGACTTATTTGTAATACCGAGCAATAACTCGTACTTACAATATCAAAGAAGCACTGGCAGGCGTCTATGGTGTTCAGCAACTCATAGACGTGGTCCTGCAGCAGATAGAAAGGACTTCAATAAAATGTGAATCAACAGTCACACAAATTATTTAATACCTGTAAAAAAAAAAAGCTTAAATTAACCATCATGATGATTACTGTTATAGACTATCTCATGAATACAGACGATACCTCTACCTGGACGCAATCTCCATACGGGTGAAAGTGTAAAAATGGGCACCAAATATCATATTTGGGGGAACATCAGCTATTTTCCAAGTCAGGATATGATCCACTCTATATGCAAATGTAAAACTGGATAAAGATTAGATGGGAGGCAGGAGAGAGAGGGTGGAAATCGGTTTATTTATGCTTTTGTAAAAAAAAAAAGTAATTATGAAGTATATAATTTGGTGGATGTAAAAGAGAAAAGTAGCAAAATATAAGCAGAGGACAACTACGAGAGCAAGCAAAAACGACGTTTGAAACACGTGTATGCTTGCTCAATTGTGAACACTTTAATATATTTGTAAGATTGTGGTGTTTCCAAGATATATACAGTCGTGGTCAAAAGTTGACATACACTTGTAAAGAACATAATGTCAAGGCTTTTTCATTGTCCCATTTACTCTCTGTAAAGCACCAGTTCCATTGGCAGCAGCCCAGAGCATAATACTACCACCACCATGCTTGACGGTAGGATTTGGTGTTCCTGGGATTAAAGGCCTCGCCTTTCCTCCTCCGAACATATTGCTGGGTATTGTGGCCAAACAGCTCAATTTTTGTTTCATCTGACCACAGAACTTTCCTCCAGAAGGTCTTATCTTTGTCCATGTGATGTCAGATGAAACAAAAATTGAGCTGTTCGGCCATAATACCCAGCAATATGTTTGGAGGAGAAAAGGTTTAGCTGAACTGCACCAATTTTGTCAAGAGGAGTGGTCAAAAATGCAACCAGAAGCTTGTGGATGGCTACCAAAAGCGCCGTATTGCAGTGAAACTTGCCAAGGGACATGTAAGCAAATATTAACATTGCTGTATGTATACTTTTGACCCAGCACATTTGCTCACATTTTCAGTAGACCCATAATAAACTCATAAAAGAACCAAACTTCATTAATGTTTATTTGTGACCAACAAGTATGTGCTCCAATCACTCTGTCACAAAAAAATAAGAGTTGTAGAAATGATTGGAAACTCAAGACAGCCATGACATTATGTTCTTTACAAGTGTATGTCAACTTTTGACCACGACTGTATGCTGCTGAACATAGTGTCTGAAATTATTTATCCTGATTTTTTTTAATCTTTGTTTAAAGGGAACCTTTGTCTTTTTTTTTGCCTTTTCTGACATAGAAAAGTTATTACAATGTTGGATAATTGTGTGAAAGGGGACTTAGTATGCACAACCAACTGTTCTTACCTATTGGTACCTGTTTTGTGTAGTTTAGATCTGCA
The DNA here is from genome assembly GCF_033978785.1 of Entelurus aequoreus. Taxonomy (NCBI): domain Eukaryota; kingdom Metazoa; phylum Chordata; class Actinopteri; order Syngnathiformes; family Syngnathidae; genus Entelurus; species Entelurus aequoreus. The sequence goes on along the minus strand of NC_084756.1, from coordinate 11,797,817 downwards.
TTAGTCTTAAAAATGTGAAATCAAACCATGGAGTCAGAGCAGAGACATTTATCATCGGACATCGGGCGAACAGATCCACTGAGGATTCCATCACTGTGGCTCTCCACTTTGCTCTACACCACCTGGAGCAACAGCAGAGGTATGTCCGGATGCTCTTTGTGGATTACAGTTCTGCCTTTAATACCATAATACCAGACATCCTCATTACAAAACTGGTTACTCTCATCCTCCCGCCCTCACTTGTGTCTGGATTAAGGACTGTCTTTCCAACCTGCCCCAGACTGTGCGACTCAGCCCCCTCCTCTCCTCCACCCGCACGTTGAATACCGGCTCCCCACAGGGCTGTGTGCTGAGCCCCCTTCTGTACTGCACTTACACCTACGACTGCAGTCCGACCCACAACAACAACCTCAGTTAAATTTGCGGAAGACACTACGGTGGTCGGACTCATCTCAAAGGGGGACGAGGCAGCCTACAGAGAGGAGGTCCGGAAGTTGGCAGACTGGTGCTCAGAGAACAACCTTGCTCTGAACACCAAGAAAACCAAGGACTTCAGGAAACACAGCACTGACCTAGGTGTGGAGAGGGTCCACACCTTCCGATCTCTTGGCGTCCTTATCTCTGACAACATCTCCTGGTCAGATAACACTACTGCCATCACTAAGAAGGCTCAGCAGCGGCTGCACTTCCTCAGAGTCCTCAAGAAGTACAACCTGGACTCCAACCTGCTGCTGACCTTCTACCGCTCATCCATTGAGAGCCTGCTGACATACTGCATCACAGCATGGTACGGCAGCTGCACCGTTGCAGACAGGGAGAGGCTACAGAGAGTGGTAAAGGCAGCACAGCGGATCATCGGCTGCCTTCTCCCCTACCTGACAGACATTTACACCTCCCGCTGCCTCAGCAGAGCTACCAACATTATCAAGGACAGCTCCCACCCTGGCTTTGATCTGTTGGACCTGCTGCCCTCAGGAAGGCGCGACAGGGTCATCAGGTCTAAGACAAACAGACTCAAGAACAGTTTTTTCCCTAAAGCCATAACCACGGTGAACTCTAACAGGCACTGATTTTATAGTTTAGCACCTCTCTGTGTGCAATTTTTACTTTCCACCCACAGTCTGAATGCTTCAGTATATAAGTATATAGTATAATATTTAAACAACACATTCAGAACATTCGTTCTCAGGACTGGACTGTGCACCTTACCTCCTTTTGCACTATTTTTATTTTCTTTCCTTCCTATGTTTTGCATATTTGTAGACTGTCGCACTGATACTGGAGTTGCTTTTAATCTCATTGTACCTGTGTATTGTGACAATAAAAGGCATTATGTTCTATTCTACTCAATCTTGCCTTCCTTTATGCTTTGCCCGCATTTGTACTTTCTCTTTTAATGCCTTCTAGTGTTATAAAGCTATAGATTTACATGCTAGGTGCCATTATGTCTGTCTTCCTATTTGAAATTTCTTGAATTATACAAAACCCAAAACCAGTGAAGTTGGCATGTTGTGTATATGGTAAATAAAAACAGAATAGATATGGAGGTAGAAAATTGATTAGAAAAGACAGATTTAAAAATATATATATATATATATATATATTTAAAAAAACAACAACAAAAAAAAAAATTTTTTTTAATCAAAACAACTTTTTTTTTTTATCTTGGGACTTCCTGTGGGCCAGATTTTGGACGCGGACACAAAGGACAGATTTTAAAAAAAATTTAAAAAATAAATAAATAAAAATATATACATATATATATTTTTATTTATTTATTTATTTATTTTGTTACTTGGGACACTGGTGGGCCCGATCCGTTTCGGGACCCCTGCCATAAATCATAGGCACTGGCCTCTCCATTAAGTGTAATTTCTGTGAAAGTACAATGTTTGTCTTTTAGATTTGTATTTATTATTTATAAATGCATTTTAACCTCTTTATTTTTTTCGTTTTATTTAAAAATCTTTCACACTCATTTTCTTCCTTTTACATTCATCGCTGAAAAAGTTATTTATGATTACACATTCTGTATCTTGAGTATCAATAGACTTAGACTTAGACTTACTTTTATTGTCATTCAAATTTGAACTTTACAGTACAGATAAGAACGACTTTTAGTTGCATTAGCTCGTTGTAGTGCAGGATAAAAGAACAATAAGGTGCAGATATAAATAAATATAAATATATTGCACTTTTGCATATGCATCCACGTTCATGGATGTATGTTATATTGTCTTTATATTCCACCGAGTTAATCCGTTTTTGGGGGGAATTGAGGGGATTATTATGATGTGTTCAAGAGTACAAAAATGTGTACTAATGTGAACAAATTGCTGACACACAGAGATGGGAGAAAATTCAATTCTACTTCTTCCTACTCCTTTTAGGACACGTTAAATTGTGCAAACACCTGATGCCTCTTAATGTAAAGTCTTATGCATGTTTGTACCATTTTTTCTGACCATGAAGAAAAAAGTAGAATTACCCTGAACTCGATAACGTCCAGAAAAGAGTCGTAGTAGCTGGTCGTGGCCTCCATCACTGCAGACTTTTGCTTTTGGATGCTGCTCAGGTTTTGCTAGAATGAGTCAAAGCAATTTGTGATTGGTAATGATGTTGTTTGGATGGATAAACCAGCTTTCCAAATAACATAGAAAAAATCTAAATACTTACGATGTTTCCTCGGAAATCAATGTTTGGGAACTTTTTGTTGATATATTTGATGGCAGGCTCCATTGATTTTTCTGTAAGGATGGCTGGCCGGAGCTTGACGTCTGCACACAACTGCAACAAAGAATTTGCCAATTTTCAGATGAAAACTGTTTAACTGCTAACAGTTGTGTTGCGGATGGATTTTTTTTTATTAGGGCAAAGAAAAAAAGCACCCGGTTTGGTCAGTAACCCAGCTCACTTCAGGTACACCCTAAACTGGTTGCCAATCAGAGGTCAAATTAGAGTTGTGCCAAAAAGTTCAGTGTTTCTAAACCATAGGGCTATTGTTGGGCCACCAGCGCCATCTAGAGGGCCATGTCTTTATCACTCATACACTATATGGCCACCTGTCTTGCTTGGTATACTTGCTCACCCCGGTATAAACTATTTGCTTGCCTAACAGAATTTATATTGCGACATCCAGTGGACACATTTAGAAAAACAGTTACTTTAATTTAAAAAATGCATGCAAATTCAACCAATCCCTGCAAATTATGTGCAGCCTCGCAAGTTTGTGCAACATTCCCGCACATGTTGGCCTACCAGCGTAATTTCTGCCAGTGGAATTTGTCTTTAAATGTACGTTTTGTAACAATATGATAACTCTTTATTGATCAGAATAGCGCAATATGCAATTTGTTATTCTTACAGCCAGGTTGTCACATCACGTGACAACCTCTGAGGAAGGCAAAAGTCAGGTAAGGAATTAATCACACAGGTCTGGCTATAAGAATAACAAATTGCATCATTATTTGAAGACCTAATTAACCTATTTTGATTATTAATAGCACAATAGTCTTTCTCCTGCACAGCTCTAACCTACTTCCTGTTCCTGTCTACAGCACTAAGCCTTTTGGGTAATGTTGGTTATAAAGATGTACTTCCCAGTATACATGTATATGTATACATCTACATGTACATGTATATATATTAGTCGAGGTTTCTGTGGTTTATCCGTTATACAGTGCTCAATACCGAGGTAAAGCAAAATATACGTTAAATCAGGAAAAAACACAGAGGCTATTTGATCCCTACAAGCCTGTTTTGCAGGTTTCCCTGAGCAGGAAACAGGCTTGTAAGGAGGAAATAGCCTCTGTGTTTGTTTCCTGGCTTAACGTATATATATATATATATATATATATATATATATATATATATATATATATATATATATATATATATATATATATATATATATATATATATATATATATATATATATATACGTTAGGTCAGGGGATTTTATGACGGGAAACTTGCGAAACAGTTTTGCAGGTTTTCCTGAGCAGGAAACAGGCTTGTAGGGATGAAATAGGCGCTTTGTTTTTTCCTGACCTAACGTATATTCCGCTCTACCCCGGTATTGAGCACTGTATAACCAATAAACCATAAGAACCTCAACTATATATATATATATATATATATATATATATATATATATATATATATATATATATATATATATATATATATATATATATATATATATATATATATATATATATATATATATATATATATATATATATGTTAGGTCAGGAAAAAACGCAGAGGCTATTTCATTCCTACAAGCCTGTTTCCTGCTCAGGAAAACCTGTGAAACAGGCTTGTAGGGATGAAATAGCCTCTGTGTTTTTTCCTGACCGAATGTGTGTATGTATGTATGTATGTATGTATGTATGTATATGTATATATAAATATATATATATATATATATATATATATATATATATATATATATATATATATATATATATATATATATATATATATATATATATATATATATATATATATATATATATATATATATATAGATATGTATATATATATATATATATATATATATATATACACTACCGTTCAAAAGTTTGGGGTCACATTGAAATGTCCTTATTTTTTAAGGAAAAGCACTGTACTTTTCAATGAAGATAACTTTAAACTAGTCTTAACTTTAAAGAAATACACTCTATACATTGCTAATGTGGTAAATGACTATTCTAGCTGCAAATGTCTGGTTTTTGGTGCAATATCTACATAGGTGTGTAGAGGCCCATTTCCAGCAACTATCACTCCAGTGTTCTAATTGGAGTGTTTGCTCATTGGCTCAGAAGGCAAATTGATGATTAGAAAACCCTTGTGAAATCATGTTCACACATCTGAAAACAGTTTAGCTCCTTACAGACGCTACAAAACTGACCATCCTTTGAGCAGATTGAGTTTCTGGAGCATCACATTTGTGGGGTCAATTAAACGCTGAAAATGGCCAGAAAAAGAGAACTTTCAACTGAAACTCGACAGTCTATTCTTGTTCTTAGAAATGAAGGCTATTCCACAAAATTGTTTGGGTGACCCCAAACTTTTGAACGGTAGTGTATATATATATATATATATATATATATATATATATATATATATATATATATATATATATATATATATATATATATATATATATATATATATATATATATATATATATATATATATATATATATATATATATATATATATATATATATATCTGTTTAACCTATATTTATCCATGGTAAGACAATTAATAACAGAGTTTTGTTTGCAATGTTGACAAGCAAAGGAGCAGTAGAGCAGTTGAAGTATGATGATGATGATCTCTCATCATCTTTCATTTACCAACAAAAATTAGCGCTATAGATGGCTCTCAACACTTCACACATGCTCTTAAATAGCGGGGGTAAATGTGTTGGAACATAAATAAAATGTTTAAGATGGACAAAAAAATTTCGAGCATTAAACACACACGGAGAATGTCTGCAACTTGTGGACGACAACAAACAGCAGAGAACAAAATAGCCCTTAGTAGTGTTTCTTTCCATTATTATAATTATTAGTAATATGAGATACAACAAAGTAAAATAATTTGACAATGAGTTTGTGCTTTTTCAAACTCAAGTTCTGCTTAGGGCCCCTATTTGATTATGATGACCGCACTTCTACTGTGTCATGCCAGACACAAAGGTGTGGTGCTGCTCATACCAAATGCATTTTGATCATTTTTTAAGTTTGAGCCAACCGCAACTCGTGTTGACTAACATAAACCCGCTTCCTGGTTGCACTTCCTCATTTTTTGAGTACAACTATCAGACAGGAAGTGCAATATACACAAAAAGCACAGGCACTCCGTTGTACTTCTCTTGACTGAAATGATCCCCAAAACCACGTAGTCCGTGGGCTTTCAGTCCATAAATCATATACATAATATATTATATCCATATTTAGGTGCACAATTGAAGCGTTATGCAGGTAATAATATGTTTATAAGTCATGTTTTAAGCAGACAGTACAGCATGAGGGCCTATGAAGATGCTTCCCTCACCTTCTTGATGTAGTTCATGCGTATCAACACGCCGGTCCCTCTCTCGTTCAGGATGCTGAGTTTTTCCGCCAGTTTCTGATTGTACTCCATGGTGCCGTCACCTGTCCCTCCGTGTGAGCCCGGGCCTCCTGGTACTGAGGAAACTGAACCCCCGGAAACGAGTGCGCCCGAGGCCTCCTTCCTGCCTGGGTCACATGAGGTCGTGGTCATGGTAGGTGGAGTTTGGTCTTAAAAGGGGTTTTGTTGGAGATGGAAGTATTTATAAACTTTAGTTCCACTACACTATCACCACTATGATTTACTGCTATTTCAGAAGATGCAATGTTTCTTTTTTTTGTATCTTTTTTGTAAAATTGTACTATTTCACATGTTTTTTTATATCCATTTTTATTTACAAAGCATCAGACATGAATGCAAAATATTTAGTTTTAGACGTTTAACCTAAAAGCTGACTTGTTTGTCCTTACAGTAAATTCTTACTGGCCATCATTTGTGTTGTGTTACTCTTCATTTTTCATGTTAAATAAAACAATGGTAATGTCCAATTACTTAACAGATGTTGCCATATGCTGGCAGCTGTTCAACAATACCAAAACAAGACATATAATTGTATATTAACATATTGTGTATAGTATATATACAATATATAATATAATATAAGAATATATCAGTATATATGATATACTGTATATGTAATATGTAAATATTACATATATGTTATATTTACGTTAGGTCAGGAAAAAACAGAGGCTATATCATCCCCACAAGCCTGTTTCGCAGGTTTCCCTGAGCAGGAAACAGGCTTGTAGGGATGAAATAGCCTCTGTGTTTTTTCCTGACCAAACGTATATATATATATATATATATATATATATATATATATATATATATATATATATATATATATATATATATATATATATATATATATATATATATATATATATATATATATATATATTAAGTAACACTTTAGTATGCGGAACATATTTATTAATTAGTTGCTTATTAACATGCAAATTAGTAACACATTGGCTCTTTATTAGTCATTATTAAGTACTTATTAGTGCCTTATTATGCATGGTCTTCCCTCAATAACCTCAGAATTATTGCTTATTAGTAACCCTAACCCTAACCCTAACTCGTATATGTTCCCCTAGTGTCCAAATAACTCTAAATTAAGTCTGTGTTACTTAGAATATGTTCCCCATACTAAAGTGTTACCATATTTTATTATTTGTTATATTTATATTGCTACTGTGGTACATTTTTAGTCTACTTTATAACTTTTGTTTCCGCCCTCTTTTTGTGGCCTGTGTGCATTATCCTTTCCATTCTTACCCTTTCCATCCTTTGTAACTGAGCTACTGTGTGGAACAATTTCCCTTGTGGATCAGTAAAGTGTGTCTCAGTCTAAGTCTATAAGTCCTTCATTTTTCAAAGGGCATAACATTATTTTTGGATTATTTTATTTTCCGCTATTTCAGATAACAAACACATTTTTTTTCAACACTTTCAAGGGTCTTTTGATCAATTGATGTCACAGTTTTCAATTAGTATAAATTAGTATTACTGATTTAAACATGCAACATTATCTGATTAAAATGCATTCAAAAGGGTAACAAAAAAACAACAACATAATTTGATGTTTTTGTTTAGAGCTGAAGCTTATCAAGAAATTTGAGCAAAAGTAAAAAAAAAGAAAATCCAAAAGGTTTTTACGCCCTTCAAAAACTTGAAAGTTAATGGCATTTTAGGGAGGACATTTTTCTATTCTTCACAATCCTTACGTGAGACAAGAACACATTTATTGTTCTTTTTTTGTGCATTCTAACTCGTAAATAAATATTAGCAAAAGTCAGCTAACAATGGAGCCAATGTGACTCTATTCCGCCTATAAAGCTTCCACCAACATTTTATATACTTACACTGTAAGTATATACAGTCGTGGTCAAAAGTTTACATTCACTTGTAAAGAACATAATGTCATGGCTGTCTTGAGTTTCCAATAATTTCTACAACTCTTATTTTTTTGTGATAGAGTGATTGGAGCACATACTTGTTGGTCACAAAAAACATTCATGAAGTTTGGTTCTTTTATGAATTTATTATGGGTCTACTGAAAATGTGAGCAAATCTGCTGGGCCAAAAGTATACATACAGCAATGTTAATCACATGGACAAAGATAAGACCTTCTAGAGGAAAGTTCTGTGGTCAGATGAAACAGAAATTGAGCTGTTTGGCCACAATACCCAGCAATATGTTTAGAGGAGAAAAGGTGAGGCGTTTAATCCCAGGAACACCATGCCTACCGTCAAGCATGGTGGCGGTAGTATTATGCTCTGGGCCTGTTTTGCTGCCAATGGAACTGGTGCTTTAAATGGGACAATGAAAAAGGAAGATTACCTCCAAATTCTTCAGTAAAACCTAAAATCATCAGCCCGGAGGTTGGGTCTTGGGCACAGTTGGGTGTTCCAACAGGACAATGACCCCAAACACACGTCAAAAGTGGTAAAGGAATGGCTAAATTAGGCTAGAATTAAAGTTTTAGAATGGCTTTCCCAAAGTCCTGACTTAAACGTGTGGACAATGCTGAAGAAACAAGTCCATGTCAGAAAACCAACACATTTAGCTGAACTGCACCAATTGTGTCAAGAGGAGTGGTCAAAAATTCAAGCAGAAGCTTGTGGATGGCTACCAAAAGTGCCTTATTGCAGTGAAACTTGCCAAGGGACATGTAAGCAAATATTAACATTGCTGTATGTATACTTTTGACCCAGCAGATTTGCTCACATTTTCAGAAGACCCATAATAAATTCATAAAATAACCAAACTTCATGATTTTTTTTTTGTGACCAACAAGTATGTGATGCAATCACTCTATCACAAAAAAATAAGAGTTGTAGAAATTATTGGAAACTCAAGACAGCCATGACATTATATTCTTTACAAGTGTATGTAAACTTTTGTTCATGACTGTATGTAATGTAGTGGCAGGCACATTTATAATAATATATACCTTCTACAAATTTAATAAATTTAAGCATACGTCGCCGTATTTATTTCACAGACACAAAAAGTTTGCGTTTCCCTTCAACAACAAATATCAAGGGCCGGATTGACTAAGATCAAAACACCACGCGGTAAACAGTGTGTGCAAACTAAAAAAATAGAGAATACTATTTGTGGGCGTGTTGCTCGCGATTTACCAAGACTGTGTGTGCAATTGAAAGTGGTGCAGACCGCCTTATTTAAATGAGGATTTTGCGTGCACTATACGGAACATCACCACGTAAAAACCCTCGTTTACTGCACACTCATGTTGTCGTGCTCCTATGTTAGAGGGAAAATAATCCCTCCTTTTTGGCGAAATAAGAATGTCTATAAAAGTGGCCTTCATTCTGCACAAGGACATAAACACTTGTGTTTTTATCTGTGCACTCACACACATATATTATTATTAATGATGTCAGAAGGTACCAGTTTGTGGGGTGAGTGATTAAAGACAAAGCTAAATTAAGTTTTACTTCCAGCTTTACATCACGAAGGAGGACAAAAGTCGATGAAGAAGGAAGCCCTCCTTCGCTCTACTCACCTACTCAGTGGCCTAGTGGTTAGAGTGTCCGCCCTGAGATGGGTAGGATCGTGAGTTCAAACCCCGGCCGAGTCATACCAAAGACTATAAAAATGGGAGCCATTACCTCCCTGCTTGGCACTTAGCATCAAGGGTTGGAATTGGTGGTTAACTCGCCAAAAATGATCCCTGGGCGTGGCCACCGCTGCTGCTCACTGCTCCCCTCACCTCCCAGGGGGTGAACAAGGGGATGGGTCAAATGCAGAAGACAATCATTGGTACTTTAACTTTAACTTTTAACTCTCTCTCCAGGCCTGGTATCGCTGCTGTTTGTACTTAGTCCTGTTTTTGTATAATTAATTGTTAGACTTCAGTTCTAGTCACCCCTCTTCATTTTAGACAGCCTTAGAATAAAAGGCTCTGGCAGGACTAATAGTCTACCTGTGGTGCCTGCCATGCTCATCATCGACGGTCACTCGGACGAGTATGACGATCCTCCTGGTAGGGGTGTACCCCTTTATGGAGGATGCCTGTGCGTGACTTTGTTTTACGTGGGGAGACTGGTGCACAGACAGTCACCACACGATCCTTGACAGAATCGGGTCAGGGTCCAGTGGCATGGAGTCCAAGACGACTGGGGACCCTTTTCTGCTGCAGCCTTCTTCCGCCATCGCAGCCGTTGTGGTAGTTCTTAAATCTACCGTCTTCCGCCTGCTCCGCCGTTGAGGTCTTCATCGTATCCCTGGCTAGGGGGCAGTCAGGTACTAGGCCTTTGCCAAGGGCCACCTGGGGTAACAGTAGTAAGGGGTTAACCTCCTAGTGCGCCAAGACCGCCATAGAAGAGCCTCCACTGCCGGATGCACTTTAACCCTTGTATTATGTTAAGGGTCAATTTGACCCATTTCAGTTTTTGTGTTGATCAGAGTACTGGTTATCCTTTCTTTTTCTTGCTGAAATTTGGTGACTTTTCCTTATCTAGGGTCTTGAACTGGTGTGTAAAATCTGGACACTTTGATGTGTAGTGGAATGTCTGTCTAGAGTTGTATACAAAGATGATGTTGCGGTTCATTTTGACCCAGAAGCTTTGATGAGGGTTAACAGCTGTTCAGATCCAAAATAAACATGTCTCTATGATGTACTTTTTACTTTGATGTACAATTGTTTGTAGTTTGATTGCCTCTGAGACCCAGAGCCAGGTGTGTGAAGAGAGGGAACTTTCTCACACTTGTCCTTGTCACTGTTCTCATGTCATCTCTTTGACAAACTCACCAAAAATGAGTTCCACAATGATGACATCTGAGGCTTTATCACTGATTTTTAACTGGGATAGTGATGTAGAGGAAGAGATTTCAGAAACAGACGATTTTTCAGAGACAGAGGACAATGTTATTACTGATCCAGATTGTCAATTTTCCTACGATGAGGAGGATTCAGAGGACGAGTCTGCCGTTGTTCCTCCAACAGATGAAAACCAAGGAATGCAGCAATCATCATCCACAGAGGGGACATGGGCATCTAAGGACGGTAATATAAAATGGTCAACATCACCACACCCAAGCCGAGGCAGACTATCATCTTCCAATGTGATAAAAATGACTCCCGGTCCTACAAGATTTGCTGTCTCACGAGTTGATGAGATTCAATCAGCATTTCAGCTCTTCATATCCCCACCAATAGAGAGGATTATACTGGAAATGACCAACTTGGAGGGGAGACGTGTGTTTCAAGAGAAATGGAAGCCACTGGATCAGACTGACTTGCATGCTTACATTGGAGTTCTGTTATTAGTTGGAGTGTACAGGTCAAAGGGAGAAGCCACTGCAAGTCTATGGAATGAAGAGAATGGAAGACCAATCTTTCGTGCAACAATGTCTCTGGAGACATTCCACATGATGTCTTGTGTGATCCGCTTTGACAACCGCGACACCAGAGCTGGTCGACGTGAAAGAGACAAACTAGCTGCGATCAGAGATGTGTGGGATAAATGGGTTGAAAATGTACATTTGTTGTACAATCTTGGTCCCCATGTTACTGTAGATGAGCGCCTTGTTCCATTCAGGGGGCGCTGTCCTTTCCGACAGTACATGCCCAACAAGCCCGCCAAGTATGGCATCAAAATATGGGCAGCCTGTGATGCAAAATCCAGATATGCATGGAATATGCAAGTATACACTGGAAAGCTACCTGGAGGAACATCTGAGAAGAATCAGGGGATGTGTGTGGTGCTGGAAATGAGTGAAGGGCTGCAAGGTCATAACATCACATGTGACAATTTCTTTACATCCTACCGCCTTGGAGATGAACTTCAGAAGAGAAAGCTGACCATGTTGGGAACAGTCAGAAGAAATAAGCCAGAACTTCCCACCGAAATTCTGAAGATGCAGGGCAGACCTCTGCATTCCTCAATATTTGCTTTCAATGAGAAAGCAACAGTTGTTTCATACTGCCCAAAGAGAAACAAGAATGTTCTTGTAATGAGTACAACGCACACAGATGCATCTCTGAGCACAAGAGAAGACATGAAGCCACAAATGATCCTGGATTATAACTCCACCAAAGGAGGAGTTGACAATCTGGACAAAGTCACAGCAACATACAGCTGCCAGCGCAAGACAGCCGATAGGACAGTAAAACAAGTACCTCTTGTGTGAAATGCAAGAATTACATCTGCAGAAAGCACACAGTAACATTCTGTCCATCATGTGGAGAGCATTAGAAATGTTGAAGAAAATTTGGAGAACATTGAAAATGTTGAAGTTCGCTGGGATGAAGTTAAAGTTGAAGTTACAATATTTCTTAAATATAGTGTTGGAATTAAAAATGTATTGTATGTCACTTTTCTAAATGTTTATATAACCTAAAATAAAGTTGTTATTGGTTTAACCTGTTTTCTTGACTGTTTTGAGTGCATTTACACAGTACGGGTCAAAATGACCCGCAACATAATCAATGTCATTTTTTTTCAACATGATACAAGGGTTAACGTCATGCCCAGGACAAATGCCATGCTATGCCATGTACTACTTTTTATGAGCATTTTAGACGCAGTCTCACATTGCATCTTTTTTTGTTTGTTTGTTTTTGTCCTGTCCAGCTTCTCAGGCAAATCATATAGTAGATGTAGATGCCCATATCGGCTGTTCAGATGTACTTTACAAAAGAGAAGGGTAGGATACTTCTCTTGTTGCCTTATTTGTATTTGACTTAATTAAATGTATTTATATTATCATTTGGTGCAGCCGGGCCGCAGCAGGAGGGGATAGAAAGAGAAAAAAAGGAAGACAGAGGGGGGAATTGTGGGGACAAGAGGGGGATTAGACAGAGAGACAAAAACAACAACAGCAAACACAACAACAACAACAACAATAGAGCAACATCAGCAAATACGACATGTACAAATTTGATGGTAAAAGTAATAGCAAATAAGTTTTTTTTTGTTTTTTTTTACCGTGCTCATTGGAGGAAGGCTGCACTACGGTCAAGATGCAAACAAATTCATACTTAAAGATTATTTTTTTATGTAATAAATATTTCAATTACATATATTCTATGTGAAAAAAATGAACATCGTTAAAAATACTAAAGGAAACCAAAACGCACCAATTGAATTAATTGTAATCAGCCCCGTATGTCCTTTCGCAGCTATAAAATTATAAAATGATGTTGCTGAAAAGACGACATGTGTAGTCATTTTTACGTCTGACCGTCCAAAATGTTGACACAAACTACACACGCAGGACTCCCGTCCGTGCATCCAAGGTTTCTCATTGTCATTCTCATTGACATCCCACTGGGTAGAGTTTTTCCTTGCCCTGATGTGGGATCTGAACCGAGGATGTCGTTGTGGCTTGTGCAGTCCTTTGAGGCACTTGTGATTTAGGGCTATATAAATAAATATTGATTGAATAAACATTGAACATAATAAAATAGTCACTCGCTGTACAATGTCTGCTCTCACTGGGATGCCGACTGATGGAGTATGTATATCTTCCCGTTGAGATAAAGAAAATAATCATAATTATCATTGAGGGTTTTGTTTGGTTTAGTTTATTAAGGATCCCCATTAGTCTACACCGCAGTGGAGACTATTCTTCCCGGGGTCCAGGCAAAAAGCATCACACAATCACAAAACAAAAGATTACAATTAGAGATGTCCGATAATACCGATAAATGCTTTAAAATGTAATATCGGAAATTATCGGTATTGTTTTTTTTATTATCGGTATCGTTTTTATTTTTTTTATTTTTTTTATTAAATCAACATAAAAAACACAAGATACACTTACAATTAGTGCACCAACCCAAAAAAAAACCCTCCCCCATTTACACTCATTCACACTCATTCACACAAAAGGGTTGTTTCTTTCTGTTATTAATATTCTGGTTCCTACATTAAATATCAATGTATATCAATACAGTGTGCAAGGGATACAGTCCGTAAGCACACATGATTGTGCGTGCTGCTGTTCCACTAATAGTACTAACCTTTAACAGTTAATTTTACTCATTTTCATTAATTACTAGTTTCTATGTAACTGTTTTTATATTGTTTTACTTTCTTTTTTATTCAAGAAAATGTTTTTAGTTTATTTATCTTATTTAATTGTATTATTTTTTTTAAAAAGGACCTTATCTTCACCATACCTGGTTGTCCAAATTAGGCATAATAATGTGTTAATTCCACGACTGTATATATCAGTATCGGTTGATATCGGTATCGGTTGATATCAGTATCGGTAATTAAAGAGTTGGACAATATCGGATATCGTCAAAAAGCCATTATCGGACATCCCTAATTACAATACAGTACAACATGATCAATAATAACATTTGGTAATACAAAAATAGCAACAACAAAAAAACAAAAAAACAACAACTTGGAGTTTACATAATAATGGTCATACCAAAGATAAAAAAAGAGCAATGTAAATATATATATATATATTTATATATATATATATACATTTTTTATTTTTTTATTTATTTTAAATAGAACAAAGTACCAATGGCCTACAATATACACTTTAGTGTACCAAAGACAAGGGTTAAAAACTGGTGGCTACATGAGCATATTTTTGTGTCTTTCTCGCCATCTCGCGGTTTTTGGCAACAACCTTCGACTATCCAGGTGAGATGCATAAATTATTGTATAACCTGGAATTAACTTTCACCAACTTAGCGGCGACGCAGCAGCTCAGTATGTCAATATAGCAGCGTAAGCCAGTTAGCGCTCTGTGGTCACGGTGCGGCTAAAAATAGTTGCTCAGCCTTAGCGCTAATAATAAAAATATCGCTAGTGCCTAGTTAATATTCAGGTATGCATAAAAAAAGAAAAACATGATGTGGAAGAAGGCGTGGCCTGCGGACCTGCAGCGAAGCGGGGTGTGCCAGGACCGGCTTCGAGATCAGCGACAGGTGTGTAAAAGGCCCACCTGGGCCTGGTTATATAATCACCTTTAGCTCTGTTAAAAGGCAGCAACCGGGAGGAGAGAGGTGTGGGAGCTAGAGTAAGAGCGAGAGCGAGCCTGAGACGAACAGAAGACAATTGCTGGAAAGCAAGAGACAGACTTATTGCAAAACAAAACTGTATTCTGAACCTGAACCGGGCTATCATGTCAGTGCTTGGTGGTCCGAAGAACCCCCTGGAGGGCAACCTCCACACATGATTTTTTTTCCCTCTTATGTAGGGATTGTGAATGATGGACACAGTTCCAAAAAAAAAGTGCAGTTCCCTTTTAAGGACTTTTATGTATGTTATAATTCAAATCAAATGTGCCCGCAACACCCCACAATAAATGATCCCTGCATTATGTTGTGTGTTTATGTGCCACTTTACCTTTACATATTAATATTGATTATACAAATAAAGAGTAATGAGTGAAATACTAAATCATGTTAAAAAAAAAACATTACACTTGTCTTGCCACTAGAGGGCAGAACTCACCAATGTATCTAAAGTTGTGCTGCAGCACCAACATCTGGGGAATAAACTGTGATCTACTAAATGTCTTTTTGACATTAACAAATGTATAGTTTATCATTTTACATCAAATGTAAAAAAAAATTCTGTTGTGGTTCTTTCTCAAACAAACATTATTACGTAATATTTGACAGACACAGTATATGCTGATAATGTTATGTGTGTATATGATTACACTATTTCTTAATATATTTATATTTATACATTGTAGGCTAGCAATGAAGGAAAGCATTTAGTTCCTGCTCTATTTTTTACCACATTGGGTTAGTTAGTGTGACTTGTCTTTGTCACATAAACGAGAAAGGTCACAGATATTTCAGCAGCTTTGTGTCACCTGTTTTTTTTTCTCCCTTTTAAACGCTTCTTTTGAATTCTTTTTTGAGCAGGTTGAAGGCGTAAATGTTTCTCCAGCTATACAAACATTGTCTGAGGAATATTGCCACTTGTTTCCACTATATTCTAGTACAGGGGTGTTAAATGTACAGCCCGAGGGCCGGATCAACCCCGCGAACAGGTTTTATCCGGCCCACGAGATGAGTTTGCCAAGTATAAAAATTAACCTGATTTTTTTTATGTAAGAAACTGCTTTTCTAAATGTGTCCACTAGATGTCACAATAGCAATTATTTTGTATATTTATAGATGATGTTATATATAAGCAAAATAAACCACATGATGTTAGTGCACCAGTCGAGGAAAATTATCAAACTACATAAATAACATACTTTAATTAGATTTTTCGATAATTTTTTATATCTTGATAGATTGAAAATTAACACCAATGATGAACATTATCACATAATTTATTCAGAAAATATAAATAATGACAAATAAAGTATGTATAGTATTAAACGCAACATGTAATTGTAAAAAAATAAAAAACAACAACATTATGATTTGTACAATTTCAGAATGTGCTTGTTCTATTTTAAAACAAAGAAAACAATCCGAAGTTGTCTTTATTTTTAAGTGATCGTGCCGTGGTTTTACCAGTCCGGCCCACTTGGGAGTAGATTTTTCTCCATGTGGCCCCTGAGCTAAAATGACTCTGACACCCCTGCTCTAGATAAAATAATAATAATAATATTAATAGATTTTATTTGAAAAAAGCACTTTATATTGAGTAAACAATCTCAAAGCGCTACAGTGTATTAAAAAAAATAAAAATAAAAATAAAAATAATAAATACATTAAAAAATAAAAATAAATAAACAAATAAATAGTCAAGGTTTTGCATGCTAATAACAGAAGAAAGTGTTCAGGAAGTGCTTCCAGACTCAGCTGGAGTCCAGATATCAGATAAAATGTGGAAATGTCAAATTAATTAAAGATAAACATACTGCACACTTTTGTTTTATGAGATTATTTGGCGAATTATTCTTTTAATTACTTCATTAAAGAGGAACTGTACTTTTTTTTTTTAAATGTCACCTATTATTCTCAATCCTTATGTAAGAAAATAACACGTTCTTCTTGTTTTATACCTCCTAAATTGTAAAATATGGCAAGTAGGAGGTGGCTAACAATGCAGCTAATGGGAGTACTCTATTGCGCCCGTAAAGCACTCTAAAAACATTTAAAAACCGCCAACAATACTCCATTTCCATGTCCTGACCTGAATATTAACCAAGTATTAGCGATACTGTTGATATTGATTGACAGTGTTATTGTTACCTACTCAGTGGCCTAGTGGTTAGAGTGTCCGCCCTGAGATCGGTAGGTTGTGAGTTCAAACCCCGGCCGAGTCATACCAAAGACTATAAAAATGGGACCCATTACCTCCCTGCTTGGCACTCAGCATCAAGGGTTGGAATTGGGGGTTAAATCACCAAAAATGATTCCTGGGCCCGGCACCGCTGCTGCCCACTGCTCCCCTCACCTCCCAGGGGGTGATCAAGGGTGATGGGTCAAATGCAGTGGACAAATTTCACCACACCTAGTGTGTGTGTGACAATCATTGGTACTTTATTATAAGCACTAACAGTTGGTGAGCTGCTGCATCGCCTCTGAGTTGGTGAAAGTTAATTGTAGATTATAAATCATGCCTCTCACCTGGATATGCGGCCACGCGCTTCACACCACAGAATGGTGTAAATGTGAATCTACCGCTTTGGTACAATCCTAATATCATTATTAATAAAACTGTGGTTAAATGGACAACATGGAAAGTCAGATGTATTATTAAACCTCATCATATTATTCATATAAACTCCTTTAAACTGTTCAATTAATTAGTTGCTCAATATGATATACACAGAAATATTTTTTTAGAATGATTCTCTTTAAAACACGCTGTAAAGAAATGCATATCCTCTGAAAGCAGATGGGTAAAGTGTCTTGCCCATGGACACAATGGCGTTGACTAGAATGGAGAAAGCAGGAATCGAACCTGGAACCCTCGAGTTGCTGGCAGGGCGGCTGTAGCAACCGAGCCACGCCACTGTTTAAAAGATTAGATATTTGCTTTGATAGTTAGGCCCAATAAGACCAAAAAAATGTGCTTTTCTAGAGGGGTCTG
Source organism: Entelurus aequoreus (assembly GCF_033978785.1). NCBI lineage: Eukaryota > Metazoa > Chordata > Actinopteri > Syngnathiformes > Syngnathidae > Entelurus > Entelurus aequoreus. Next base: position 11,779,675 of record NC_084756.1, on the reverse strand, counting down.
TGTTTGCATAGTCCTTAAAAAGTAGGTAATTGTGTCCTTAAATGTCACACACACATGGGTGGAATGGAAACACTCTCAGTCACACCAGTAAATGTGTCATGACCTGTCAGGAAACATTGGTCTTTTGTTTATAAATTCACCTTGTTTTTGCATTTATTTATGTTCTTGCACTAATTCCTTCCTTTTTTTTTCTACTTGCTGTTTGAGCGCTGAGCTACACCCTTGCCCCTGATTGGCAATCAGCAGACACACCTGTCACTGTTAGTCAATCAGAAGGCTCCTTATGCCACGCTGGTCCTTTGCTTCTGTTTGCTATGTGTGCACATGACCACTAGTGTGCTACAGTAGCTTATCTACAAATCCCAAAGCCAGTGAAGTTGGCGTAAATAAAAACAGAATACAATTGAATAGACTGCAAAGACATGATATGTGTTGTTCCAACTGAGACTCTAAATTGTTTTTTGCAAATACTCATTAAGTTAGAATTTACTGGCAGCAACACATTGTAAAAAAGTTGTCACAGGGGTATTTTTACCACTGTGTTGCATGGCCTTTCCTTTTAACAACACTCAGTAAACGTTTGGCAACTGAGGAGACAAATTTTTGAAGTGGAATTATTTCCCATTCTTGCTTGATGTACAGCTTAAGTTGTTCAACAGTCCGGGGGTCTCCGTTGTGGTATTTTAGGCTTCATATTGCGCCACACATTTTCAATGGGAGACAGGTCTGGACTACAGGCAGGCCGGTCTAGTACCCGCACTCTTTTACTATGAAGCCACGCTGTTGTAACACGTGGCTTGGCATTGTCTTGCTGAAATAAGCAGGGGCGTCCATGATAACGTTGCTTGGATGGCAACATATGTTGCTCCAAAACCTGTATGTACCTTTCAACATTAATGGTGCCTTCACAGATGTGTAAGTTACCCATGTCTTGGGCACTAATACACCCCCATACCATCACAGATGCTGGCTTTTGAACTTTGCGCCTAGAACAATCTGGATGGTTATTTTCCTCTTTGTTCTGGAGGACACGATGTCCACAGTTTCCAAAAACAATTTGAAATGTGGACTCGTCAGACCACAGAACACTTTTCCACTTTGCATCAGTCCATCTTAGATGAGCTCGGGCGCAGCGAAGCCGGCGGCGTTTCTGGGTGTTGTTGATAAGTGGCTTTGGCTTTGCATTGTAGAGTTTTAACTTGCACTTACAGATGTAGCGACCAACTGTAGTTACTGACAGTGGTTTTCTGAAGTGTTCCTGAGCCCATGTGGTGATATCCTTTACACACTGATGTCGGTTTTTGATGCAGTACCGCCTGAAGGATCATCGCTTATTGGTTCCTCCAAATTCTCTGAACTTTTTAATGATATTACGGACCTTAGATGGTGAAATCCCTAAGTTCCTTGCAATAGCTCGTTGAGAAATGTTGTTCTTAAATAATTAGCTCACGCGTTTGTTCACAAAGTGGTGACCCTCGCCCCGTCCTTGTTTGTGAATGTCAATAAATGACAAGACACTTGACACTTCAAATGATGCAGTATCCATCAAATGAAAATAAAACATTTTAGCCACTCTTTTAGAAATGTGGAACGCTCAAGTATTTTTTTTTTCTTGGAAGTTTGAGAAAATGTGCCCCTGGCCAATGACATTCTGCACAGTAAGCCCGTGTAATTACGTATTTAAATGGTTAAATAATAGAGGCGGTTAAAAGAGGTGGCATTCTTCTCTGACAAGCCGGGACACGGTGGAAGACAGTAACAGGCAAAAGACAAAGATATTTAATTAAAAAAACAAAACGTTTGCTACTTAGTGGAATGTACAGTATTTGATGCACGAGGAAACACACAAGGTCACATATTTACATGGCAGATGCTTATCATATTACCAGAACACACACTTTGTCAAGAACATAAATCATGAGCAATTATATTTAAGGAACACTTTATGTACTTTTTTTAAAAACCTGAGTTAAAAGGGGGAATTGTTTACTCTGCATTCTAACTAATAAATAATCGCTAGCAAGAGTCAGCTAACAATGGTGAACGTATTCCCTCAATTCCACCTATATAGCACTTCAAAATACATCGAAAAGCCTCTAACAATGTTTTATATACACGCTGTAAGTATATACAGTATGTAATATAGTAACATTCATAATAACATATATTATATACATGCTGTAAGTATATATGTAATGTAGTAACATTCATAATAACATGTATTATATACATGATGTAAGTATATATGTAATGTAGTAACATTCATAATAACATTTAATATATACATGCTGTAAGTATATATGTAATGTAGTAACATTCATAATAACATGTAATATATACATGCTGTGAGTATATATGTAATATAGTAACATTCATAATAACATGTATTATATACATGATGTAAGTATATATGTAATGTAGTAACATTCATAATAACATTTAATATATACATGCTGTAAGTATATATGTAATGTAGTAACATTCATAATAACATGTAATATACAGGTATACATGCTGTAAGTATATATGTAATATAGTAACATTCATAATAACATGTAATATATACATGATGTAAGTATATATGTCATGTAGTAACATTCATAATAACATGTAATATATACATGATGTAAGTATATGTCATGTAGTAACATTCATAATAACATGTAATATATTCATGATGTAAGTATATACTGTATGCAATGTAGTAACATTCATAATAACAGGTAATATATACATGATGTAAGTATATATGTCATATAGTAACATTCATAACAACATGTAATATATATACGCTGTAAGTATATATGTCATGTAGTAACATTCATAATAACATGTAATATATACGTGATGTAAGTATATATGTAATGTAGTAACATTCATAATAACATGTAATATATACATGATGTAATTATATATGTAATGTATTATAATTATTATATACAATATGTATTATATATTATATATATTATGTTTAATTATAATTATAATTTGATATTTTGCTAATTTTTAAGACTATGGCGCCGCATTAATTTCATAGACACATGACAACGTTCACTTTTTCCTTCAACAACAATAACAACGACTACCAACAGACTTTGTGAGAGACAACAAAGATTACTTTGGGACAAATGATCATCCAGAATTTCATATTTTTGAGCCTGAACATAAGGAGGATGAATTACACGTTTTAGAAGCTGTGCGCTAAACAGATCTAGCTTTAGTGAAACACTAAGCATCTTGTAGCAGTATTGCTAAATGCTAAACAAGAAATAATAACTACATACATCATAAAACAACCACTTACTGTACAATGTCTGTTCTCACTAGGAGGCAGAATGATGGGGTGTTGATATATTCCCATTTAGATAAAGGATTAATCCCAATCCTCATGCAATTTATTTTTTGTTTTGTTTTTTAAAACTGAGCGCAAACAAGCATCTTTTTTGCCATTTCCGGGTATAAATTGAATGTTCAAGCTGACCAACTTCTCTGTGTATGGCAACAACCTTCTACTATCCAGGTGAGAGGCATGATTTATAATCTAAAATGAACTTTTACCAACTCGGAGGCGATGCAGCAGCTCACCAACTCAGTATGTCAATATAGCAGCAGAAGCTATTTTGTTCTCTGTGATCGGGGTGCCGTTAAAAATAAACCAATTTCTCGGTTTATCGCAACAACTTTTTTACTATCCAAGTGAGATGCATGATTTATAATCTAAAATTAACTTTCACCAACTCGGAGGCGATGCAGCAGCTCACAAGCTCAGTATGTCAATATAGCGGCATAAGCTAGTAAATGCAAATGTTGGCTGTTTTTTGGATGTTTTTTTTTTTTAAGAGTACTCCTATTAGACGCATTGATAAACACTTCCTACTTTCCGGATTTTACGACTTGCATACATTGTTTTTAAATAAACAGCTCCGAATCTGAGCCGCCCAATAAAAATAAAATGTTGCTGTCAATGTTGTTGTTTTAATCAAAAAAGGAATGTGTAACTGCATGTAAAAATCATATTATATTTTTTATAGCGTTTTAAAAAGTTAGCTTCAAACAAATTAAGTCAATAATTACTTTTGTAGTGCATGTAAACATACTGAGTGTGCAAGTATGGGTTTAGGGTGGAACGGATGCTCCTCAGGTGTCTAATAATAATAATCAATAAGCAATATTTTAGGCCTAATTGGGGCCACAAACAACATCTTGTTTAGGGCCCAGTGAGTCTGTGCAGCAGGAGAAATAACATCCATGTGGCGCTCGCAGTCTTGCACATTGTATTACCTGCCAAGGCTTCATGCAGCACACCAAAAAGAGCTCCAAAGGTGAAAATAGAGGTCAAGGGAGGGAGATGGGGGGGGGTAAGCATTTCTTTTTTGTTTTTTTTGTTGAAATATTCAGTCAGACAGTAATCCTCTAACCTGCCTGCCGACAGCGTGTTACACACTCTCGTCTGGGGGGAAAAGTGACCTGTAAAGTCTGCTTCTCAGGGGAGGTTCAGGCATCAGAAATGAAAGTGATGGCTGGAGCACATTGATGAAATAATATGTGAAATGTGCTGCTTTGCTGCCTCGCAGATGGCCCAGTCATCAACTCGCTGAGGTTTGCCAAAAAATAGAAACTGTCATCTGATAGCTACATTCAGGCCTTAGCTTTGTGGCCACATTTTGGCCTTTAATATTAGACTTAAACTTAGACTTAGACTTCCTTTTATTGTCATTTAAATTTAAACTTTACAGTACAGATAAGGACATCATTTTGTTGCATTAGCTCATGGTAGTGCAGGATAAAATAGCAATAAGGTGCATATATAAATAAATATAAATATATTGCACTTTTGCATATGCATCCACGTTTATGGATGTATGTTATAGTGTCTTCATATTCCAGTGAGTTAATCCATTTTAGGGGGGAATTGAGGGGATTATTATGATGCATTCAACAATTGTAGGGTGTCCCCTGCTAAATGACAGTTAATAGTAATGGTGTGACGATCTGTCATTTTACTTCTGGTTGTGTTTCGTTTCCTGTCGGCACTCTTATTTTTGTTCCCCTTCCTGCATGTCTACCTGAGTGCTCGTTTCCCTCACCTGTCCCCGATTGGCAGCCTGGCACACCTAGTTCAGTGTTTCCCACACATTCATTTATTTGTGGGAAATAAATTACGTCCACCACAAATTAAAAAAAATAAAAACATTTAAAAAATGTTTGTTTTTTGGGGGTTTTTTGGGTTTTTTTGTCCTGTCCAGCTTCTCAGGCAAATCATATAGTTGATGTAGATGCCCATATAGGCTGTTGAGATTTACTTTACAAAAGAGAAGTGTAGGATACTTCTCTTGTTGCCTTATTTGTATTTGACCACTACTGTTTTTTGTTTATTTGTTACTGACTGTGGCAGGACACCTCTGCCTCTGTTTCACTTTATGTTGCTGGTAAATAATATGGTTGTAGTAGTAGGCTAAAGTTAAATTATTTAGTATGCACTAATTAAAGGGGCAGAGCTTTAAGAGACATTTTAGCTTTTATATTTTATAAGATATATATTTTTGTAAGAACCACAATTAATAAATATATTTCAGTGAATAACTTATTGTTCAAATCTGTATATAAATATGTACATAAAGTGTTGTAATTATATTGTAAAATGGATGGATGGATGGATGGATGGACGTTTAAAACAAAACTGTTATTATTCATTAGTAACTATACATTTTTGAGCCTTTTTAGAGAAAATCATATCATTGTAGTAAATTATGCAAATTACTCGATGATGTCATGGTGACCACGCCCATAGCCACACCCATACCAACGCCCCCACCGCCACAGGTATCTTGGCAGTTTATGGGAAACGCTGTAGTTGCAGTTGCCAATCAAGCTGCTATTTATGCCTGCCTCGTCTGTTCCTCAGTGCTCAAGGATTGGTTATGTTAGGGACCTTTTATGACCGCTCCTCATACTTTGAGTATATTTAAGACTCTTACCTGGACTTCGTTCTCCTGGTTCCTGCATCTTGGGGTCACAAGGGGTGGGGGGTTGTGTGTAAGTGACTGAAAAACAACAGATGCCGATCGTAGCTTAGATGTTTACATCAAGCTAAACATTCAGTCTCTTCTCACGGATAGGGCCATCAACTTTGCATAACTAGGTCCGATTGTATTGCCTTTTCTTCCGCGAGAACTAATCCAATCCACACACAAATATCAGTACTAAAGGGCCCTATGTTATTATATGCCCCAAGTGAAATAACTACTAGCTAACCTGGTGAAAAAATGTGTGAACAAAGAACAACATTTCTCAACGAGCTATTGCAAGGAATTTAGGGTTTTCACCATATACGGTCTGTAGAATCATCAAAAGGTTCAAAGAATCTGGAGAAATCACTGCATGTAAGCAACGATATTACGGACCTTTGATCCCTCAGGCGGTACTGCATCAAAAAAACGACATCAGTGTGTAAAGGATATCACCACATGGGCTCAGGAACACTTCATAAAAACCACTGTCAGTAACTACAGTAAGTGCAAGTTAAAACTCTACTATGCAAAGCAAAAGCCATTTATCAACAACACCCAGAAATGCAGCCGGCTTCGCTGGGCCCGAGCTCATCTAAGATGGACTGATGCAAAGTGGAAAAGCGTTCTGTGGTCTGACGAGCCCACATTTCAAATTTGTTTTTTGGAAACTGCGGACGTTGTGTCCTCCGGACCAAAGAGGAAAAGAACCATCTGGATTGTTATCGGTGCATAGTTTGAAAGCCAGCCTCTGTGATGGTATGGGGGTGTATTAGTGCCCAAGGCATGGGTAATTTACACATCTGTGAAGGCACCATTAATGCTGAAAGGTACATACAGGTTTTAGAGCAACAAATGTTGCCATCCAAGCACTGTTATCATGGACGCCCCTGCTTATTTCAGCAAGACAATGCCAAGCCACGTGTTACAACTGTGTGGTTTCATAGTAAAATAGTGCGGGCACTAGGCTGGCCTAAACTCTACTATGCAAAGCGAAAGCCATTTATCAACAACACCCAGAAACTAGTTAACCTGGTCGTTGCTTTCTCCAAGATGAATATAAACATTCACCATATGTAGAACATAATATGAGTTAATTCATTCACTTCAGCCCCCACTTTGTTGACCGTAAGTAACAAGGTCAGAAAAAGTCACGTGACTGAATACAACCTATTGTCCCTTGAGAAGATACTGAAACGGCTGCTAGAATGTGAGGGGTGGACTCACTTTTGGGAGTATTTACTCTGTTTGCTCATTTTATATGGGCTGTGTCACTGATGCACATTTCTGCTAAAGTACAGCCAACATTAGAAAGTAGCCTTTTAAAGCCTATTCCCCTGTTTTATGACATAATAACCGCCGTAGTTTGACTTAAAACGAAGGCAAATTGCTCACAGACGCCGTGACCCAGAATAATAAACAGGTCAGCAGCAGTGCAGCAGCAGCTCAGCTGGTCCCACAAACTTCATATCGTATTTCACTTTTGAATTAAGTACATCAACACTCATAATAAGACCTTATTTTAACTCCGAAAAGTAACCCACTTCTGCACATTGCAGTCTGGTATTCAAGGAAGTGCAGTTAGAAGCGATCACAGCCAGAATCAGCTGACATCTTGCAGGGATGCAAGTGAGAGGAAAGAAGGCTTGGGAAGACGGTGAGAAAAGGAAACGAGGTGAGGAGGCAAATGAGGAGGTGAAGGAAGCGGGAAGGACATTCTTTCACCGATGTGAATTTTCCACCCCGGACTTTAAAACGTGGAATGTAGCGGGTGACTGACACGACAGTTTGCATTGTCAGTGTATGTTTATGTTGCATTTGGGGAAGAAAGGAGGGCGGGGAAAAAAAGATCAAAAGCTTCCATCGAGCCCCTCTAAAACCTTCTGCCTGCCAAAGGGTCTCGTCAGGAGAGAAGAATTATGGGATGTCAGAAGAAGGGGAAAAGCTGCTGCTGTCAAGCTTCCTTCGGTTTTAAATACAGTGACCACAAGTTGGCACTTTTATTCATATTTACAGACTGCAGAACATATGTTTAACTTGAGGCTGTCATATTTAATGCATTAACTTATGTGATTAATCACAAGAAATATCCCATTACTGTAATCATGTAAAAACACACACTGCAAAAAGTCAGTGTTCAAAAACAAGAAAAAAAATACAAAAATTAGGGGTATTTTATTTGAAATAAGCAAAATTATCTGCCAATAGAATAAGAAAATTCGGCTTGTCAAGACTTTCCAAAACAAGTAAAATTAGCTAACCTCAATGAACCCAAAAATACATTAAAATAAGTATATTCTCACTAATAACAAGTGCACTTTTCTTGGTAGAAAAAAAAGAGACATTTTTGCTCAATATGTTGAAAAATATTCTTAAATTAAGTAAATGCTAGTGCCATTATCTTGACATAATGATATGCGCTCGGCATCATGATTTTTTTTTTTTTCATGCTTGAAGTAAGAAATGATTACTTAAAAAAAGTAGTTTTATACTTGTGAGTGTTGATGACACAGCTTTGCAACAGTTGTTATTCTAGTTTCAAGCATGTTTTACTCATCCATCCATACATTTTCTACCGCTTATTCCCTTCGGGGTCACGGGGGGCGCTGGAGCCTATCTCCGCTACAATCGGGCGGAAGGCGGGGTACACCCTGGACAAGTCGCCACCTCATGGCAGGGCCAACACAGATAGACAGACAACATTCACACTCACATTCACACACTAGGGCCAATTTAGTGTTGCCCATCAACCTATCCCCAGGTGCATGTGTTTGGAGGTGGGAGGAAGCCGGAGTACCCGGAAGGAACCCACGCAGTCACGGGGAGAACATGCAAACTCCACACAGAAAGATCCCGAGCCCGGGATTGAACTCACGACTACTCAGGACCTTCGTATTGTGAGGCAGACGCACTATCCCCTCTTCCACCGTGCTGCCCATGTTTTACTCAATATAGGTCATAAAATCTCAGCAACAAGCTTTAATATCTTACTGAGATAATTTAGGACCAAAACCCTTAAAACAAGTAAAACACTCTAACAGGGGTCACCAACCTTTTTGAAACCAAGAGCTACTTCTTGGGTACTGATTAATGCGAAGGGCTACCAGTTTGATACACACTTAAATAAATTGCCGGAAATAGCCAATTTGCTCAATTTACCTTTAACTCTATGTTATTATTAATAATTAATGATATTTACACTTAATTGAACGGTTTAAAAGAGGAGAAAACATGAAAAAAATGACAATTAAATTTTGAAACATAGTTTATCTTCGATTTCGACTCTTTAAAATTCAAAATTCAACCGAAAAAAAGAAGACAAAACCTAGCTAATTGGAATCTTTTTGAAAAAATTAAAAAAATAATTTATGGAACATCATTAGTAATTTTTCCTGATTAAGATTAATTTTAGAATTTTGATGACATGTTTTAAATAGGTTAAAATCCAATATACACTTTGTTAGAATATATAACAAATTGGACCAAGCTATATTTCTAACAAAGACAAATCATTATTTCTTCTAGATTTTCCAGAACAAAAATTTTAAAATACATTCAAAAGACTTTGAAATAAGATTTAAATTTGATTCTACAGATTTTCTAGATTTGCCAGAATTTTTTTTTTAAATTTTAATCATAATAAGTTTGAAGAAATATTTCACAAATATTATTCGTCGAAAAAACAGAAGCTAAAATGAAGAATTAAATTAAAATTGATTTATTATTCTTTACAATAAAATTTTTTTTTACTTGAACATTGATTAAAATGTATATTAATTGTCAGGAAAGAAGAGGAAGTAATTTAAAAGGTAAAAAGGTATATGTGTTTAAAAATCCTAAAATCATTTTTAAGGTTGTATTTTTTCTTTTAAAATTGTCATTCTAAAAGTTATAAGAAGCAAAGTAAAAAAAATGTATGAATTTATTTAAACAAGTGAAGACCAAGTCTTTAAAATATTTTCTTGGATTTTCAAATTCTATTTGAGTTTTGTCTCTCTTAGATTTAAAAATGTCAGGCAAAGCGAGACCAGCTTGCTAGTAAATAAATATAATTTAAAAAATAGAGGCAGCTCACTGGTAAGTGCTGCTATTTGAGCTATTTTTAGAACAGGCCTGCGGGCTACTCATCTGGTCCTTACGGGCTACCTGGTGCCCGCGGGCACCACGTTGGTGACCCCTGCACTCTAACATAAAACCTGCTTAGTGAGAAGAATTATCTTATCAGACAGAAATTAAGCAAATCTCACTCTTATTTGAGATATTTAATCTTACTTAGATTTCAGTTTTTGTCAAAATACATTTTGTCTGCACATGCTACTTTAACTTAAAGGGGTCACATTTATGATTTTTTTTTTTTTTTTTTTACATTTAAAACACTTCCTTGTGGTCTACACAACATATAATGGTGGTTATTTGGTCACAATGGTGCATAGATTATGTTTTAAAGATCATCTTCAATCAGAATTAGAATCAGAATCAGACATACTTTAATAATCCCAGAGGGTAAATTAAGATTTTCAGCACAATCCCATTCAAGATCAGAAAAAACATTACAGGGAGCCAGAACAGGATCGCTGACAGGTCTGCCAACTTCCGGCGCCCCTTACAAAAAATGTGAGAAACAGGTAAACACTGAGGGTAGGGGGTTAGAAAAATTTAAAAATCAGTCCAAGCCTGGGCCCCTGGAGAAGGGGTCCAGACTGAGGCCAAGGGAAAAAAACAACAAACAAAAACCTCATGGCCGTAGCACACATAAGCATGTGTGTAAGAGGGAAATATGAAAGAACACAAAGGACATTAAATACATTAAAAGAGCAGAGTTGATGCAACCAGCCACTTCTACTCACAGCCACAAAAGTAAAACAACAACAACAACAACAACAAAACATACACAGTGTATACACCATCGTCCGCTGGGGTGGGGGGAGCATGGCCAGAGACAGGAGCAGACCCAACAAAGCAACTAAGAGAACCGACTCCACCATCAGCCACCCACCAACTCTCGGCAAGTGTCCAGTCCGCACGGATGAGCGAGGACGCGTCTAAGGAGACCGAGATGTCCGATACCTGCTCATTCGGATGTTTTGTGACAGTCTCGTCAGGATGCGCCGTTTTGTGGGAGTTCAGTGATTTCCAGCGTGGAACTGTCATAGAATGCCACCTGTACAACATATCCAGGCGTGGAATTACCTCGCTCCTAAATATTCCAAAGTCAACTATCGGCTTTATTATAAGAAAATGGAAGAGTTTGGGAACAACAGCAACTCAGCCAAAGAGTGGAAGGTCACGCAAACTGACAAAGAGAGGTCAGTGGATGCTGAAGCGCATAGTGCAAAGACTTTCTGCACAGTCAGTTGCTGCAGAGCTCCAAAATTCATGTGACCTTCCAATTAGCCCACGTACAGTAGGCAGAGAGCTTCATGGAATGGGTTTCCATGGCCGAGCAGCTGCATCTAAGCCATACATCACCAAGTCCAATGCAAAGCGTCGAATGCAGTGGTATAAAACAGTGGTCCCCAACCACCGGGTCGCGGCCCGGTACCGGTCTGTGGACCGATTGGTGCCGGGCCGCACAAGAAATAAAAAAAAAATAAAAAAATGTTTTGGATTTTTTGTTTTTTTTATTAAATCAACATAAAAAACACAATATATACATTACATATCAATATAGATCAATACAGTCTGCAGGGATACAGTCCGTAAGCACACATGATTGTATTTCTTTATGACCAAAAAAATAAAGAATAAAAATACCATAACCAGCTATGCACTCTTTGAAATCAATGTCAACAGCAACATTCAGAGCACTTTTTGTGTGTTTGGTACCGCTAATAACAGATTTTATTGAGGTCCTTGCAGTGTTATCATGTAGCACTATTGCTATGTTTCAAATAAGAACGTAAAACTGTTACAATGTACGCTCTCACTGGGATGCCGACTGAAGGAATGTTGTATCTTTCAGCACTTGTGCTCTCTCTGCGCTGCTTAATTCAGAATAATCCTCACTCCTCAGATTAAAAAAAAAAATAGCTCCCTTGCAATGTTGTCTGGTTTTATGCTGCATTCCCTTTGTTGAGAGCCATATAGTATCAAGTTGGTAGCATGTCGATTTTAAAAGTTAGCTAATTTCTCAACTTGATGCCAAAACCTTCTACTTTTCATGCAAGATGCATGATTTATAATCTAGCATTTACTCTTACTAATTCAAAAGCGATACAGCAGCATTATCAGTTCAAGCTTGCCTGTTCAATCAATCAATCAATGTTTATTTATAAAGCCCTAAATCACAAGTGTCTCAAAGGGCTGCACAAGCCACAACGACATCCTCGGTACAGAGCCCACATACGGGTAAGGAAAAACTCACCCCAGTGGGACGTCGGTGAATGACTATGAGAAACCTTGGAGAGGACCGCAAATGTGGGTAACCACCCCCCCCCCCCCCTCCCCCCGCCGCCCCCCCCCCCCCCCCTAGGGGAGACCGAAAGCAATGGATGTCGAGTGGGTCTGACATAATATTGTGAAAGTAGTGTTGCTAGTAGCTGGCTACTTGCTATTTTTTGGCAGAAACACATTGCAAAAAAGTTGTCACAGGGGCATTTTTAGCACTGTGTTACATGGCCTTTCCTTTTAACAACACTCAGTAAACGTTTGGGAACTGAGGAGACACATTTTTAAAGCTTTTCAGGTGGAATTATTTTCCATTCTTGCTTGATGTACAGCTTAAGTTGTTCAACAGTCCGGGGGTCTCCGTTGTGATATTTTAGGCTTCATAATGCGCCACACATTTTCAATGGGAGACAGGTCTGGACTACAGGCAGGCCAGTCTAGTACCCGCACTCTTTTACTACGTAACCACTCTGTTGTAACACATGCAGAATGTGACTTGGCATTGTCTTGATAAAATAAGCAGGGGCGTCCATGAAAAAGACGTTGCTTGGATGGCAACATATGTTGCTCACAAAACCTGTATGTACCTTTCAGAATTAATGGTTCCTTCACTGATGTGTAAGTTACCCATGTCTTGGGCACTAATACACCCCCATACCATCACCGATACTGGCTTTTAAACATTGTGCCTTTTACAATCCGAATGTCCACAGTTTCTAAAACCTATTTGAAATGTGGACTCGTCAGACCACAGAACATTTTTTCACTTTGCATCAGTCCATCGTAGATGAGCTGGGGCCCAGCGAAGCCGGCGGCCTTTCTGGGTGTTGTTGATAAATGGCTTACGCTTTGAATAGTAGAGTTTTAACTTGCACTTACAGATGTAGCGACCGACTGTGGTTACTGACAGTGGTTTGCTCAAGTGTTCCTGAGCCCATTTGGTGATATCCGTTACACACTGATGTCGCTTTTTGACGCAGTACCACCTGAGGGATTGAAGGTCACGGACATTCAATGTTGGCTTCCGGCCTTTCCGTTTACGTGCAGTGATTCCTCCAGATTCTCTAAACCTTTTGACGATATGTCGGACCGTAGATGGTGAAACCCCTAAATTCCTTGCAATAGATTGTTGAGAAATGTTGTTCTTAAACTGTTGGACAATTTGCTCACATATTTGTACACAAAGTGGTGACCCTCGCCCCATCCTTGTTTGTGAATGACTGAGCATTTCATGCAAGCTGCTTTTATACACAATCATGGCACCCACCTGTTCCCAATTAGCCTGTTCACCTGTGGGATGTTCAAAATAAGTGTTTGATGAGCATTCCTCAACTGTCTCAGTCTTTTTTGCCACGTGTGCCAGCTTTTTTTGAAACATGTTGCAGGCATCAAATTCCAAATGAGCTAATATTTGCAAAATAAAACAAAGTTTACCAGTGCAAACGTTAAGTATCTTGTCTTTGCAGTCTATTCAATTGAATATAAATTGACATGGATTTGCAAATCATTGTAGACACATAAGGATTGTGAATGATGGGCCAAATTAAAAAATGTACAGGTACTCTTCAAGTGGAGTTATCCACTAATATTGTGCAGATGTGTGATTTTAGAACATAGTGAAGAATCTCACCTTTTCTTTCCACTTGAAAAGTTAAGGGAATGTTTCTTTCTTCGTATCCTGCCATCAGTTTCAGTGACAAGACGCTGTTTAGAAGGCTGCCTGTAGGTGGCGCACTCTTCTTGGAATTAGACTCATTTGAGGCCCCGTGTCGTCTGTCTATGAGTCCATTGTATGAGTAAAGAGGTAAAGATAGCATCACCTCAGCAGCCACAGAGCATCTAGTGTTAGAGCTGCTCCACTCCCCCCCCTCCTGCCCAACAACACCCGCTTTTCTGTCCTGGTTATACAAAACTACCGTACTCACCTTGGCCCCCTACAAAAAAGGCCTCCTGTACTATAAAATGACGTCAAGCCCAGAGTCGGCCGCATCACTTCAAGAGAAGCTGAAGCTTGTCCTTGTGTTTCCATGGCAACTCGATTGCAGCTGACAAGGGGAAGGTCAGGTACAGGTGTGTATTTGACTGTCATCGCCCAGCGTCTGATGAGGCCGGCATGGAAGGAAGGTGACGATTGACGAGATAATCAGGTGTGTCAGACCCACAGATCTTCGACAGCCTCTGTGGTAAATGAAGCACATCAGACATCCGTCATGTCTGCTTCGTACAAAAATGACAGAAAGAAAAAAAGTGTTTCCGTCCTGTTAAAGTCAGGTGTGTTAAACAACATGATGTATTGAGAGGTTTTTTTTTGTTTTTTTTGTTTTTAAATTCATATGTTTTCATCAGTCTTAATACAGGCGAGCAAGGATAACAAGAAAAAGAAGAGAACAATTAAATTTCATTAAAAAGCTATCAAATGATTCTTAGTCACATTTATCTATCTTTTATTAAATAAAAAAAACATTGTGGGGTGGTACACCGTACATACACCCACAGTATCTTCCTCCAGGAAAATCTGTTGTACAAACCCTAAAACCAGTGAAGTTGGCACGTTGTCTAAATGGTAAATAAAAAGACAATACAATGATTTGCAAATCCTTTTCAACTTATATTCAATTGAATAGACTGCAAAGACAAGATATTTAATGTTGGAACTGAGAAATGTAATTTTTTTTTGCAAATAATCGTTAACTTAGAATTTAATGGCAGCAACACATTGCAAAAAAGTTGGCACAGTGGCATATTTACCACTGTGTTACATGGCCTTTCCTTTTAACAACACTCAGTAAACGTTTGGGAACTGAGGAGACACATTTTTGAAGTGGAATTCTTTCCCATTCTTGCTTGATGTACAGCTTAAGATGTTCAACAGTCCGGGGGTCTCCGTTGTGGTATTTTAGGCTTCATAATGCACCACACATTTTCAATGGGAGACAAGTCTGGACTACAGACAGGCCAGTCTAGTACCCGCACTCTTTTAGTATGAAGCCACACTGTTGTAACATGAGCAGAATGCGGCTTGGCATTGTCTTGCTGAAATAAGCAGGGGCGTCCATGAAAAAGACGTTGCTTGGATGGCAACATATGTTGCTCCAAAACCTGTATGCACCTTTCAGCATTAATGGTGCCTTCACATATGTGTAAGTTACCCATGCCTTGTGCACTAATACACCCCCATACCATCACAGATGCTGGCTTTTACAACAGTCTGAATGGTTATTTTCATCTTTGGTCCAG
The DNA here is from genome assembly GCF_033978785.1 of Entelurus aequoreus. Classification (NCBI taxonomy): domain Eukaryota; kingdom Metazoa; phylum Chordata; class Actinopteri; order Syngnathiformes; family Syngnathidae; genus Entelurus; species Entelurus aequoreus. The sequence continues at coordinate 11,764,043 of NC_084756.1, read as the reverse complement.
ATGGCCCGACGTACACAGTTTCCAAAAACATTCGTCAGACCACAGAACACTTTTCCACTTTGCATCAGTCCATCTTAGATGAGCTCGGGCCCAGCAAAGCCGGCGGGGTTTCTGGGTGTTGTTGATAAATGGCTTTCGCTTTGCATAGTAGAGTATTAACTTGCACTTACAGATGTAGCAACGAACTGTAGTTACTGACAGTGGTTTTCTGAAGTGTTCCTGAGCCCATATGGTGATATCCTTTACACACTGATGTCGCTTTTTGATGCAGTACCACCTGAGGGATCGAATGTCACAGGCTTACAGCTTACGTGTAGTGATTTCTCGAGATTGTCTGAAGCTTTTGATGATATTACGGACCGTATATGCCGAAATCCCTTAATTCCTTGCACTAGCTCGTTGAGAAATGTTGTTCTTAAACCCATTTGTTCACAAAGTGGTGACCCTCGCCCCATCCTTTTTTGTGAATGACTGAGCATTTCATGGAAGCTGCTTTTATACCCAATCATGGCACCCACCTGTTACCAATTAGCCTGTTCACCTGTGGCATGTTCCAAATAGGTCTTTGATGAGCATTTCTCAGTCTTTTTTGCCACTTGTGCCAACTTTTTTGAAATATGTTGCAAGGCATCAAATTCCAAACGAGCTAATATTTGCAAAAAATAACAACATTTTTCAGTTTGAACATTAAATATCCTGTCTTTGCAGACCATTCAATTGAATATAAGTTGAAATACAATACAATGATTTGCAAATCCTGCAAATCATTGTATTCTGTTTTTATTTACCATTTACACAACGTGCCAACTTCACTTCGTTCTTCTTTTCGGACCTTTTAATCTCATGTCCAATCATAACTTTGAGATACAAATATCAACACCAAAGGCCTTTAAGTTCCTCCAGCACTGTCGGTATCACTCCAGGCCAGACAGAGAACACAATATCCTCTCTTTTTGCCAGAACAGGATGTCCTGACTGGGACTGGTCCCCCTCAGATCACTCGGACCCTAAAACAAAATAAAGCTTTTTGAAAACGCAATCAGAAGCTCAGTGGCCACCCAAAAGAGTTGAACCATTTTAATCCCCGCGACATCTTGATATCATTGTAGAGACGGACTTGATTCCAAGTTAAACACAGTTTGTCCAAACAGATAAAGTTCTTTGATGAAAAGCATGCAGACTCCAAACAAAATTGCAATCAGTTAACTTATGTTATTACGCTGTAATAGTGATGGGCAAGCTACTCTTAAAATGTAGTAAATCTAAGCTACACGTTACTCTCGATTTAATGTAGCTAAGTCTTAAGCTATCTCAGAGAATTGTAGCAAGCTGCACAACAAAAGTAGCTAGCAACATTAAAGCTTAATTAAATAAATATATAACTTCATGTACAACTTTTCACCAAACAAGACAAAAAATGCTCAGTTTGATTGATTAAAATAAACACTACCTAGAAAAAGTGTTGGGACTAACGCGTTACAAAGTAACGCATTACTGTAACACCGTTATTTTTGGCGGTAACTAGTAGTCTAACGCGTTATTTTTTATATTCAGTAACTCAGTTACCGTTACTACATGATGCGTTACAGCGTTATTTTACGTAATTTTTTTATGTAGTATCGGCTAGAAACAGAGAAGATCTGAGTTTGTTTTATTGGAGAGCTGCAGTGTGAATCTTCCTGTGTCACAAGGAGGAGAAGAGGCGCGCTGTGTGTGTGTGTGGGGGGGTGTGTGTCTGTGTTTAGTAACAAGACATCATGGCGAAGCCGAAGTCGAGTTTCTTAACATGGACATATTCTCACTACTTTTTTTTGTCAAGCACAAAGAACATTTTAGTTAAATATAAGTTGTTTCTTGGATCAAAGATCCTATCTACTGCCCAAAACAGCAATTCAAATCTGCTGAAACAGCTACAAAAGCAACATGCTTCGACGAAGCTAGTAAAGAGAGACACACTTCACCTCCACCTCCACCTCCACCTCCACCTAAGCAATAGCGGCTGGATTTTAACGGAGGGACTGCTAGCCAGGACAACATTGATAGAGCCATTGCAGCGTATGGGGAAGAAGACATGCAGGCTATTTCTACAGTGGAGTCACCCGCTTTCAGGCAGCTAATTAGCATGATACCGGGCGTCAAACGGCAAATGGCACCTGGACAGTGAGTACATAAACATGGAAAGCGAGCTAAAGAAGACACTCCAAACTCTGCCTCTGCTCATCATTCAGCACTGAAGGTACACACACTCTGTCAATTATCTTATATACTCTTTCATTCTAGACTTCTAGAGTGTTTGATCACTCTAAATGTATAGACTATAACGTTCACAAACATAAAGAGGGATCCTAGTGGACCAGGCCAATCTTTCCTTATCTCTCAACTAAAACTGTGGAAATGCGTAGTGTTCTGGGCTTCAGTACAGTGTTGATCTCCTGAAGACATGATTTTATTTCAGAATTCCTTGAGAGAAAAAAATGCCGGGTTAGGCTTTGTGTATGTCACGTGTGCCTTCCTTGGGTGAAGCCAGGTTTACCGCTATGTTGTTATTATGCTGTTTGTTACTTATCTATGTTATGTTGCAGCTACTTCAAATAGGTTGGTCAATTTGGTCTGGCCTGAAATAAATTGGCCTCTTTGAAACATATCTTTGACTTTGTGTGTTGTATGTAGACCACATTGCTTAGCAGAGTTCAGTGATGCAAATGCATGTCAAGTCGATCACCACATTGTATTATTCTCCAGTGCAATAACAGTACTGAAATGAAGGCTAAAAGGGCATTAATGGGAGCCTTAAAAAAAAAAAAGTAACTAAATAGTTATTTTTCACAGTAACGCATTACTTTTTGGTGTAAGTAACTGAGTTAGTAACTGAGTTACTTTTGAAATAAGGTAACCAGTAACTGTAACTAGTTACTGGTTTTCAGTAACTAACCCAACACTGCCTAGAAACATGCACTTTGTCTGGCTTTTCAACATTTCTTTTAAATTGCGTACCATGTACAAAATGAGGGGAAAAAACACAGGTACTTTTTAGAGGCGGTATAGTACCGAATATGATTCATTAGTATCGCGATAAAACACTAATACCGGTATACCGTACAACCCTAGTTCTAACTTATAGCTGTCAGTAGACTGTCGAAGTGGAGGCACGTAAATAAGACCGCCCACAAAACGCTGCATCCTGAAGAGACGGTCAGACAGTGACTTGAAGATGATCTGTAAAACATCTTCTATGCAGCATTTTGACCAAAGAACCACCATTACATGTTATGTAGACCATAAGGAAGTGTTTTAAATGTAGTAAAAAAATCATAATATGACCCTTTTAATGCGCCTTATAATCCGGTGCGCCCTATGGCCACAGAATTCTGTACTTACTTACAATTCATGGCTACTATCCCCACCTCCTAAGTCCGAACAAATAGATAAATGTAAAGTTACGGGCAATGAGTTGCATGCATGTGGCACCGAGAAGTAGAGCTTGGGCAAACAGGATCCAGTACTGGTACCCAAAGCCTCCAAGGTCATGTGATCTCTTCCTCCCATTCAGGGACCTTCTGGTCAGTCCACAGTGCAGATGTTTGGCTCCTTTGACGTCTGTGCAGATCTAAAAGCGGCTCACAGCAAGCAGATCCTAATCCACAGGCAAGGAAGCCTCTCCCTGTGTGTTGTCTTTGCACATGTTCCCCTCGGGGGGGTGGAACCTTTTCCAATACCAGGCGAAGGAATATGAATGGTCGCTTTGTTGATTAGTCTCCAAGTTGGTTTTTTACCATCAATACCCCCACATCTCTAAACTCTGCAAGCAATAATACATTTTTGACATATAATCCAGCGAGCATCATCACTTCTGCCATAACAGGTGATATGAAGTTTGGAAGTTGTCAGCTTTGATCCAAAATGGACGATCTAAAACGAAAAAGAGGAACAAAGGTTCTTCAGTCCTCCAAAGCTTATTTGTCGAGGAAAAGCAAAGTGTCTTTGTTTTCATTTGCCAAATGCCAACTTCAGCACATTCTTCACTCTCTCCGAAGGCTTTCATTCAAACGGTCGCGAGGATCAACACAATTCCCTGACAAATATTTTATTTCAGACACAGGTTGGAAAATAATTATTATTATTTAGACCTCAGTTGGATGATTACATTACATAATGGCGTTTATGAAGAACACACAAATATATATATATATATATATATATACACACACACACACATATATATACAGAATATATACAAACCCTGTTTCCATAAGAGTTGGGAAATTGTGTTAGATGTAAATATAAACGGAATACAATGATTTGCAAATCATTTTCAATCCATATTCAGTTGAATATGCAACAAAGACAACATATTTGATGTTCAAACTGATAAACATTTTTATTTTGCAAATAATCATTAACTTTGTAATTTGATGCCAGCAACACGTGACAAAGAAGTTGGAAAAGGTGGCAATAAATACTGATAAAGTTGAGGAATGCTCATCAAACACTTATTTGGAACATCCCACAGGTGAACAGGCAAATTGGGAACAGGTGGGTGCCATGATTGGGTATAAAAGTAGATTCCATGAAATGCTCAGTCATTCACAAACAAGGATGGGGCGAGGGTCACCACTTTGTCAACAAATGCGTGAGCAAATTGTTGAACAGTTTAAGAAAAACCTTTCTCAACCAGCTATTGCAAGGAATTTAGGGATTTCACCATCTACGGTCCGTAATATCATCAAAGTGTTCAGAGAATCTGGAGAAATCACTGCACGTAAGCAGCTAAGCCCGTGACCTTCGATCCCTCAGGCTGTACTGCATCAACAAGCGACATCAGTGTGTAAAGGATATCACCATATGGGCTCAGGAACACTTCAGAAACCCACTGTCAGTAACTACAGTTGGTTGCTACAGCTGTAAGTGCAAGTTAAAACTCTCCTATGCAAGGCAAAAACCGTTTTTCAACAACACCCAGAAACGCCGTCGGCTTCGCTGGGCCTGAGCTCATCTAAGATGGACTGATACAAAGTGGAAAAGTGTTCTGTGGTCTGACGAGTCCACATTTCAAATTGTTTTTGGAAACTGTGGACGTTGTGTCCTCCGGACCAAAGAGAAAAAGAACCATCCGGATTGTTATAGGCGCAAAGTTGAAAAGCCAGCATCTGTGATGGTATGGGGTTGTATTAGTGCCCAAGACATGGGTAACTTACACATCTGTGAAGGCGCCATTAATGCTAAAAGGTACATACAGGTTTTGGAGCAACATATGTTGCCATCCAAGCAACGTTACCATGGACGCCCCTGCTTATTTCAGCAAGACAATGCCAAGCCACGTGTTACATCAACGTGGCTTCATAGTAAAAGAGTGCGGGTACTAGACTGGCCTGCCCGTAGTCCAGACCTGTCTCCCATTAAAAATGTGTGGCGCATTATGAAGCCTAAAATACCACAGCGGAGACCCCCGGACTGTTAAACAACTTAAGCTGTACTTCAAGCAAGAATGGGAAAGAATTCCACCTGAGAAGCTCAAAAAATGTGTCTCCTCAGTTCCCAAACGTTTACTGAGTATTGTTAAAAGGAAAGGCCATGTAACACAGTGGTGAACATGCCCTTTCCCAACTACTTTGGCACGTGTTGCAGCCATGAAATTCTAAGTAAATTATTTGCAAAAAAAATAAATAAAGTTTATGAGTTTGAACATCAAATATGTTGTCTTTGTAGTGCATTCAATTGAATATGGGTTGAAAAGGATTTGCAAATCATTGTATTCCGTTTATATTTACATCTAACACAATTTCCCAACTCATATGGAAACGGGGTTTGTATATATATATACTTTAGGTCGGGGAAAAAAAACACAGAGGCTATATCATCCCTACAAGCCTGTTTCGTAGGTTTCCCTGCTCATCAGGGGATTTTAATAAAATCAGGGAAACCTGCAAAACAGGCTTGTAGGGATGATATAGCCTCTGTGTTTTTTCCTGACCTAACGTATATTCTGCTCTATCCCGGTATTGAGCACTGTATAACGGATAAACCACAGAAACCTCGACGACACACACACACGTATATATATATATATATATATATATATATATATATATATATATATATATATATATATATATATATATATATATATATATATATATATATATATATATATATATATATATATATATATATATATATATATATATATACTGTATGTAAACTCACTACACTGGTATGTTTTAGCACTATCATGGTGAGTTTACTGACAGATATACAGTAAGTAAGAACTTTACACTACTTTATATTAGAAATGGCAACAGCGGAGGATGAATGTCCCATAACAAGAAGATAGAGAAAAATAAGAAGCTTATCGACTACGGTGTCCCCACGGACTACAAAGGCGGACGCGCACAATTTTTCAGGAGTTATGCAGATCCCAAATACAGATCAGCAGGTACCAGAAGGTAAGAAAAGTTTTTTTTGCATAATATTGCGAAACAAAACGCCAGATAATATGTCTTACCTTATACACACACCATAATAACACTCCTATGTGGAAGCACAGTACAATCCACCAAGCGGTGCGGCTTCATAGCTTACCAAAGTCGTACTAAAACATTTTGATAGATTGTTGAGCGCCGTGTGTAATGTTCTATATTTTCTATGGAACATATAAAGTGTTGGTGTTGTTTACTTGAGTCTTATTGCAGTCTACACGTATCTCTTATGTGTGACTGCCATCATATTGCGGTCTACACGTATCTCTTATGTGTGACTGCCATCTACTGGTCACACTTCATTTTACCATGTACCAAATAAAATAGCTTTGTGGTCGGTAAGGACAACCAAAATGATTCCGTACATTAGGCACACCTGAAAGCTTAATGATGAAATGAAAGGATTTTAAGTGGGCCTTATAGGCCGAAAAATACGGTATATAACTCTACATGCCCCTAAAGCTGACCAACACGCCGGATTGTAGTCAGCTGGAGGCGTGTCTTAATGAAATTAAACAATGGATGTCCGCTAACTTTTTGCAACTCAACGCTAAGAAAACGGAAATGCTGATTATCGGTCCTGCTCAACACCGACATCTATTTAAAAATACCACCTTAACATTTGACAACCAAACAATTAAACAAGGAGACTCGGTAAAGAATCTGGGTATTATCTTCGACCCAACTCTCTCGTTTGAGTCGCACATTAAGAGTGTTACTAAAACGGCCTTCTTTCATCTCCGTAATATCGCTAAAATTCGTCCCATTTTGTCCACAAGCGATGCTGAGATCATTATCCATGCGTTCGTTACGTCTCGTCTCGATTACTGTAACGTTTTATTTTCGGGCCTCCCTATGTCTAGCATTAAAAGATTACAGATGGTACAAAATGCGGCTGCAAGGCTTTTGACAAAAACAAGAAAGTTTGATCATATTACGCCTATACTGGCTCACCTGCACTGGCTTCCTGTGCACCTAAGATGCGACTTTAAGGTTTTACTACTTACGTATAAAATACTACACAGTCAAGCTCCTGCCTATCTTGCCGATTGTATTGTACCATATGTCCCGGCAAGAAATCTGCGTTCAAAGAACTCCGGCTTATTAGTGATTCCCAGAGCCCAAAAAAAGTCTGCGGGCTATAGAGCGTTTTCTATTCGGGCTCCAATACTATGGAATGCCCTCCCGGTAAAAGTTAGAGATGCTACCTCAGTAGAAGCATTTAAGTCTCATCTTAAAACTCATTTGTATACTCTAGCCTTTAAATAGACTCCCTTTTTAGACCAGTTGATCTGCCGTTTCTTTTCTTTTCTTTTCTACTCTGCTCCAAACCCAACGGTGGACCGCCAGCCTGTTCATCAGATGGGGACATCTCTACGCTGCTGACCCGTCTCCACTCGGGATGGTTCCTGCTTGCCCCACTATGGACTGGACTTTCGCTGATGTGTTGGACTTTCACAATATTATGTCAGACCCACTCGACATCCATTGCTTTCGGTCTCCCCTAGAGGGGGGGGTTACCCACATATGCGGTCCTCTCCAAGGTTTCTCATAGTCATTCACATTGACGTCCCACTGGGGTGAGTTTTCCTTGCCCGTATGTGGGCTCTGTACCGAGGATGTCGTTGTGGCTTGTACAGCCCTTTGAGACACTTGTGATTTAGGGCTATATAAATAAACATTGATTGATTGATTGATTGATTGATTGTTACAAGCAGCCCTCTGAGGGCAGCCATAACTGCGATGTGGCCCTCAATGAAAACAAGTTTGAAACCCCTGTTCTAACCAGTCACTTTGTTCGACAAAATTGATTATCACGAATGTTATGTTCAAAAACATGATATATATTTCTTGAAATGTATCAATATAGATAGATCAACAAAGATAAGTTATTTGGATGCATAAACAATCAATTTCAGGCCAATTCACTAAAATGGTATTATTTCCCGCAACAAACCTAATGGTCTCCCATGACTGCTCAGAACAATTAGCAACGTACACTATATTGCCAAAAGTATTTGGCCACCTGCCTTGACTCACATATGAACTTGAAGTGCCATTCCATTCCTAACCCATAGGGTTCAATATGACGTGGGTCCACCTTTTGCAGCTATTACAGCTTCGACTCTTCTTGGAAGGCTGTCCACAAGGTTGCAGAGTGTGTTCGGAGGAATTTTCCACCATTCTTCCAAAAGCGCATTGGTGAGGTCACACACTGATGTTGGTCGAGAAGGCCTGGCTATCAGTCTCCGTTCTAATTCATCCCAAAGGTGTTCTATCGGGTTCAGGTCAGGACTCTGTGCAGGCCAGTCAAGTTCATCCACACCAGACTCTGTCATCCATGTCTTTATGGACCTTGCTTTGTGCACTGGTGCACAGTCATGTTGGAAGAGGAAGGGGCCCGCTCCAAACGGTTCCCACAAGGTTGGGAGCATGGAATTGTCCAAAATGTTTTGGTATTCTGGAGCATTCAAAGTTCCGTTCACTGGAACTAAGGGGCCAGGCCAAACTCCTGAAAAACAACTCCACACCATAATTCCTCCTCCACCACAATGCAGTCCGAAATGTACCGTTCTCCTGGCAACCTCCAAAACCAGACAGGTCCATCACATTGCCAGATGGGAAAACGTGATTCATTACTCCATAGACGTGCTTTACACCACTTGGTGATGTATGGCTTAGATGCAGCTGCTCAGCCATGGAAATTCAAACAGTCTCCATGCCTAAGTGCTTGAGTTTGCAAGTGATTAGGACACCTGATTCTGATTATTTGGATACTTTTGGCAATATAGTGTAACTGTAATGATAACTATTAGCCAAGCAAGGTCAAAAACAAATCATTCAATCAACATGACTGGTCAGAAAGGTCACTGAGACCGAAAAAGGCAGCAGCATTCATGTGTACTTTTTTACGGCAGCATGACCCACTCAGTGAGAGGTTAGAAGGAGACAAACAAAGAACGAGAAGAAGTTTGTTAAGAGGCGCAGGCGATTCACAAGGCTGCTCTAATGGGAACCAGCTGAGCGCTAATAAAGCCACAGCCAGGATGGGGATATTTGCTTTTGTTGTGGACGTTTAAGGGCAAGGGGGGGGCGGCTTCTGTTTATTGTACTTTATTCTCCTCGCAAAGATCCTCAAAAGGAAGCAAGAGAATGTACACTTTCTCAAGAGTGGGATATTTGCTGATACGCCACACAGTTGTCCCGCACTAGATCGTGTTTCAAATATCGTAGCTTCACCACACCAAAAACATGTTTCAAAAATAATAATATTCAACATGTTTGGGCCTAAATAAAGTGTTAAATTCAGTTGTATTTCTCTGTTATTGTTACGGTTTTACAGGGGAAGAAGACGGCACAGACAGTGGGGAAGCCGTTTAGCTCTATGTTTATTATAAAACACCATATATATATATACATCTATACAAGGGAATGGAGTGTTAAACTAACCCAAATGCGTGTGGTGTGCGACTATGTGTGGGAATTAAATGTTGAGTGCTACCATGAATTGATTAACGTGGACCCTGACTTAAACAAGTTGAAAAAAACGTATTCGGGTGTTACCATTTAGTGGTCTATTCTACGGAATATGTACTGTACTGTGCAATCTACTAGTAAAAGTTTCAATCAATCGATCAAAACCCGTAGAGTTGAGCGAGAGGCGATGTCAAAAGAGGGGCAAGGCTGTTTCGGAGGTCCGTGAGCAGGCAGGTAGTCGGGGGGTGAGGAGAGAAGCGTCAAAGTCTGTGTCCCAGGCGAAAGGTCGAGATCCAAGAGGCAGCCAGGGGAAGCAGAGGGAATACAAGGAGACGAGACACACTTCTCGTGACGCGGGAATGGAGGTACGCTGCTGGAAGGCGACAAGGAGGACACGAAACAAATGAACACGACGGGGGAGAAACACGGAGAGAGAAAGAGTGCATAGTGTCAGGTTTGCCACTGACAGTTTAGTTATGTTTTGGTCTTTTCTCTGTCTTTATTTCCTGTCAGCGCTCTTGTTTTGGTTATTTCCTGCTGTTTTCCCTCAACTGTGGCTGATTGGCACCTGGCCACACCTGGTGTCAATCAGCCAGCTGCTATTTAAACCTACCTTGCCATCCAGTCTGCGCTGGAGTATTGATTGTCGATGGCATAACTACCTGTCCTTGTCACCGTCGTCATAGCGGTAAGCTTTTCCTTATAGCTATTTACAGTTTGCTGTCTCCTAGCTCTTTTGTTTCATGTTTTCCTGTTAGCTAGATCTTGTTAGCCATTAGCTGTTTCCAGTTTTTCTGTTTGCTGGTTCCTGTTTTCAGTTTGGCTATTCCTAGTTCCTGGTTTGTGTTTTACCTTTTTATTTTCAACATTAAATCATGTTTTCCTGCACCAATCCTGCCTTCTCTGCATCTTGGGGTTCGTCACCAACACTTTGTGACACATAGAGCTTACTGTACAGGACAGGTCGCTACGTTCTGGCCCGGAATAGCAGGTTGTGCTGGTTTAAGAAGGCAGGTCTTCTCATCAGCGACAGGCGCGTTGATTGCTGGCGATTGATTGCAGCTGCTTGCTGCAACCAGACTGGCTGATGTGGGCGATGAAATGGGGAAAGGCCCGCCACTTCCACTCGAATTATCCGACTACGAGGGGTACCACTGGCTTATACGACGTCGAAAGGGTGCTACAAATTGTGAGTTCAAATATTTTATTTCTTTATTTTTTCACGTTTAATATGTTTTTTGCAATTTTTATTTTGACAGTACCACATAAAATATGTTTTAATTGCTGATGCAGGTTTAATGATTTTTAAATGCGCCAGAAAATAACCCGTTGTGTACACTGTTGATGTGTATCAATGCCCAGTAGGGCGTAAATGTGTTCCTGTATAGTATTTCTCCAGCAATGGTCATGTGGTGACATCAATGATGGTGTTTTGAGAGGTAATCATTGAAGTCACTGAAGGCCAAGGTGGGAAACGCATGGCCCGCCAATAACGGTTTAAAAATGATTTAAAAAGCCGTAAATTGTTTTTTTTAAGCTCTAACTATGAAAATATTTCACTCATTAACAATAATCCTACTTTGCAGAAATGTGTTTACCACGACCATGTCCAGTGGAAATTAAACACCATAAAATGAGGAACAACTGTAAAGTGAAAACCTCAAAATGATCAGTCCGTCTTTAGCTGAATTGGTAACTACAATATGATGTAACAAGTACAAGGTAGTCCCTGCAAAAATTACTAATAGGGATTTTGCAAGAATTGTGACATAATATAGCGTAATAAAGTGAAATGTTCCAAATATAAACACACCCATCCTTCTGAATTATAGGATATGTCTGACATCCAACGACTGTTCTGCTGCTCGTCCAAAGTCAACAGTGGGTTCAGTTGAGTGTAAGAATTGGCAGATCCAGAACAATTTGTTTCCTCTCTAAAGCTGAGAGTGTTTTGTTTTGTCTGAGCTTCTGATGCTTTGGTCGTGGATGTGGACATTCCTCCCAGAAAATGCTTGATTAACAGTTGGGCAAGGTCCAGTCAGCTCTCACGTTTCTACGAACACATGCTGGGTGATCTCTTCAGAGGAATTTGTGCTTCCAGGAAATCTATATCGTGACACATTTTACTATAACATTTTCATTTAGGGCCTGATCTACTAAGATCTAAAATGACAAGTTTAAACTATCACATTGTGTGTATTTTGAGTATTCATGGTGGTCTACCAAGACTTGGCCTGGATGTGGGTTCAGATCAGGGGACGTTGTTGTAGTTTGTAAAGCCCTTTGAGGCGCTTGTGATTAAAATCTCTACAAACAAATTGTAATTGATTGATTGACAATTGATAACAAGCACAAAAGTGGTGCAGGCCGGCTTAATTAAATGAGGTTTTTGCGCGTACCACTGGCCGTCACCATGGAGACGCTCATTTCCTGCACATTCATGTTCCAACCTGTGGCAAACGCACAACATCGGTGGTTCTCAATCTCTTTTCACCAAGAACCGCCTTAGAAAACACTTGGCTCTCCATGTATCACCATAATGACCAACATTAAAATATGGTAGCGCAGTAGGGCCAAGTATTCATTAAAAATAAAGCATAGGTTTTATTTAACAAGTATATTTCGACAAACATCCGGTTGAGCATGGATGGTGCAGGGGGTGCTTAGCCTGTGGAAATGTGACATTTTATATTTTATTGGCACTTTTGCTAACACCAGCCGTCAACTATACCATACTTTTTTACTAACTTGTCATATGCTGCTTCTTCTTTGTGGATTGCCCATGTGAATTCTTAAATGTGTGGGGTAAAGAAATTAGATAAGGCTCATACATCTACGGATCCAGATATCATGGAGCAGTCGGAAAAATAATATTCAATCTGAATATTTTCGCCTTTAGCGTTCCACATGGCACGGTTGCCCCCAGAGCCCTTTGCTTTTTGCTCTTTTTTAGTTTAGTCTTTACTTGAAGGGACAATGCACAGAAACATTAAACTCAAAGACAGATATGTTCTGTACCAGATTATAGCTAAATAGCTAATTTTCAACTGCAGTCTATGGCTACCTAAATTAAAGGGATTACAAAAATCATGCAATAAAATTATGACAATAAAATCATACTATAGCATGTAATCAAATTAAGAAAAGTCATAAAATGCCCTTTCATTGACACATACTTAATATACATTAACCACACCTCATTTACATCATCACAAAAAGACAATGTATGCTTTTGTTCACATCTGTCATCATTTGTAAAAACAGCCATGATTTTAACAGACACACCTCACAATTTACAACAAAAATGCTCTCATGGATAAATATAATACACATTAAGTTGATGTGTCAAACATAGTGTCCACCTTAGTGACCGTGTGAGCAGCTTTGATTGCTCCAAAGCCACTTTTTAACTTCAATTGTCAATGAGCCTCCAGGAATGCAGTTGTCTGTCCCATTATGTCAATATTTGAGTGAGGTATGTTTTTTAAATTGTATTTTAAACATAATTTTTGTGGGTTACTTGTTTGAGGGAAAAAATAACATTTGACATTTAATGAGATGTAATTGTATTTCTGGACTGTAAATGTCAAAAATTCAATGAACACATGTTAACAAATGTATAGTTAATATTTGGCCACTGTAACTTTATGCACTATATGAACAGTAACACTGTGTTTGATTATAGGAAAATAAAACACTGTACTTTAATCAAGTAATTTTTTTTGGCTTACCACTAGCCACTGAATAGATCACTGCACTACATGGATTTCGCTCTGTATTTTGGTCAATTAAGATACACAATCCTTGGTACACAAGCTTTGTAGATTAGCTTTGCTTACACTATGAAGTTTGCACATGATTTGATACACACAAAACATTAGAACAGAGATATTCAACTATATTGTTTGGGGGCCACATTTCTAGAAAGCTAAAGACTAGGGGGTCTGACTTTTTCCTTCACCATCATTTGTCTTATGTATATTCCGGAAAACCAGCGTCCTCTACAATAGACATTTGATTTTGGTTCTTATTTTACAGGAGCGATCCAGTGTTTTTAAGGATTTTGTTGTAAAAAATATAGTCAAAGATCTTCTCTATGATGTGTCTCTTACAAAAAAATTTAACTGAACTTGCGGGCCACCAGTTGAATAACCCAAATGATGACAAAAAGAGGACCTAAAAAGGAATATAACTAAAACAGCTGAACAAATGACTAGTGACTAACTCTGAAGTCCAGATGCTACAGCAACACCTTACAGTAGTTACATAAATCCCGTTATGAAACAAAAGTGTGACTGCCAATAGGAGAGAACTTAAATGGGTGCCTTGAGTAACGCAGCTTTGAAAATCACAAGTTTGGATCCCAGTGTTGTATGTTTGATATCAAGGTTAAAATGCCAATACAAGGGTTTTGGTCCAAAGTGTATATAGGAATTTGCTACAAAAAATGTTGTCTCCCATTTTTTAAACTGCAATCGGGGGCATTTGGCATTGTCAAGGACTGGACTCTCACATTATTAACCGTATCCACTCAGCATCCATTGCGCCGGTCACCAAGGGGGCGTCCCCACATCTGCGGTCCCTTCCAAAGTTTCTCGTTGTTCCCATTAGGTTGAGTTTTTTCTCGCCCTGATGTGGGATCTGAGCCGAGGATGTCGTTGTGGCTTGTGCAGCCCTTTGAGACATTTGGGATTAAGGGCTGTATAATTAAACGTTGATTGAGTGATTGGTCATTCCTGTGCTGGATTTAGCCCCAAGGCCGCCAGTTGAAGATCAGTAGTAGATTAGTAGATCAGGCCCTCACATGACCGCAGTGGTGTGCCGTCAGGACCAGCAAGGCCTTCTCTGTTGGCCTTACATAACCAGAAATCATGATCATAATTAAATATAAAAAATATTTTACTTTCCTTAAATATCTAAAAGTATTCATATTCTCTTCATGTCATATTATGCTCCTACGAATGCTGTTGTTTTTAGTTTTAGTTTGTATCCAATCAGAATTCAGCTAGCTTATGTTGCCATGCTGTACCAAATCTGCCAGAGGCCTTCAGAATCAACAATGTGGGCGTCCGTGCACTGTAAGTGAATGAACACATAGAGTTAATAGACAATTGCAATAGCCAATCAGATCACAAGTTGTTGACAGTAGCCTATCTAGGTAGCCTGATGTTAACGAAACTGTGATTGGATACTCACTTGTCACTCCAAAGTTAGTATCCATTCACAAGTTTCAATTTAGCAGGAAGCAGGAAGTGTTGTGCCGCAGCCAGACCGGGATAGCGGAGAAGGAGAACAAAACGTTGACTAGGTGGCAGATATATATTTGCAAGGCCATTTTCAAGAAGGATTTTTAAAGAGAAACTACATCTTGTGAGACCATGTCGGCCAACCCTGGAAACTAGCTCAGCTCTTCCGGCGATGAAATGGGGAAATGCCAGCCATTTCCACTCGAATCAGCCAACGACAAGGCGTACCACTGGCTTATACAGCGTCAAATGGGTGCTACAAATTGTGAGTTCAAATATTTTATTTTTTCACATTTAATATTTTTTTTGCTATTTTAAATTTGACAGTACCACAACAGACATGTTTTAATTGCTGATGCGGGTTTATTGATTTTTAATTGCGCCAGAAAAAAACCTGTTTTGTACAGTGTTGAGGTGTTTCAATGGACAGTAGTGTGTAAATGTGTTCCTGTATAGTATTTCTCAAGCAGTTGTCATGTGGTGACTTAAATTATGGTATTTTGAGAGGTAATCATTGAAGTCGGATATCACTGAAGGCCTAGGTGTGAAACGCACAACCCGCCACTGCATGGGGACGGCGTGGCGTGGTTGGGAGAGTGGCCGTGCCAGCAACCTGAGGGTTCCTGGTTCAATCCCCACCTTCTACCAACCTTGTCACGTCTGTTGTGTCCTTGAGCAAGACACTTCACCCTTGCTCCTGATGGATCGTGGTTAGGGCCTTGCACGGCAGCTCCCGCCATCAGTGTGTGAATGTGTGTGTGAATGGGTGGATGTGGAAATAGTACCTTGAGTACCTTGAAGGTAGAAAAGCGCTATACAAGTATAAGCCATTTACCATTTACCCTGTGTATTTATACAGTATGTGAAAGCAAGCATTTCTACTCCCGAACCGCAGCACAAAAAAGGTTGAACATTTGTCAAAACATGCACGCCTACCTGAGGAATAAGCCACATGGTGGCGCTGTTAATACATTAAAGTTTGACCCCATAAGTAGGATTAACTCATACAGCTAACTGCACTAACTTTAAGGTGTTTAGCCAAATAACAACAAAATGTGTTACATACCTTTAGGGTACTGACAAGCACATGTGTGTAAAGTTAGAGCAAGATTGGATAAAAAACATGCAAAACGCCTTTAAACGGGCACAGGATTTGACTTAGCCTAATGATGTAGAACTACATGGATATTTATATTTATGCTAGCATAACACTACAGTGACAAACTATTACAAAAAGCAACCAAGTGTTCAATTCTAACTTTGTGAAGGCAGGCTGTAAAACTCCCTATTTGTCATTCCACTCCAACATACTTGACTGAGGGAAATATGAACGCACCACCTGGTTTCTGCACTGTAACTCATTGGAAGAAAAAGTAGTCATTTCATCCAGCCTTGAAGACTGGTAATGCAGCTAATTCTAGTGCAAATGAATAAATCAGACCTTGTCCTGGCCATGTATTGACACAGGCTTGTTCACCACTGCCTTAAAAAAGCTCTCCCTTTTTCTAGTCACAATCCGCACCGTTTGCTACCTGGGCACGCAACGTCATTCCACCGCCACCAGCAAAGTAGTCCAAGTCGGACACATAGAGGACTCTGTGTGGAGAGCGCCGAGAAATGCACATATAACTGTGTACTGTACATGAAATATGTACTTTGGATTACTGTAGTATGGAGTTTAATAAGAATTTAAACGAGGACTGCACTTTCTTTACAATTTTCCCGATCATCCACAATCCTTATGTGAGACAAGAACACACGTATTTCTCTTTCATGTGCATTTTAGATAGTGGAAAAAAACTGCTAGTATGAAGTACTTAACAATGCAGGTAATTGGTTTCATCTGCATTATCTATAAAGTGCTATAAAAAACATCAAAACTCACCAACAACGCTCCATTTACATTTCATGAACTGCATATTAACCAAGCTTTAGCAACATTGTTATTGTAGGCGCTAACTCCTTGGAACTACTTTTCTGTGTGACATATTGTTGTCCGCTACTATCTTCAGAAATCATGATCATAATTAAAAATATAAATAGTTATTTTTTTACTTTCCCTAAATATCTAAAAGTATTCGTATTCTCTTCATGTCATATAATGCTCCTTCCAGTGCTGTTGTTTTAGGTTAGAGTTTGTATCCAATCAGAATTCAGCTTGCTTATGTTGCCATGCATTACGAAATCTGCCCGGGGCCTTCAGAATCAACAATGTCTGTGCACTTTAAGTGAACGGGCGCATACAGTTGATAGATAATTGCGATAGCCAATCAGATCACAAGTTGTTGTCAGTAAGGCCTTGTAGCTGGCCTTACGCTGTGATTGGATACTCACTTGGGAGTCCCAAGTGAGTATCCAATGACAAGTTGCGAAAACAGGAAGTGGCACCAGAGCCATACGAGCCATAGAAAGCCACAGAAAACTCACCGGTACTCACAAAGAAGGAGAGCAACATGTTGATTAGGTGGCAGATATATACTATATTGCCAAAATTATTTGGCCACCCATCCAAATAATCAGAATCAGGTGTACTAATCACTTGGCCCGGCCACAGGTGTATAGAATCAAGCACTTAGGCATGGAGACTGTTTCTACAAACATTTGTGAAAGAATGGGCCGCTCTCAGTGATTTCCAGCGTGGAACTGTCATAGGATGCCACCTGTGCAACAAATCCAGTCGTGAAATGTCCTCGCTCCTAAATATTCCAAGGTCAACTGTCGGCTTTATTATAAGAAAATGGAAGAGTTTGGGAGTTGAACTTTGAATGCTCCAGGATACAAAAATATTTTGGACAATTCCATGCTCCCAACCTTGTGGGAACAGTTTGGAGCGGGCCCCTTCCTCTTCCAACATGACTGTGCACCAGTGCACAAAGCAAGGTCCATAAAGACATGGATGACAGAGTCTGGTGTGGATGAACTTGACTGGCCTGGACAGAGTCCTGACCTGAACCCGATAGAACACCTTTGGGATGAATTAGAACGGAGACCGAGAGCCAGGCCTTCTCCACCAACATCAGCGTGTGACCTCACCAATGCGCTTTTGGAAGAATGGTGGAAAATTCCTCTAAACACACTCCGCAACCTTGTGGACAGCCTTCCCAGAAGAGTTGAAGCTGTATTAGCGGCAAAAGGTGGGCCCACATCATATTGAACCCTATGGGTTAGGAATGCGATGGCACTTCAAGTTCATATGTGAGTCAAGACAGGTGGCCAAATACTTTTGGCAATGTTGTGTATATTTGCAAAGCCATTCTCAAGAAGGATACTTAAGAGAAACTACATCTTGTGAGACAAGGTCGGCCGACACCGGAAGCTATCCCAGTGGTGAAATGGTTTCACGCGAATCAACCGACTACGACCAACTACCGACTACAAGCGGTACCACTGGCTTATACGGTGTCGGATTGGTGCTACAAATTGTGAGTTCAAATATTTTATTTCTTTATTTTTTCATGTTTCATTTGTTTTATAAAATTCTCTTTATTTTAACAGTACCATGTAAGATATGTTTTAATTGCTGAAGCGGGTTTATTGAATGTTAAATGGTGAAGTCGGACTAAGTAGGACATCACTGAAGGCCTAGGTGAGAAACGCATGGCCCGCCACTGCTATCTAATAGCTAGCTGCTAGTAACGTTGGTTTCAATCTGCCATAAAGTAAAGAAGAAAAAGGAGCTTGAGCCTTAGACTTAGTAAAAGTTAATGCTAGATTATGGATCATGCATCTCACATGCATAGAAGAAGGTTTTGGCACCAAACCGAGAATTTGGTCAACTTTGAAAATCCACATACTATCAACTATGGCTCTCAATTTAGATCTCAACAAATGCAACACAGCATAAGACTGTTGCAACATTGCTAGGAAGTCTTTTTTACATTTAGAGTGAGGATTATTCTGAATTTACCAGCTTGATGAGAGCACAAAGTACTTAAAGATACACCTACCCCATCAGTCGGTACCCCCAGTGAAGATGGACTTTGTAAGTCATTGTTTTATGTTTTTTTTTCGAAACGTTCAGCCATAGTGCTACATGGTACTCCAAGGCTTTCACCAAGTCTGCCATTAGTGGCAACACAGAGAGTGCAAATTGCCCAGGAAAAAAGTTACAGTCATGCTTAAAATAACCAGCATATTGTAAATATGACGTGTTATCATGAATGTGCCTGTCGATTTGTCCCCGGTGGATTCAAGGACACTTGGCCTAGCGACCCACCACCAAGTCCTCCCTCCGCCCTCCCCTGACTTTTGAACTGTCTTAGTTTTTTTTCAAGGGACATCTGGAATCTGTCCTTTAAGGGGGGATACTGTTATGATACGTTGCCCGGATCATGTTTTGTTCTGTTAGATTTACTACCTCAGTTCTGTTTTTTTCCACCCGTTGCCATGACTGCAGCTTAGTTTCACCTACCTCTGATTAGTGTCCGGGACGCTCACCTGCTCCTGGGCACTAATTAGAGAGCTATTTATTCCTGTTTCTTTCCACAATCAGTCTGGCTTCCTTGTTTGCGTTGCGCAACAGTGACAACATTTTCTACTTGCTTCCATGCAACCCGTACGCTAAGTATTGTTCTATGACTTTTGATTCCTGTTTGTATGCTAGCTTCCACACTAGGCTCTTTCTTAGCTTTGCCACCCGTGCTATCGGCACACTTTTGTTGTTCCTGTCCTTCCTGCATGACTTATGCAAATAAATCATTGCCTACCTGCACGCTTAGTCCGGAGTTTTCCATCTGCATCTTGGGAGAACGACCTCCGCGTAACCATGCAACCAAGTCATCACACGAGATATGCATCTTCTTGTGAAGAACAATGTTAGCCAGTTATATTCAATTCCCACACAATGCAACTAAAGCAACAGCCATTTTTCTGTAACGTAATCGGAGCGATCAACTGCACCCACATGTGCTCTAAAAGCATCATCACATGACAAGTATGCATATGTAAAAAATAAAAATTTTCCTACGATCAATGTGCAGTACATATGTGAAGCGCAAATGCAACGAAGCAACATTGAAGCAATGTGGCCTGACTCAACGCATAGTTCTTACATTTTAGGTAACAGCCATGATTGTTCTTTAAACTAATATGTGCTAGGCTAATAAATGATGATGGATCAGATTTATATAGCACTTTTCTAGATACTCAAAGGGCTTCACAGCGGAGTGAGAACTCATTATGTATTCATTCCACATCCACACTTGATGGTGGTAAGCTACATTTGTAGCCACAGCTGCCCTGTGAGCGGCACTGGGAGCAGGGGTGAAATGTCTTGCCCAACGGCAGTGACTTGGATGGCAGAAGCGGGGATACAACCTGAAACCCTCAAGTTGCGGGCACGGCAGCTCTACCAACCGCTTCACACCGTCCCCTGAAAAGGTATCAGCTAATAGGCGTTTGTGAACCCAAGGATCTGCGTCGAAACGTAATCTTCTGTTGTGTACAGTAAGCTAACTACATGCTTGATGCAATCCTGCTCTACCTGTGTTTTCCCCTCCGAGTTTGATTGGTGCTGTGTCTTCCTTTGTCGCCCTCCCTGCAGCTTGTCGATTCCCCGTTGTTCCCCTCTGGTTCTCTGGCTGCCCCTTTTGGATTCTCAACCTCCCGCTTGGACATGGACCTCTGACGCCTCGCCATTCGCCCTGACTATCTGCCTGCCCACGGACTACCTTCTTGCCTTGTCCCTCCTCTCGTCCAACACATCACGGTAATACACAACAATTAATTACACACATAGTCACACACACATACACCCTTTTGGATTTTGTCACACTCCATTCTTCCCTTAGTTAATAGTATTATTTGTTTGATTATTATAGTGTTATTGTGGATTATATATATACAGTCGTGCTCATAAGTTTACATACCCTGGGAGAATTTATAATTTCTTGGCCATTCTTCCGAGAATATGAATGATAACACAAAAACCTTTCTTCCACTCATGCTTAATAGTTGTGTGAAGCTATTTATTGGCAAACAACTGTGTTTACTCTCTAAAGAAAGCCATTTCTGCGCAAATGTCACAAAGTATCCCACTTACATTACACCAAACAGCACAGAGACACGCCTCAAAACGTCTGGAACAAAGTAATTTGGAGTGAAGGCTTTCTTCTGGGGACTCGACCATGCAGCCCATGTTTCTTTAAGTGCCTCCGTATTGTGCATCTTGAAAAAGCCACACCACAATTTTTCAGAGAGTCCTGTATTTCAGCTGAAGTTATTTGTGGATTTTTCTTTGCATCTCTAACAATTTTTCTGGCAGTTGTGGCTGAAATCTTTGCTGGTCTACCTGAATCCCTCATTTTCCACCTCTTAATCAGTGTTTGAACACTGCTGATTGGCATTCTCAATTCCTTGGATATCTTTTTATACCCCTTTCCTGTTTTATGCAGTTCAATTACCTTTTCTCGCAGATCCTTTTACAATTATTTTGCCTTCCCCATGACTCTGAATCCAGAAACATCTGTGCAGCACTGGATGTAAGATGCAATGGTCTCTCAGAAGCCCAGAAACTCACTGACCTTTTATAAACACACATTAATTACAAACAAACATGTCACAGGTGAGGATTGGAACCTTGATTAGCCATTCAAACCTGTTTGTGTGAACTTCTGTGCATGTTATAAGATCAAAGTCACTGGGGTATGTAAACTTTTGAACAGAGTCATTTGGGTATTTTCTTTTGTCATTTTGATTTAAAAAGAGTAAACACAGTTGTTTGCCAATAAATAGCTTCACACAACCATTAAGCATGAGTGGAAGAAAGTTTTTTGTCTTATCATTCATATTCTCTGAAGAATGGCCAAGAAATCATAAATTCTCCCAGGGTATGTAAACTTATGAGCACAACTGTATATATATATATATATATATATATATATATATATATATATATATATATATATATATATATATATATATATATATATATATATATATATATATATATATATATTGTAATAATTTATTTGTATAGCACATATATAATAAAATACATAGAGCTATACCGTTCCCTTGTGGTTCTGTGCCGTCAACTCCTCCTGCAACCATAACAGACAAACCATGTTCCCGACATCTACAAAGCAATTAGCTACCTGCTGCCACCTACTGATATGGAAGAGTATTACACGATTACTCTGCCGAGCTCTAGACAGCACAGACACTCAACATTGGCACATTTGTGGATTATAATTACTGGTTTGCAAAAAATATTTTTAACCCAATTAAGTGAAATTACATATTCGCCCACGGCACAACAGACTGTATCTCACGGCCGCGGCACGGTGGTTGAAAAACACTGCGATAAAGTATCACCGTACCTTTCTTGTTTTGATGCTCTAGCTAGGAAACAGTGACTTACTTTTAACAAATCACCATCTCACAGCTAAGGTTGGTGAAACATGAAAGTCTAAAAGCGAATATTTGTACCAATTAAAAGGTAACTGTGCTGCAGGAATAAGAATGACATTTCCTGCTGTGCTCAAATTAGTATTCCCTTATCTTCCTGCTGCTTTGCCTTCCTGGACACTTGCAAAAGTATTTTGTTCCACTTCATTATTGGCCAATAAGCGCCTTATAAAGAGAAGATCATGCCATCGCCGCCGTGCTATACTCTCTCTAAGTTGGTTGGCAAGACCGTTTCACTCTTGATTCATTTTGTTTAATGGTGCACCATAATCAGCTTAGAAAGGATTGCTGCTCTTTTGCTGACCAAGCTTGGTGTGCATTCCTTCCACCAGGGGGCATGTTTGCTGTGCGCTGCACTGTAAAGTGAATAGCAGCTCTGTGTACACATGCACCGTGCACATCTCTCTTTGAGTATGAATCGAGCTCTCTCACTTGTGTCCCATTCCCTACAGTGTTTACCAAAATATCATTTTCACTATTCCCAGCACTCCCGAGCACACACACAACTCTATGTCAAAGATTCATATTCATCCCATCACTCCCACCATCGGGGAAATATTCCAAGATGTGTTTATACGTTCCTTTTTTTAATCATCCAAGCGCTATATGTGCCGTGTATTAAGTCAACCTGAACACATATTTTGTCCTCCTATGCAGGTATAGTCGATTAGCCCGGTGACCCGGTTCCTGTCATTGCAAAGTCCCATAATGGTCGTCACTACCGGTCGTCACCACAGCTGGACTGATTACTAGTGAGGTTTTCTGTGAAATATACTATAAATGAGCCTGTGGAATGATAACCAAGCATTAAAGGTCCCCATATTGTACCATAGTGTTGTCCCAATACCGATATGTTGGTACCGGTACCGGTACCAAAATGTATTTCGATACTTTTCTGTACTTTTCTAAATACAGGGGACAATAAAAATAGGCATTATTGGCTTTATTTTAACAAAAAATCTTAGGGTACATTAAACATATGTTTATTATTGCAAGTTTGTGCTTAAATAAAATAGTGAACATATATTTTAGTTAGGGATGTCCGATAATGGCTTTTTTGCCGATATCCGATATTCCGATATTGTCCAACTCTTAATTACCGATAACGATATCAACCGATACCGATGTATACAGTCGTGGAATTAACACATTATTATGCCTAATTTGGACAACCAGGTATGGTGAAGATAAGGTCCTTTTTAAAAAATAAAATAAAATTAAATAAGATCAATAAATTAAAAACGTTTTCTTAATATAAAAACAGTTACATAGAAACTAGTAATTAATGAAAATGAGTCAAATTAACTGTTAAAGGTTAGTACTATTAGTGGACCAGCAGCACGCATAATCATGTGTGCTTACGGACTGTATCCCTTGCAGACTGTATTGATATATATTGATATATAATGTAGGAACCAGAATATTAATAACAGAAAGAAACAACCATTTTGTGTGAATGAGTGTAAATGGGGGAGGGATGTTTTTTGGGATGGTGCACTAATTGTAAGTGTATTTTGTGTTTTTTATGTAAATTTAATAAAAAAATGAAAAAATAAATAAAACCGATACCGATAATAAAAAAAAAATGATACCGATAATTTCCGATATTACATTTTAAAGCATTTATCGGCCGATAATATCGGACATCTCTAATTTTAGTAGTAATTAAACAAACAAAGGCTCCTAATTACCTAATACTGTTGTATGCAGTAACATATTGTGTCATTTATCATTCTATTATTTTGTCAACATTACTAAAAACAAGTGGTAGAAAATAAATGTTTAATCTACTTGTTAATTTACTGTTAATATCTGCTTACTTTCTGTTTTAACATGTTCTATCTACACTTCTGTTAAAATGTAATAATCACTTATTCTTCTGTTGTTTGATACTTTACATTAGTTTTGGATGATACCACAAAGTTGGGTATCGATCCGATACCAAGTAGTTACAGGATCATACATTGGTCATATTCAAAGTCCTCATTTGTCCAGGGACGTATTTCCTGAGTTTATAAACATAGTATATATATATATATTTTTAAACAAAAGAAGATGGTGTGATGCTAAAAAATATCGATGTACTTATAGTAGTAACGACTAGATACGCTCCTGTATCTAGTTTGTATCTCGGACATATAAGAGATGAAAGTTGAAGATTACGCGCAATTTGAACGAAGGACAATGAGCCTTAACAGACCTTGCATTCTGAAATTCTTCACCGGTATAAAAATGTACTCAGTTCACAAAATATGTCCTTATTTTTGAAGGAAAAGCACTGTACTTTTCAATGAAGATAACTTTAAACTAGTCTTAACTTTAAAGAAATACACTCTATACATTGCTAATGTGGTAAATGACTATTCTAGCTGCAAATGTCTGGTTATTGGTGCAATATCTACATAGGTGTATAGAGGCCCATTTCCAGCAACTATCACTCCAGTGTTCTAATGGTACAATGTGTTTGCTCATTGGCTCAGAAGGCTAATTGATGATTAGAAAACCCTTGTGCAATCATGTTCACACATCTGAAAACAGTTTAGCTCGTTACAGAAGCTACAAAACTGACCTTCCTTTGAGCAGATTGAGTTTCTGGAGCATCACATTTGTGGGGTCAATTAAACGCTCAAAATGGCCAGAAAAAGAGAACTTTCATCTGAAACTCGACAGTCTATTCTTGTTCTCAGAAATTAAGGCTATTCCACAAAATTGTTTTGGTGACCCCAAACTTTTGAACGGTAGTGTATATATATATATATATACATATATATATATATATATATATATATATATATATATATATATATATATATATATATATATATATATATATATATATATATATATATATAATTAGCCCTAGTTTAGCTAATTGTATATATATATATATATATATATATATATATATATATATATATATATATATATATATATATATATATATATATATATATATATATATATATATATATATATATATATATACACACACTAGGGCTAATTATATATATAATTAGCCCTAGTGTGTGAATGTGAGTGTGACTGTGAATGTTGTCTGTCTATCTGTGTTGGCCCTGTGATGAGGCGGCGACTTGTCCAGGGTGTACCCCGCCTTCTGCTCGGATGCAGCTGAGATAGGCTCCAGCACCCCCCAATCCCCCCCCCCCCCCACCCCCCCACCCCCCGCATACCCCAAAGGGAATAAGCGGTAGAAAATGGATGGATGGATATTAGCCCAGGAAAAAAACACAAGAGGCTATATCATCCCTACAAGCCTGTTTCGCAGGTTACAGGTCAAATGTTTGGACACACCTTCTCCTTGTTTATATATATATATATATATATATATATATATATATATATATATATATATATATATATATATATATATATATATATATATATATATATATATATATATATATATAGTACAAACTTACACACCTTCTCATCCAATGTGTTTTCTTTATTTTCATGACTATTTACATTGTAGATTGTCAGATCATAACTATGAATGAACACATGTGGAGTTATGTACTTAACAAAAAAAAAAGGTGAAATCACTGAAAACAGGTTTTATATCCTACTTTCTTCAAAAAAAGCCACCCTTTGCACTGATTACTGCTTTGCACACTCTTGGCATTCTCTCCATGAGCTTGGAACACACCTGTGAAGTGAAAACCATGTCAGGTGACTACCTCTTGAGGCTCATGGAGAGAATGCCAAGAGTGTGCAAAGCAGTAATCAGAGCAAAGGGTGGCTATTTTGAAGAAACTAGAAAATAAAACCTGTTTTCTGTTATTTCACTTTTTTTTTGTTAAGTACATAACTCCACGTGTGTTCATTCATAGTTTTGATGTGACAATCTACAATGTAAATAGTCATGAAAATAAAGAAAACACATTGAATGAGAAGGTGTGTAAGTTTGTACTGTATATATATATATATATATATATATATATATATATATATATATATATATATATATATGTATATGTACTTCTCCAAGCCCCCTAAGCAGGTCAGTCCCACTCTCCTTTAGGACCCCTGGAGCCTGCTTAGTCTCGGGGAGTCGGTAAACAAATCAGTCACCACCGTGCCTTCCTTCTCCCTGCCTTTAAAACAGCGACTTCACTGTCCTTTTTCTTCCTCAACCCCTTTTTCATGTTTCTAACTAGCCTCCCTCTTCGGAAACGTATTCCCACCTACTGTATACCTCCAGCCCCAGCTTTATTCCTGCCCTTGTTTTTGCCACACTATGTATTGCCATTTGTTACACTAAAACATTTCTTAAAAAAGTCATATTGACATCATGCATGGCACAAAAACATCAGCATGTCATCTAAAGCATCAAAAAGATGACATCAGAAAAGTGTGATGAAAAACATAGAATATGCGTTGCACATGTCAGACCGATAGACATATTTTTTAGCAAAAACACAAATAAAAATTCCATCTCCATTTTTAAGCTAATGTTTTGCTTTTTATTTAAATTTTTTGTGGCGTTACAGTATGCTGATAAAGATAGATTCTTGTGGTGTAGGAAAGTGGTACATGCATCTCTGTCCTGGCTGCTCAGTACAATCATGAAGAAAAAAATGATATGGACCCCAATGCAGAGCAAAAAAATTGTAAAAATAATAATAGAAAGTGCACTCAAAAGGAGTGGGGAAAAATAACTAAGAATGCACACAAAAGGTGTAACAGTTAATGCTACATGGCAACGCCGGGGCTGTGTCACAGGGAGCAAGAAGCGTGAGTGGAGCCAAAGCAGAGGAGATGGACACGACTGGAATTTTGAACAATCAGGAATTTTCTGGAGTCGAGTGAAGGTGCTGGAGAGATGAAGTAGTCAGCAGGAAATGAGCATCAGGTGTGCGTGCAGGTGGCTTCACCTGGTGACCCAGAAACCAGGCACTGCAACAAAAAGAAGACATCGTGACATTATGAAGCTCAATTAGGGCCACATTTCTTTTTTTTTAAATATACATTTTGAAACTGAAAAAGATTCACTCTGATAAGTATTTTGACTATTTATTTTCTTTTTTCACTTTTATATATTTTGATATACACTATATTGCCAAAAGTATTTGGCCACCTGCCTTGACTCACATATGAACTTGAAGTGCCATCCCATTCCTAACCCATAGGATTCAATATGATGTCGGTACATTTATTGCAGCTATTACAGCTTCAACTCTTCTGGGAAGGCTGTCCACAAGGTTGCCGAGTGTGTTTATAGGAATTTTCCACCATTCTTCCAAAAGCGCATTGGTGAGGTCACACACTGATGTTGGTGGAGAAGGCCTGGCTCTCAGTCTCCGTTCTAATTAATCCCAAAGGTGTTCTATCGGGTTCAGGTCAGGACTCCATGCAGGCCAGTCAAGTTCATCCACACCAGACTCTGTCATCCATGTCTTTATGGACCTTGTTTTGGACACCTGATTCTCATCATTTGGATGGGTGGCCCAATACTTTTGGCAATATAGTGTATGAGCTTCTGTTGTTTCCAGATTCGAATCTTAGTTTTTACAGTTTCACTTTTTCCAGCCGTAGATCTTTTTTCAGATTTAAATCTCTTTTTTCAGATTCACGTCTTTTCTTGTCAGATTCTGACGTTTGGCTCGAATTCAGCGTGGGGGCGTGGCATCAAATGAGAGGGGCGTGGCATCATGGCAGACAATTTAGCCAAAAAGATAGGGGGGTGGGTTCACTACCACGTTGCCTTCAGGGAGGGTAATTATTGGTCTTTGTTGTTGTTGACGGGGGTTAAATCACCAAAAATGATTCCCAGGCGCGGCCACCGCTGCTGCTCACTGCTCCCCTCACCTCCCAGGGGGTGAACGAGGGGATGGGTCAAATGCAGAGGTTCATTTCACCACACCTAGTGTGTGTGTGACAATCATTGGTACTTGAACTTTTTTAACTTTTGTTTCTGTTGTTTTTATCCAATTGATTTTATTGTTTTTATTTTGCACTGTGTCCTTGAGTGCCCAGAAAGGCGCCTTACAAGTAAAATGTATTATTATTATTAGGGTCCGCCTGTACCCTGTATAAAGGACTCCCTGTGGGAGTCCTTTATACAGGTACAAAGGAACCTATTGAAATTGTAAGGTTGATTATTATTCCGCAGCTTTGCGCACTACTTTGCCCCCCCTAACATGCTTCAAAACTCACCAAATTTTATACACACATAGAAAAACTGGGACAGCACACTTTAGTAAAAAAAAAAAAAAACCCCAAAAATAAAAATTGCGCTCTAGCGCCCCCCTAGGAAAAAAAACAAAAACAAACTGCCTGTAACTCCCACTAGGAAGGTCGTAGAGACATGAAACAAAAACCTCTGTGTAGGTCTCACTTAGACCTACAATTCATAATCTCACATCCTCGGGCAAAAACCAACAGGAAGTTGGCAATTTCCCCTTCAACACAAAAAATGACTAAAAACACAAATTTTTGCCTCTTTGAGCTGTAATTTGACCCCCTTAAAATACTTCAAAACTCACCAAAATTTTTACACACATTGGGACTGGTAGAAATTGAGATCTAAATAAAAACCGAACCCCAAAACTCAAAATTGCGCTCTAGCGCAATTTTTGAATAAAACAGAGACAAAACTGCTTCTCAGAGGAAAACTCAGACAAAACTGCTTGTAACTTCCGGTAGGAACGTTTTAGAGACATGAAACAAAAACCTCTACGTAGGTCTCACTTAGACCTTCATTTCATAGATTGAAATCCTTCAGCAAAAATCAACAGGAAGTTTGATATCCCCACTTCAAAACACATTTTTTTTAAAAAGCGGTCACCAAACATCAAACATTATCTCCTCTGAGCGCGTTTGTCATTTTGGCTTCAAACTACTACAGGGGAGAGATTGAACCCTTCTGATTAAAAGTTGATGAAAGCGTTTTAATAAGTGCTACGGTTTTGATTTTACGAGCCTTCAAATAAAACAACCACTGTGCCGCAGCACCTAGGAAAAAAACACAGACAAAACTTCCTCTAACTCTCAGTACGAATATCGTAGAGACACGAAACAAAAACCTCTATGTAGGTCTCACTCAGGACTACCACTGGACAAAAGTATTGGGACACCTAGGACTAGCACCTGCCAAAATGCGGACCCGACCAACGCTGCTTGCAGCTTTAATTATTATTATTATTAATGTGATGCTAATTGGTTTTATGTTGCGTACTTCATTTGGTTTGGTGTTTTGTTTTTTTCAGTGCTCCTTCCTCCCTTGTTTGCTACTTCTTGTGGGAGCGCTGATTCCACAAACGTGTCTACTGTTGAAATTCGGAGAGGTTTATTTGCTGGTTCATTGCACTGTTGCATGTGTTACTGTGCAGTGCACTATAGGCGCCGATCCCGTGGGTGCTTTAATCATGTTGTTGTTAACTTTGTGGCGAGTTTGGTCTGTTTTACACAATAACATTTTTACAAAACATATAATCCATAATTAACAAAGCCGATGATGAACTAATGACACGATCATCTTCACTTTAAACACACTGCACACGAGCGAATGAAGGGCATACTTAGTCAACAGCCATACGTGTCACACTAAGGGTGGCAATATGAACAATGCCAACACTGTCATAAATATGTGCCATATAGTGAAACCACACTAAACAACACTGTCATAAACATGTGCCATATAGTGAAACCACACTAAACAACACTGTCATAAACACGTGCCGTATAGTGAAACCACACTAAACAACACTGTCATAAACATGTGCCATATAGTGAAACCACACTAACCAACACTGTCATAAACATGTGCCATATAGTTGAACCACACTAAACAACACTGTCATAAATATGTGCCATATAGTGAAACCACACTAAACAACACTGTCATAAACATGTGCCATATAGTGAAACCACACTAAACAACACTGTCATAAACATGTGCCATATAGTGAAACCACACTAAACAACACTGTCATAAACATGTGCCATATAGTGAAACCACACTAAACAACACTGTCATAAACATGTGCCATATAGTGAAACCACACTAAACAACACTGTCATAAACATGTGCCATATAGTGAAACCACACTAAACAACACTGTCATAAACATGTGCCATATAGTGAAACCACACTAAACAACACTGTCATAAACATGTGCCATATAGTGAAACCACACTAAACAACACTGTCATAAATATGTGCCATATAGTGAAACCACACTAAACAACACTGTCATAAATATGTGCCATATAGTGAAACCACACTAACCAACACTGTCATAAACATGTGCCATATAGTTGAACCACACTAAACAACACTGTCATAAACATGTGCCATATAGTGAAACCACACTAAACAACACTGTCATAAACATGTGCCATATAGTGAAACCACACTAAACAACACTGTCATAAACATGAGACATATAGTGAAACCACACTAAACAACACTGTCATAAATATGTGCCATATAGTGAAACCACACTAAACAACACTGTCATAAATATGTGCCATATAGTGAAACCACACTAACCAACACTGTCATAAACATGTGCCATATAGTTGAACCACACTAAACAACACTGTCATAAACATGTGCCATATAGTGAAACCACACTAAACAACACTGTCATAAACATGTGCCATATAGTGAAACCACACTAAACAACACTGTCATAAAAATGTGCCATATAGTGAAACCACACTAAACAACACTGTCATAAACATGTGCCATATAGTGAAACCACACTAAACAACACTGTCATAAACATGTGCCATATAGTGAAACCACACTAAACAACACTGTCATAAATATGTGCCATATAGTGAAACCACACTAAACAACACTGTCATAAACATGTGCCATATAGTGAAACCACACTAACCAACACTGTCATAAACATGTGCCATATAGTGAAACCACACTAAACAACACTGTCATAAACATGTGCCATATAGTGAAACCACACTAACCAACACTGTCATAAACATGTGCCATATAGTGAAACCACACTAAACAACACTGTCATAAACATGTGCCATATAGTGAAACCACACTAAACAACACTGTCATAAATATGTGCCATATAGTGAAACCACACTAAACAACACTGTCATAAACATGTGCCATATAGTGAAACCACACTAACCAACACTGTCATAAACATGTGCCATATAGTTGAACCACACTAAACAACACTGTCATAAACATGTGCCATATAGTGAAACCACACTAAACAACACTGTCATAAACATGTGCCATATAGTGAAACCACACTAAACAACACTGTCATAAACATGTGCCATATAGTGAAACCACACTAAACAACACTGTCATAAACATGTGCCATATACTGAAACCACACTAAACAACACTGTCATAAACATGTGCCATATAGTGAAACCACACTAAACAACACTGTCATAAATATGTGCCATATAGTGAAACCACACTAAACAACACTGTCATAAATATGTGCCATATAGTGAAACCACACTAACCAACACTGTCATAAACATGTGCCATATAGTTGAACCACACTAAACAACACTGTCATAAACATGTGCCATATAGTGAAACCACACTAAACAACACTGTCATAAACATGTGCCATATAGTGAAACCACACTAAACAACACTGTCATAAACATGTGCCATATAGTGAAACCACACTAAACAACACTGTCATAAACATATGCCATATAGTGAAACCACACTAAACAACACTGTCATAAACATGTGCCATATAGTGAAACCACACTAAACAACACTGTCATAAATATGTGCCATATAGTGAAACCACACTAAACAACACTGTCATAAACATGTGCCATATAGTGAAACCACACTAACCAACACTGTCATAAACATGTGCCATATAGTGAAACCACACTAAACAACACTGTCATAAACATGTGCCATATAGTGAAACCACACTAACCAACACTGTCATAAACATGTGCCATATAGTGAAACCACACTAAACAACACTGTCATAAACATGTGCCATATAGTGAAACCACACTAATCAACACTGTCATAAATATGTGCCATATAGTGAAACCACACTAAACAACACTGTCATAAATATGTGCCATATAGTGAAACCACACTAAACAACACTGTCATAAACATGTGCCATATAGTGAAACCACACTAACCAACACTGTCATAAACATGTGCCATATAGTTGAACCACACTAAACAACAACGACAAACACATTTTGGAAGAATATTTGCCCCGCAACACAACGTAAACACTACAGAACAAATTCCCAGAATTCCCTGCAGCACCAACTCTTCCGGGACGCTACAATATAAACAAACGGCATTGGTGGATCTACACCTAACATCCACTGTAATGATACCACGTACAAATAGCGTATCTAGTCGATACTACTATGATTACGACAACATTTTTTTAACATCACAAAATCTTCTTTCGCCTTTCCGCCTTATTTTGGTACTGGTACCGGTACCAAAATATTGGTATCGGGACAACACTAATACACACCCACTGGCAGAAATGTAGATCAGCGCCTGTGCCATGCACGAGCCTTTTGGATTGTACTCAAAGAATCAAACTGTTTTTTACCTTCTGTCTCTGCGTCCTAGGGTCACTCCGTCAGCCAATATGCGACTTATTGCGTCGCATTTTTTTAAACTGTGATCGATAATGTGACATTTAGGCAAAAAAATCGATCTTGTCTCGTTGTCCCATTATCTTTAGCCTTATTTTATTCATCTGTATTAGCATGCTAAATTAAATATGCATGCTGAGCATCTCTTCTCCCATTCTTCATTCTATTTTTCTCATATTTTCTCCACATATTGCTGCTTATTCTCATGCTGGTGTCTTGTATGAAGACGTCTACGTAACCAGGAAGAACAAACTTAACACAGGTAATAACACAGGTTACAAAACAAGTCACTTTTTGGCGACATTGGTTTTACTTGGTCTCAACATACACCACTATGGTGCATTTAAGACAGCTAAATAAAGTGGGGAAAAGTGATCTCGCTCTAAGCATAATAAAACAATACAAGATAAACATTCAAAGACTGTGGGCTTTATAACAGTATATTATTTTTTCAAAAAAATTAAGTGGCCGTGGTCGAGTGTTTGGGGATATAAGTGGTGCAGCCTCCATAAAGTGTTGAGTGGAATTGTTTTAGTTCCTATGTTGCTTGAAGGCAAGTTGTAGTTGTACAAAACCAAAACCAGTGAAGTTGGCACTTTGTGTAAATGGTAAATAAAAACAGAATACAATGATTTGCAAATCCTTTTCAACTTATATTCAATTGAATAGACTTCAAAGACAAGATACTTAAGGTTCGAAATTGACATTTGTATTATTATTATTATTTTAATATTAGCTCATTTGGAATTTGATGCCTGTAACATGTTTCAAAAAAGCTGGCACAAGTGGCAAAAAAGACTGAGAAAGCTTGTTTGGAAAATCCCACAGGTGAACAGGCTAATTGGGAAACAGGTGGGTGCCATGAGTGTGTATAAAAGCAGCTTCCATGAAATGCTCAGTCATTCACAAACAAGGATGGGGCGAGGGTCACCACTTTGTCAACAATTGTGTGAGACAATTGTCCAACAGTTTAAGAACAACATTTCTCAACGAGCTATTGCAAGGAATTTAGGGATTTCAACATCTACGGTCCATAATATCACCAAAAAGTTCAGAGAATCTGGAGAAATCACTGCACGTAACATTAAATGCCCGAGACCTTGGATCCCTCAGGCGGTACTGCATCAAAAACTGACATCAGTGTGTAAAAGATATCACCACATGGCTTCAGGAACACTTCAGAAAACCAATGTCAGTAACTACAGTTTGTCGCTACATCTGTAAGTGCAAGTTAAAACTCTACTCGCAATGCGAAAGCAATTTATCAACAACACCCAGAAACACCGCCGGCTTTGCTCAATTTAAGATGGACTGATGCAAAGTGGAAAAGTGTTATGTGGTCTGATGAGTCCACATTTCAAATTGCTTTTGGAAACTGTGGACGTCGTGTCCTCCGGAACAAAGAGGGAAAGAACCATCCAGATTTTTCTCGGCGCAAAGTTGAAAAGCCAGCATCTGTGATGGTATGGGGGTGTATTAGTGCCCAAGGCATGGGTAACTTACACATCTGTGAAGGCACCATTAATGCTGAAAGGTACATACAGGTTTTGGGGCAACATATGTTGCCATCCAAGCAACGTTATTATGGACGCCCCTGCTTATTTCAGCAAGACAATACCAAGCGACGTGTTACAACAGCGTGGCTTCGTAGTAAAAGAGTGCGGGTACTAGACTGGCCTGCCTGTAGTCCAGACCTGTCTCCCATTGAAAATGTGTGGCGCATTATGAAGCCTAAAATACCATAACGGAGACACCGGACTGTTGAACAACTTAAGCTGTACATCAAGCAAGAATGGGAAAGAATTCCACCTGGAAAGCTTCAAAAATGTGTCTCCTCAGTTCCCAAACGTTTACTGAGTGTTGTTAAAAGGAAAGGCCATGTAACACAGTGGTAAAAATGCCCCTGTGACAACTTTTTTTGCAATGTGCTGCTGCTATTAATTCTAAGTTAATGATTATTTGCACAAAAAAGTAAGTGTCTTAGTGTGAACATTAAATATCTTGTCTTTGAAGTCTATTCAATTGAATATAAGTTGAAAAGGATTTGCAAATCATTGTATTCTCTTTTTATTTACCATTTACACAACGTGACAACTTCACTGCTTCCGGGTTTTGTACCTTTTTTGGTCAAATGTCATGCCCCTCACAGTTCATACCACTCTCTACACGCTGAATGAAAGTCAAAGCCTGGATCTGAAAAAAATATATTTATTGGAATCTGAAGAAAATAAAGATCTGAAACCGAAAAATAATTCAACTTAAAAAAAAAAGATTTGAATCTGAAAAAAACTGCAGCTCACATATCAATATATATGAAAGTAAAAAACTTGAATTGTTTCAAATGAATCTTAATTATATTTAACCTGACACAAATTGCCTTCTTATTTTTCTTTTACAAAAATAATCTCATCACATCATCTTCTTAATGACCCCCCCCCCCACCCCCTTCCTCCATCCCTCTGTGGCCTGCACCCCCTCTTCCTTTCTCCTCCATCCTCGTCATCATCAGCATTCCTCAGGTTCACCACACAGAGCTTCATTGTGTCGCCTGGCTGGGGAGGGAGCACACAGCCCCACCTTGGGACACCACACACACAAATACACACACACACACTCACACACACACACACACACACACACACACACACACACATTATTGTATTTGTTACCTTCTTGAGCCCTCTGAAAAATGCTTACCTCTATAGGACCACCCTTTATAGATAAATAAAGATTTGTATTTGCAACATTACATACATACTATGCAAATATAAGAAAGGCTTGTTGTGAAAAATGTGTTGGAATTTCACAAGAAAAAGGTGAAAATTTCACAATAAAAACTTAGAATTTTTGCAGTATTACAATAAAGGTGGTCATTTTACTCAACGCAAGTCAACATTTTACAAGAAAAACTGAACATTTGTGCAATATTATGATAAATGTTGGAATTGTACTCAATAAAAGTCACAATTTCACAAGAAAAGCTTAAAATGTTGGCAATTTTATGAAAAGAGTCGTAATTTTGCTCGACAAAAGTCGCGATTTTTTAGGAAAACTTTAAAATGTTGGCAATATTATAATAATAATCGGAATTTTACTTGGCAAAATGATGATAAAAGTAAGAATTTTATAAGACAAATGCCACCATTTTGCATTAAAAAGTAATAATTAGATAGATAGATAGATAGATAGATAGATAGATAGATAGATAGATAGATAGATAGATAGATAGATAGATAGATAGATAGATAGATAGATAGATAGATAGATAGATAGATAGATAGATAGATAGATAGATAGATAGATGGATAGATAGATAGATAGATAGATAGATAGATAGATAGATAGATAGATAGATAGATAGATAGATAGATAGATAGATAGATAGATAGATAGATAGATAGTACTTTATTGATTCAGGAGAGTTCCTTCAGGAAAATGAGCAGTGTACAGAATTGAGATCGAATTTAAAAAGTAAAAAGTAAATAATGGGGGTATAAACGGAAATACAATAGAAAATATTACAATAAGAATAAAATTAAAAGCAATAATAAGAATACATACATAACAGTAAAAATAAGAATATAACAAGAGAAACCAGGCAGTAGTGACCATTGTACATAAACAAGTAATAATTGTATAATAATATAATTGTGTAATATTGCAATATTACAAAAAAAGAAAGGATGTGAGAAATTGTTACCAATTTTATAAGAAAAAAGTCAACACATTGTTAGAAAAAGACTGCTATTAATTATTTATTTATTTTTTGTAATTTTTTTTTTTGTAATTGTTTTTTAATCTTCATTATTTACTTCAAGTTATTACAGTATGTCTCTATATAAAAAAAAATTAATTGTATTATTAATTGTGGCCAAAGGGGGCGCATTTCATTTTCACACACTTGTTATTTCATATTTTGACCAGAGGGGGAGCACTTTTAAAAGCGACACACAGTCAATTTGAACAAATCCCTCCTTTTTGGGACCACCCTCATTTTGATAGATTTCACCACCAGGGGTGCAAATGAGATCTCTATTTTTTGTTTTTTTGTAATGTGCTTAAGGCCGATGACAAAGGAGTCACGGACCACAGATGGCACCTGTGCCACACTTTCGGCAACCCAGCTGTAAAAGCTAACTGTTAAAGGCCACTATAGTCTTAGTACCGTAGTGTATTTGTTCATCCTATGGTCACATATGGGTTGTCTTACGTCAGCACCGGAAGTCGTAAAATCAGCTTTTTTCGGGGATGAATAGGGAAGTCCTTCTTTAG
The DNA here is from genome assembly GCF_033978785.1 of Entelurus aequoreus. Lineage (NCBI taxonomy): Eukaryota > Metazoa > Chordata > Actinopteri > Syngnathiformes > Syngnathidae > Entelurus > Entelurus aequoreus. The sequence continues at coordinate 11,726,542 of NC_084756.1, read as the reverse complement.
CTGCTTTATGTTTTATCACATATTGCTGCCTTTGCACCTGTCAATGTTTACTTTTGTATGCACATTAAAATCAACAAAAAAATCCTGACTTTGGAGCAATGTTCACAGACTCTAGTATTTGGCTCTCTATTAGATGCAATGGTTTTCCGTATTGGGACCATGATTTCGGTCCTAACTTGTTCACCGGTCTTCATATGGAAGGTACTTCTCCTTGTTGATGTCTCAAGAACGGTAGAAATACAAGAACACACACACACACACACACACACACACACTACAGTAGATCAATTTACGGCTACTTCCTGGAAAGTCAGCTTGAAGCATACACACTTATACACAGTGTTTAATGTTTGGGACACAATGTAAGCGTGAGTGTTCATTTTTGTCCCCAAACATTAAGTTTCTACCTTCACGTCGCTCCATCCACCCTTGCCCCCTTCTTTCCCTTTTTCCTCCGCTTTCACTTCCCTTGTTTTTGGAAAGGAGCCACCATCAACAATCCTGCCACCATTTCCTCCATTTAAAAAAAAAAAAAGTCTGTTTATAACCAAACATTGCTGCTGAAGAAGACCATTGATAGGACCTGCAAAGACACATTAGAATGGATGGAAAGAAGGAAAGAAGGATTGGGTATGAAGAATAATTTAAGGGGCCACCTTTTCCTCCATGAAATACCTGAGATGCCAGAGGGACCGGCTCCACCCTGGTGTGACCGCTCTGGTGGTTCATCAAGCAGCACGGGGAGTCGTGATGAGTGCGTCCCTTCATTGCGTCCATGCTTGAAGTCTGGCTAATATCCTGGAGCCAACCCCAGAAATCCTTTCACCGTCTCTATTTGAACACTTATTTTAACCCCTTTTTTTTTTATCTCCATCCCCTTCAGAATATTGGCCCTCGCCACATCACGCTTCAGACGCTGCAGCTTCACTTTATTGTGGATTTTATTTAATTTAAAAAAAAAAAAGTATTCTATGTGTTTTTGACCGAAATTGAGCATTTTAAGCATCAATAGATGAGACCATGGCTCTTAAAGGGGCCCTAATTTGCAAAGCCAACTTTTCTTACCTATTGGTACCTCTTTTCAAAATCAAATAAAACCGTGGAAGCATTGGACCATACAGTATATTGCCAAAAGTATTTGGTCACCCATCCAAATGATCAGAATCAGGTCCCTAATCACTTGGCCCGGCCACAGGTGTATAATTTCAAGCACTTAGGCATGGAAACTGTTTCTACAAACATTTGTGAAAGAATGGGCCGCTCTCAGTGATTTCCAGCGTGGAACTGTCATAGGATGCCACCTGTGCAACAAATCCAGGCGTGAAATGTCCTCGCTCCTAAATATTCCAAAGTCAACGGTCGGTTTTATTATGAGATAATGGAAGAGTTTGGGAACAACAGCAACTCAGCCACCAAGTGGTAGGCCACGTAAACTGACAGAGAGGGGTCAGCGGATGTTGAAGCGCATAGTGCAAAGACTTTCTGCACAGTCAGTTGCTACAGAGCTCCAAACTTCCTGTGACCTTCCAATTAGCCCACATACAGTACGCAGAGAGCTTCATGGAATGGGTTTCCATGGCCGAGCAGCTGCATCTAAGCCATACATCACCAATTCCAATGCAAAGCGTGGGATGCAGTGGTGTAAAGCACGTCACCACTGGACTCTAGAGCAGTGGAGACGCCTTCTCTGGAGTGATGAATCACGCTTTTCCATCTGGCAATCTGATGGACCAGTTTTGGTTTGGAGGTTGCCAGGAGAACGCTACATTTTGGACTGCATTGTGCCGCGTGTGAAATTTGGTGGAGGAGGAATTATGGTGCGGGGTTGTTTTTCAGGAGTTGGGATTGGCACCTTAGTTCCAGTGAAAGGAACTTTGAATGCTCCAGGATACCAAAACATTTTGGACAATTCCATGCTCCCAACCTTGTGGGAACAGTTTGGAGCGGGCCCCTTCCTCTTCCAACATGACTGTGGACCAGTGCACAAAGCAAGGTCCATAAAGATATGGATGACAGAGTCTGGTGTAGATGAATTTGACTGGCCTGCACAGAGTCCTGACCTGAACCCGATAGAACACCTCCGGGATGAAATAGAATGGAGACTGAGAGCCAGGCCTTCTCGACCAACATCAGTGTGTGACCTCACCAATGCGCTTTTGGAAGAATGGTGGAAAATTCCTATAAACACACTCCGCAACCTTGTGGACAGCCTTCCCAGAAGAGTTGAAGCTGTAATAGCTGCAAAAGGTGGACCGACATCATATTGAACCCTATGGGTTAGGAATGGGATGGCACTTCAAGTTCATATGTGAGTCAAGGCAGGTGGCCAAATACTTTTGGCAATATGGTGTATTTATAAAGAAATCTTGCCTTCCTTCATACTTCCTCCAAACGAGTCATTTGGAATTCGCCCCATTGGTGACATTTTTCCCATTGGTGATGTAAACGGATTTGGTAGAAATGTACCAATTTTTTTATAGTCCGACGTTGTAGTCAAGAAGTTAATTGTTTTTGTCTATCCCCTTGTAGTGGGGCAGACTGGCTCGTGCATGCACATGCATCCGCCGCTGTTGCCATTTCTAATACAAAGTAGCGTATAGTTCGAACTAGGGTTGTACGGTATACCGGTATTGGTATAGTACAGCGATACTAATGAATCCTATTTGGTACTATACCGCCTCTAAAAAGTACCGGTACACCACTCCCTGTCCCCACCCTCCGACCCCCCGTTGTCGTGTCATTGTTGGTTTAATGAGCAGAGGAGCATGTTCGGCAGCGCGCACACACAGAGTACTTACAAGCAGGCACAGTGTGTAGACAAAAAAGGGAGAACGGACACATTTTGGCTTAAAAACTAACGATAAAGGTGAAGTTTTATTTTTTAAAATGTATTTACAGTATATGAAAAAAACTTACATTTCATTGGGTCTGTTTGCTGCTGTTAGTGCCAGCATCTTCCATGAGTGCACTTTTAGCGTGCTAAAAAGTGGGTTCCGTTGTAGATAAAAAAAAACCTGATGTATGTCTGTTGCAAAACATCGCATTCGCCACAGGTAGGAGCATGATAACTTGAAAGCACAGTAAATGAGTGTCTCCATTGTGAAACAGCAAAAACCTCATTTAAAAAAAAGTCGTTCTGCGCCATCAAGTGTACACACAGTCTTAGTAGATCACACGCAACACGCACATTTAGTGTGCACATGCAGTTTAGTGCATGATATTTGGGTCTTAGTAGATCAACCTCATATGTATTATTTTCTATTATTATGTCTGCTATATTGGATAAAAGGAGTGTAAAGGTGACTACGTGGGTGTTATTTCATGTTTCTCATCATGGTAAAAAAAAATGTATCTGGATGGTTGTGAACAGTTTTTTCTGCTCTAACTGTCACGCCCAACGCAGCGCACACCAGTGCGCATTCATCTGTGCGCTGCGTTGGGCGCACGTCCAAGAGCCCAACAGCCACTCTGGCTGCAGCAAGCGGCTGCATTCAATCACCAATCAGCAATCTACATACCTGTCGCTGATGAGCTCTCCTGCCTTCTTATCCTGTGCCAGAACGTAGCGACCTGTTCTGTACAGTCAGCCAAACCTATCAAGCTTGATGCACTCTATCTCTCTCTGTGTTTCTCCCCATCAGTGTTCATTTGTCTCGTGTTCCTCCTTGTCGCCTCCCAGCAGCCTAACTCCGTTCCCACGTCACGAGGCGTGTGTCTCGTCTCCCCGTGTTCCCTCTGGTTGCCTGGCTGCATCTTGGATCTCGACCTCCCGCCTGGACACGGACTTTGACGCCTGGCTATTGCCCCCGACTTCCTGCCTGTCTCACGGCCTTCCGAGCTTGTCTTGAACCCCTCCCCCTTGGACTTCCGCACCTTGCTCAATACTTTCGGGTAACACTCGTCAGTTAATCTACACACATAGTCGCACACATAGTCGCACACATGCAGATTTGGATTAGTTTCACACTCCATACTTTTGTAAATATATATGAATAATAAATAGAGCTAAAACGATGTCCCTCCTGTTTGTGCCGTCTTCTTCCCCTATACACACACAACACTAACTGTGAAAATATATTTTTTAGCCATATTGTACTGAACAGCCAGGACAGAGACAATAACACAACTTCAAAACCCACACTCTGCGTGTGTGTGTGTGTGTGTGTGTGTGTGTGTGTGTGTGTGTGTGTGTGTGTGTGTGTGTGTGTGTGTGTGTGTGTGTGTGTGTGTGTGCGACCTCTCTTCGCACGGTAACTTATTTTATGTTTGCACAGATTGATGCTGGTCCATGTAGTTAATGCCTACCCCTAAGTGCCAAAAGGGAGGAACCCCGGAAAAAATACCCGTTGTGAATGTAAACAGAGTCCCTACACGAGACAAAAAAAGAGGCTATGCCCATGCAAAGCGCGGATTTTACGCCCGAGGATTTTGGCACTGTTTTGACGTCATAACCCCATGCCAAGACAATTGAATAGGATTTCATATGGAATGTACCGTATTTTTCGGACTATAAGGCGCATTAAGAATCCTTTCATTTTCTCAAAACTCAACAGTGCGCCTCTTAAGCCGGTGCGCCTAATGTACGGGATAATTTTGGTTGTGCTTACCGACCTCAAAACTATTTTATTTGGTACATGGGGAAATGATAAGTGTGACCAGTAGATGGCAATCAAACATTTTGTCCCGACAAGAAATCTGCGTTCAAAGAACTCCGGCTTATTAGTGATTCCCAGAGCCAAAAAAAAAATAAATTAAAAAAATTAAAAAAAATTAAAAATTAAAAAAGTCTGCGGGCTATAGAGCGTTTTCTATTCGGGCTCCAATACTATGGAATGCCCTCCCGGTAACAGTTAGAGATGCTACCTCAGTAGAAGCATTTAAGTCCCATCTTAAAACTCATTTGTATAATCTAGCCTTTAAATAGACCCCCCCTTTTTTAGACCAGTTGATCTGCCGTTTCTTTTCTTCTCTCCTCTTCTCCCCTGTCCCTTGCGAGGGGGAGTTGCATAGGTCCGGTGGCCATGGATGAAGTGCTGGCTGTCCAGAGTCGGGACCCCGGGTGGACCACTACCCTGTGCATCGGTTGGGGACATCTCTGCGCTGCTGACCCGTCTCCGCTCGGGATGGTTTCCTGTTGGCCCCGCTGTGGACTGGACTCCCGCTGATGTGTTGGATCCACTGTGGACTGGACTTTCACAATGTTATGTCAGACCCACTCGACATCCGTTGCTTTCGGTCTCCCCTAGAGGGGGGGGGGGGGGGGGTTACCCACATATGCGGTCCTCTCCAAGGTTTCTCATAGTCATTCACCGACGTCCCACTGGGGTGAGTTTTTCCTTGCCCGTATGTGGGCTCTGTACCGAGGATGTCGTTGTGGCTTGTACAGCCCTTTGAGACACTTGTGATTTAGGGCTATATAAATAAACATTGATTGATTGATTGATTGATTGATTGAAACATAAGAGATACGTGTAGACTGCAATGTGACTCAACACCAAAATTTTATATTTTCTATTGAAAATATAGAACTTTACACACGGTGCTCAAAAATGGGTCAAAATGTTTATAGTACGACTTGGGTAAGCGCTGAAGCCGCACCGCTTGATGGATTGTCGGCGCATTAAACATACAAGTATTATTATAGTGTGAGTATAAGGTAAGACATATTATCTGGGGTTTTGTTTCGCAATATTTTGCAAGAGCAACTTTTCTTACCTTCTGGTACCTACTGATCTGTATTTGGGATCTGCATAAATCCTGAAAATGTGCGCGCGTCCGCCTTTGTAGTCGATAAACTTCTTATTTTTCTCTATCTTCTTGTTATGGGACATTCATCCTCCGCTGTTGCCATTTCTAATATAAAGTAGTGTAAAGTTCTTACTTATATCTGTCAGTAAACTCGCCATGAAAGCACTAAAACATACCGGTGTAGTAAGTTTAATTATTCACCCAAGGAACTTTAGTTGTTAGAGAGTTCCGGTCGGACTGTTTTTCACGGGACACATTTCCGGCGTTGTTGTTGCACTAGTGAGCCACGGATGAAGTAAAGTCCGCATGTCATTAAAACAGTTAGCTCCATCTTGTGACACTTCTTCCACTCCCGTCCTTGCATGCTACACCGCTACAACAAAGATGACGGGGAGAAGACGCTGCCGAAGGTGAGCCACGTAAATAAGACCGCCCACAAAACGGCGCATCCTGAAGTCACTGTCAGAAAGCGGCTTGAAGATGATCTGTAAAACATCATCTATGCAACATTTTGACCAAAGAACCACCATTACATGTTATGTAGACCACAAGGAAGTCTTTTACATTTAGAATAAAATCATAATAATATGACTCCTTTAATGCGCCCTATAATGTGGTGCGCCTTTTGTATGAAAAAAGACATGAATAGACCCGCTCATCAGCAGTGCGCCTTTTAATCCGGTGCGCCCTATGGTCTGGAAAATACGGTATTTCAAAATTCTTACTTTTTAAAAACCCAAATAACCCAAATAAAAAGTTTTTTCCCCTCATTTTTATGCGTGTTTTGTGGCAGGACTGGTGTTATTGTGCAATGATCCTCTAGTCGCAGGAAAATAGTCGGCTCCCAACGTACTAAAAATACAGATCCAAGTAAATTCTTCTGAGGATCACGTTGTGCTGTGACGGGAAGTCTGCAGGAGGTTCAGGGCGAACGTTGACCCATTTTATCAACCGGCAGGTTAATGAGTTCAATTGGAGAGATTATCACTTAACCCACAAGTCTGAGATTCCACAATGTTGTTTTCCAGTTGAGAGGAGGTTGCATGCCACTTCAAATTAAAACAAATGACAGCCTGTTAAACAGATTATATTAAATGTAATAATTGTAGTGGACACAACAGAAAAAAAAAAATGCATTTGACACAAATGCACATGCAGCTACGAGTTGAAACGCAGCGCCTGACTTTGCACATTCATGGTCTACAAGTCCGGCATTCCTGAGAGGCTTAAACTGCGGCCTGAAAAGAATGAGGGATCTCCTCGCCAGATAAAAAAAAAAAAGCATGTGACAGCGTTGAGCACCATAACGTCAGTGATGACACAAACTGAAATCACTGATGACCAAATACTTTTGAAAAGTAATTATTATAGTTACTTGTTCCCAGAAAGTGATTGAATTACAAACGGAATTATTAATACAAGTAATGAATTACTAGGGTAAGTGATGAATGTGTTATCAAACAATATATATATATATATATATATATATATATATATATATATATATATATATATATATATATATATATATATATATATATATATATATATATATATATAGTCTAGGTTTCTGTGGTTTATCCATTATACAGTGCTCAATACCGGGGTAGAGCGGAATATATGTTAGGTCAGGAAAAAATACAAGATGCTTTATCATCCCTACGAGCCTGTTTCGCAAGTTTCCCTGCTCGTCAGAGGATAAAATCCCCCCTTAAAAAAGTATCCACTTTTCTAAATAAAGGGGACCACAAAAAATGGCAATATTGGCTTTATTTTAACAAAAAATATTAGAGTACATTAAAGGCCTACTGAAATGAATTTTTTTTATTTAAACGGGGATAGCAGATCTATTCTATGTGTCATACTTGATCATTTCGCGATATTGCCATATTTTTGCTGAAAGGATTTAGTATAGAACAACGACGATAAAGATTGCAACTTTTGGTATCTGATAAAAAAAAGGCTTGCCCCTACCGGAAGTAGCGTGACGTAGTCAGTTGAACATATACGCAAAGTTCCCTATTGTTTACAATGATGGCCGCATGAAGTGAGAGAGATTCGGACCGAGAAAGCGACAATTTCCCCATTAATTTGAGCGAGGATGAAAGATTTGTGGATGAGTAAAGTGCAAGTGAAGGACTAGTGGGGAGTTGAAGCTATTCAGATAGGGAAGATGCTGTGAGAGCCGGGGGTGACCTGATATTCAGCTGGGAATGACTACAACAGTAAATAAACACAAGACATATATATACTCTATTAGCCACAACACAACCAGGCTTATATTTAATATGCCACAAATTAATCCTGCATAAAAACACCTGCGTGTTTGTTATGCTAGCTCCTAGCTCCTCTGCTAGCTCCTAGCTCCATAGAACACGCCAATACAATTCAAACACCTGATCAACACACACAATCACTCAGCCCAAAAGACCGTTCACCTAACCCAAGGTTCATAAAGCTTATATATTTTTAAAAAGTTACGTACGTGACGCGCACATACGGTCAAGCTATCAAATGTTTAGCAGCCAAGGCTGCATACTCACGGTACCTGATATTCAGCTGGGAATGACTACAACAGTAAATAAACACAAGACATATATATACTCTATTAGCCACAACACAACCAGGCTTATATTTAATATGCCACAAATTAATCCTGCATAATAACACCTGCGTGTTTGTTATGCTAGCTCCTAGCTCCTCTGCTAGCTCCTAGCTCCATAGAACACGCCAATACAATTCAAACACATGATCAACACACACAATCACTCAGCCCAAAAGACCGTTCACCTAACCCAAGGTTCATAAAGCTTATATATTTTAAAAAAGTTACGTACATACGCAAAAAAAAGCCAAAGCTGCATACTCACAGTAGCACGTCTGCGTCTTTGTCATCCAAATCAAAGTAATCCTGGTAAGAGTCTGTGTTGTCCCAGTTCTCTACAGGCGTCTGTGTATCCAAATCAAAAGTCCTCCTGGTTAGAGTCTCTGTTATCCGAGTTCTTCCATCTTGACTGCATCTTTCGGGAATGTAAACAAAGAAGCGCCGGCTGTGTACTGTTGTGGCTGACTACGTTCGAAAAATACGTCCATTTCGCACCGACAACTTTCTTCTTTGCTTGCTCGGCTTCCTTCTCCATAATGCAATGAACATGATTGAAACAGATTCACGAACACAGATGTCCAGAATACTGTGGAATTATGAAATGAAAACAGAGCTTTTTCGTATCTGCTTCAATGTGGAAGGCATACCCGTGTTCGCCGGGCTACGTCACACGCATACGTCACACGCAGAGGCGTTTCGAACCGGAAGTTTAGCGGCAAATTTAAAATGTCACTTTATAAGTTAACCCGGCCGTATTGGCATGTGTTATAATGTTAAGATTTCATCATTGATATATAAACTATCAGACTGCGTGGTCGGTAGTAGTGGGTTTCAGTAGGCCTTTAAACATATGCTTCTTATTGCAAGTGTGTCCGTAAATAAAATGGTGAACATACCAACGTACTAGAAAACTTTTATTTTAGTAGTAAGTAAACAAACAAAGGGTTTTAATTTAGCTGCTGACGTATGCAGTAACATATTGTGTCATTTATCATTCTATTATTTTGTCAACATTATTAAGGACAAGTGGTAGAAAATTAATTGTTAATCTACTTGTTCATTTACTGTTAATATCTGCTTACTTTCTCTTTTAACATGTTCTATCTACACTTCTGTTAAAATGTAATAATCACTTATTTTTCTGTTGTTTGGATACTTTACATTAGTTTTGGATGATACCACAAATTTAGGTATCGATCCGATACCAAGCAGTTACAGGATCATACATTGGTCATATTCAAAGTCTTCATGTGTCCAGGGACATATTTCCTGAGTTTATAAACATAATATATATTTTTTTTAAACGAAAGAAGATTTTGTGATGCTAAAAAATATCGATGTAATCAAAGTAGTATCGACTAGATACGCTCCTGTACTTGGTATCATTACAGTGGATGTTAGGTGTAGATCCACCAATGGCATTTGTTTACATTGTGAGCTACGATGTGTAGTGAAGCATGTTTAGCTATTCCTCGTCCTCCAGTGATAATGTTACATGTAAGAAACTCACTTTATTTGTCGCCATGGAGGCGAGGATTAGTGATTTAGAAGTAGCTAAAACACTGCAGACTGCGGATGGACTTTAGCCGCTAGCTAGCTAGCCATGTCTTAAAGCACCTCTTCCTGAGGGCGTTTCAGTGTTATAACTTCACCTTTATTGTTAGTTTTTAAGCCAAAATTTGTCCATTCTCCCTTTTCTCTCTACACCTGTGTCTGCTTGTAAGTACTCTGTGTGTGTGCTGCTCGTAAACCAGCATTGACATGACGTGACGACAACGGTGGGGCGGGGGATGGGGGGGGACCGGTACTTTTTAGAGGCGGTATAGTACCAAATATGATTCATTAGTATCGTGGTACTACACTAACACCGGTATACCGTACAACCCTAATATATATATACAGTTTATATATATATATATATATATATATCTATATATATATATATATATATATATATATATATATATATATATAGATATATATATATATATATATATATATATATATATATATATATATATATATATATATATATATATATATATATATATAGATATATATATATATATATATATATATATATATATATATATATATATATATATATATATATATATATATATATATATATATATATATATAGATATATATATATATATGTATGTGTGGGAAAAAATCACAAGACTATTTCATCTCTACAGGCCTGTTTCATGAGGGGTTTTCCTCAATCCATAGGAGATTTTGAAAATCTCCTGAGGATTGAGGAAAACCCCTCATGAAACAGGCCTGTAGAGATGAAATAGTCTTGTGATTTTTTTCCCACACATACATATAACGCTCTACCACGGTATCGAGCACTATTTTTTGGATAATCTATATATATATATATATATATATATATATATATATATATATATATATATATATATATATATATATATATATATATATATATATATATATATATATATATATATATATATATATATATATATATATATATATATATAATCTAATTAAGATATATATATATATCTTAATTAGAATATATATATATATATATATATATATATATATATATATATATATATATATATATATATATATAATCTAATTAAGATAGATAGATATATATATATATATATATATATATATATATATATATATATATATATATATATATATATATATATATATATATATATATATATATATATATATATATATATATATCTTAATTAGATTATCCAAAAAATAGTGCTCGATACCGTGGTAGAGCGTAATATGTATGTGTGGGGAAAAAATCACAAGACTATTTCATCTCTACAGGCCTGTTTCATGAGGGGTTTTCCTCAATCCTCAGGAGATTTTCAATATATATATATATATATATATATATATATATATATATATATATATATATATATATATATACATATATATATATATATATATATATATATATATATATATATATATATATATATATATATATATATATATATATATATATATATATATACATATATATATATATATCTGGCATATGCAGTTGAGAGATATTTCATGAGAGCAGAGTGCAAGTGTCTGTTGCCAAATGACGTCAGCGAGAGCATGCTCAGACAGAGCTGCATTTTAGCTCAGCTGTGTTTGTTAGCTTAGCAACGGCAGTTTGCCGGCAGCGCCCGCAGCTCTGTCGAATCTTTCCATCGGATTGTGTTAGCGCTAGCTAGTAAAGAGAGTCAACGTGCTTCCATGGCGGTGGTCTCCTTGTCCAAAAAACGGGGTATTGTAGGATCGCAAGCTTGTCATTTCAATCATGTGTTTCGCTTTCTAGGACTGAACATCCATCAGCGAGGTTACACGGTGATGTCATCACCCCGGTGTCGACACAGATAGTTTGCACGCCCGCTCCACTAACTTGTCCTAAAGGGCAAGCAGCCCAGGAAGGAAGGTTCTCATCGGGGTGTGAAGAATGCTCTATTTGGGGAAAGTCTGCTGTCTTGTATATGTGACTGAGTGTGTGCATGACTAAGCACATGTTGGCATTTTTGTGAATGTGTGTGTGTGTGCGTGTGTGTGTGTGTGTGTGTGTGTGTGTGTGTGTGTGTGTGTGTGTGTGTGTGTGTGTGTGTGCGTGTGTGTGTGTGTGTGTGTGTGTGTGTGTGTGTGTGTGTGTGTGTGTTTGTTTGTATTTCTACCCTTCTTGAGACATCAAGAAGGAAAAGTGTCTTCCATATGAGGAGGTGTGAACAAGTGATGACATAAATCACGGTCCCAATAACATTGCATCTAATAGAGAATGTCTCATTTGCACCCCTGCTGGTGACATCTATCAAAATGAGGGTGGTCCCAAAAAGGAAGGATTTTTCAAATTGACTGTGTGTCGCTTTTAAAAGTGCTCCTCCTCTAGTCAACATATGAAATAACAAGTGTGTGTAAGAATATGAAATGTGCCCCCTCTGGGCAAAATTAATTTAAAAAAATAAAACAAATATGTATGTAGAGACATACTGTATTAATTTGAAGTAAATAATGAAGATTAAAAATCAATTACAACAAAAAATAAATACATTTATTAATTAACTAAAATAAGTTTTTTTCCTCACAATGTGTCGACTTTTTTCTTATTAAATTGGGAACAATTTCTCATATTCTTTCTGTTTCTGTAATATTGCAATATTTTTTCTTAAAATTATTACTTCTTTATGTAAAATGATTACTTTTTAATGCAAAAATGGTGACATGTGTCATATAAAATGCTGACTTGTATCACAATATTGCCAATTGCTTTGTTGTTCTTGTAAAATAGTGACATTTTTTGAGTAAAATTATGACTTTTGTCTTAATTTTGCCAAGTAAAATTCAGATTATTATTATAATATTGCCAACATTTTAAAGTTTTCTTATAAAATTGTGACTTTTGTCGAGTGAAATTACGACTCTTTTCATAAAATTGCCAAAATTTTAAGCTTTTCTTGTAAACTTGCGACTGTTATTGAGTAAAATTCCAACATTTATCATAATATTGCACACATGTACAGTTTTTCTTGTAAAATTTTGACTTGCGTTTTGTAAAATTACGACTTATATTATAATACCGCCAAAATTCTGAGTTTTTCTTGTGAAATTGTGACCTCTTTCTTGTGAAATTCCAACTCATTTTTCACAACAAGCTTTTTTATATTTGCATAGTATGTATGTATTATTAGTGTTGTACATTTTTCCGAGGTCTCAAGAAGGTAACAAATACAAGAAAGTGTGTGTGTGTGTGTGTGTTGTGTGTGTTGTGTGTGTGTGTGTGTGTGTGTGTGTGTGTGTGTGTGTGTGTGTGTGTGTGTGTGTGTGTGTGTGTGTGTGTGTGTGTGTGTGTGTGTGTGTGTGCGTGTGTGTGTGTGACAATCTGGGCATCTATTGATTCAGCTGCGACAACAATAGCATTCGTGCTTCTTAGGCCACTTTAGAAGCACCAATAATGTTTTCATGATCCTTAATTGCAGGTGACAAGTTCTCCTCAAATATTAACAGCATCATTTTAAAGGGAAAGTGCACATTTTTGGAAATGTTGCCCATCATCCACAAGAACACATGTTGTTTCTCATTGTCCCATTGGGTTGAGTTTTTTCCTTGCCCTGATGTGGGATCTGAACCGAGGATGTCGTTGTGGCTTGTGCAGCCCTTTGAGACACTCATGATTTAGGGCTATATAAGTAAACATTGATTGATTGATTGATTGATTAGGTTCTTTACAAGTGTATGTAAACTTTTGATCGCGACTGTATGTATAAAGGAGAATTTTGTTACTATATTTTTTTTTTGGGCGGGGGGGGGTGTAAATACATAGTAACTAAGGGGGTAGTCTTGGACTCAGGATTTTCATCGTCGAATCGGATTTGTTAGATTTCGCTCATAGTCGACGATCATGGATTATTAACACCAAAAAAAGCCAAAGAAAAAGCACAACAAGTGCAAGGTGCATTTGGTGCTTCAAAGTCATCCCAGTGGCTTTCAGCCATCTATTGCACAGCCAAATTGTTGCATATTGTTACTTTAAGTGGACACACACTAATGTTTTTCTTCAACTGCTGTGTGCTTTGAGCAGAGTGTTTCCAGATGGAGGAAATCCTTCGCGGCAGACGAGCATGACGGCTCGCACTTTGAGCGCAGTGACGCTATTTTGGATTGGGTCAAAAGTGTAAAAAGTGAAGGACGGCGGCAACTGCAGTGACCAAAAGGTCAACTCAATTCTGTCTGTTTTGTTACCTCTTCCTCCTGCTGAATGTGGCACAACACTCCCAATCTAATTGAAAGTTGCAATAGAAGAGGGAGACATTTTCACTCTTCCACGTGTCTGTTCACATGTCCCATGATTGGTGCTTTTTTGGCAATGGCGTTTGTGTGGAACGTTCCATTCATAGTTCAATGGCATATCAATATAATTAAAAATATTGATGTGTCATACTTATTTACAGCGATGGGCAAGCTACTTGGAAAATGTAGTAAAACAAGCTACTTGTTATTCTGGATTAAATGTACCTATGATACAGGATAAATGATCCCCAGAGAAATATAGCAAGATACAGTATAAGCTACATGGCAAAATCAACACTACGTATTTAACTCATTAGCTTCATGGACCCCCGTTTAAAAAGATACGCCAGGGACCTCCATTAGACAAGATTTATAGGTATCACGGCTCTTGCAGTGATTATAATCACCCATTTTAAAGGCCTACTGAAAGCCACTACTACCGACCACGCAGTCTGATAGTTTATATATCAATGATGAAATCTTAACATTGCAACACATGCCAATACGTCCGGGTTAAATCATAAAGTGCAATTTTAAATTTCCCGGGAAACTTCCGGTTGGAAACGTCTATGTATGATGACATATGCGCGTGACGTCACGACGGCAACGGAAGTATTCGGACCCAATGTGTCACCATACAAACTGCTCTGTTTTCATCGAGAAATTCCACAGTATTCTGGACATCTGTGTTGGTGAATCTTTTGCAATTTGTTCAATGGACAATGGAGACTGCAAAGAAGAAAGTTGTAGGTGCTATCGGTGTATTAGCGGCGGACTACAGCAACACAACCAGGAGGTTGTGTTGTGTTTGAGCTGGATAGCAGACGCACTACTGTGAGTACAGCTTTGGCTTCCAAACATTTGATCGCTTGCCCGTACGTGCGTGTCGCTATGTGCATGTCACGTACGTAACTTTGGGGAAATATATGTTTCTTGCCGACTCTGATGGTGGCCGGGGTGTCCTCGAAAGCTACAACGCCTGCCGCCGCCGCCACTAAGTTAGCTTCAATTGTTAAGTTTCGCCAAGCTGGAAATTATTAACCGTGTATTTACATGTTCATGGTTTAATAGTATTGTTGATCTTATGTCTATCCTTCCAGTCAGGGTTTTTTTTAATTTTGTTTCTATCTGCATTTGAGCCTGATGCTATCACGTTAGCTCCGTAGCTAAGTTAGCTTCAATTGTTAAGCTTCGCCAAGCTGGAAATTATTAACCGTGTATTTACATGCTCATGGTTTAATAGTATTGTTGATCTTATGTCTATCCTTCCAGTCAGGGTTTTTTTTTATTTTATTTGAGCCTGATGCTATCACGTTAGCTCTGTAGCTAAAGAGCTTCACCGATGTATTGTCGTGGAGATAAAAGTCACTGTGAATGTCCATTTCGCGTTCTTCGACTCTCATTTTCAAGAGGATAAAGTATCCGAGGTGGTTTAAAATACAAATCCGTGATCCACAATAGAAAAAGGGGAAAGTGTGGAATCCAATTAACCCTTGTACCTAAGTTACGGTCAGAGCGAAAAATGATACGTCCTGCACTACACTCTAGTCCTTCACTCTAACGTACCTCATCCACAAATCTTTCACCCTCGCTCAAATTAATGGGGTAATCGTCGCTTTCTCGGTCCGAATCGTTCTCGCTCCATTGTAAACAACGGGGAATTGTGAGGAATCCTTAGTCCTGTGACGTCACGCTACTTCCGGTATAGGCAAGGCTTTTTTTTATCAGCGACCAAAAGTTGCGAACTTTATCGTCGTTGTTTTATACTAAATCCTTTCAGCAAAAATATGGCAATATCGCGAAATGATCAAGTATGACACATAGAATGGATCTGCTATCCCCGTTTAAATAAAACATTTTCATTTCAGTAGGCCTTTAATTTCAAGAACACCCAGTTTGACATGCATTAAGCTACAGAACCCCATTTAATAGCATTTCTATCTAGGGGCCCACATGTATAATATTAATGTTCATGTAACTGTAGCTATGTGCATATGGACACATTTGAGTTGAGTTGAGTTTGAGTTTATTATGAACATGCATGCATACAACATGATACATCACACATACATGCATACAACATGATAAATCACACATGCATGCATACAACATGATACATCACAATTTCCAGTTTCTCTATTCAACATGTTCGTAAAGGAGTAGGAAGAAGCAGAGCTTATTTAATCCTACCCCTTTTCCTTTACATAGCAGTTGCTAAAACTTTTGTTCACTTCCTGTTCTCAATTTATTCACAATATACGCCATAAGTAATAACAATAAAACATAAATAAATAATAATTGGTGAAGTAAATTATATTTCGTATGGTGAGATGAGTAAGATTATCTAGAAAATAAATGGATGGATGAGATGAATCCAGAATGTTTATATTCTTTGTACTTTGTAAACACTTTAAGTTTGAAGAGTTTCTTGTAGTGGATCATGTTAGTACATTGTTTGATTTCTTTGCTTAATCCATTCCATCAATTCATTCCACATACTGATATACTGAAGGTCTTAAGTACTCAGTGGCCTAGTGGTTAGAGTGTCCACCCTGAGATCGGTAGGTCGTGAGTTCAAACCCCGGCCGAGTCATACCAAAGTCTATAAAAATGGGACCCATTACCTCCCTGCTTGGCACTCAGCATCAAGGGTTGGAATTGGGGATTAAATCATCAAAATTGATTCCGGGGCGCGGCCACCACTGCTTCTCACTGCTCCCCTCACCTCCCAGGGGATGAGGGCGATGGGTCAAATGCAGAGGATAATCTCACCACACCAAGTGTGTGTGTGACTATCGTGGTACTTTTTAACTTTAAGTGTTGTACATGCATACAAATGTTTTAAATTAGATTGTATTATTATTTATTTATTTATTTATTTATTATTTCATTATATTATTATTTATTATTTTATTATTATTATTTTATTTTATTATACTTTTCTTTTTTTGAGAAGAATTGTTGTATATTCTTGGGTAGCAGGTTATAGTTTGCTTTGTACATAATTTTAGCTGTTTGCAAATTCACTATGTCGTGGAATTTCAGTATTTTTGATTCAATAAATAAAGGGTTTGTATGTTCTCTATATCCAACATTATGTATTATTCTATTTGATCTTTTTTGTAACACGGTTAATGAATGAAGTATACGTTTGTGGTTGTTTCCCCATATTTCTACACAATAACTCAGATATGTAACACTAGTGAGCAGTAGAGAATATGAAGTGATTTTTGGTCTAGAAAATGTTTTGCTTTATTCATTATTGACGTGTTTCTTGCTACTTTATGTTGTATATTTTTTATATGAGATTTCCAGTTCAATTTATCATCAATCATTATACCTAGAAATTTGGTTTCATTTACTCTTTCAATTTCTATTCCGTCTATTTGTATTTGTGTTTGATTTTCTCTTCTACTGTTACCAAAAAGCATTATTTTTGTTTTACTGAGATTCAAAGGTAGTCTGTTTTTGTCAAACAATTTTTTTAATTTTTTCATTTCTTATGTTATTATTTTATATTAGCTTCTGTGTGTTCTCTCCTAAACAAAACGCTGTTGTATCATCCGCAAATAATACTAACTTTAAATCTTTTGTAACTTTACAAATGTCATTTATATAGAGATTGAACCATTTTGGTCCTAGTATTGATCCCTGAGGTACACCACAGGGTATATTTAGCGCTGTAGACGTGTGTTCACCTTGCTTTTAATCGGATTAAAAGCCTAAAAAAGGCTTCATGTAAACATATCATTCAAAGGCCTAACCCCCAGTAGATGCACTAATAATAATAATACAAATAATTAGAATAACAATGTTATTATACTATCTACCTTACACTATGAAGTAAAGGGAAACTTGCAAATTGACCTGTGTTTTAAAAGCTGGTTTTAACCAAATTAAGTTAAGGATTATTTGTTTATTGCACGTATACATACCGAGCGTGGGGCGGTGACATTATTGTTCAGGGTGGGGTGGGGCCCTTTAGGAATCTAAAATAATAATAATAATAATAATAATAATAATAATAGATAAATAAAAACCAAAATGGGGCCACACAAAGCCTAAATAAAGCCCCGATAATACTAATGTATGAGAAAATGGCAGTATACAGTGGTGGAGTGTTGATAAAAAGTATTGAGAACAGAAAACCAGACAGCCAGACTGAAAGTAAAATTGCCTTTGCAAGTCTAAAATGTGGACCTGCCTGGACACTCCATCACACTGATAGACAAAGCAGACGTGTTCACGGCAGCAGAACCAAGGAGAAATGAAAACTATCTTAGCAAGTAATACACTATGAACGCTTTAAACATTTCTTATAGTCAGCCTGTTATTCTCTTTAAATGTGCTTTGACTGAATTCCGTGTTGATTCGGTCTCTCATACACACTCATGACGTCATTCACCAATACAAATATGAATACAATATGAGTATAAAGTGGTTATGTGTCAGCATTCATGGGCGCTTAGGATATTTCCACAACCTCGTCATCGCTCTTCTCCTCCCGTCTGTTTGTCGCTCAAAGTGGAGTGTCTCACACACACAAGTGGACAGTTCAGTAGCAGGCAAGTCCTTTCAAAGATCTTCACTTTTTTTTTTTCCTGTATAAAAATATTGAAAATAGAAATACTCTTTTCAAGGGTTAATGTTACACCATCCTACATCCTTTATTAGCTGCACAGTCACATTTTAATTGTTTTAACTGTGTAAAAATATGTTTAAAACACTAACTTTGATATCACAATCAGTATGGGAGTCTATATATCTTATATATACAAAACCCAAAACCAGTGAGGTTGGGACGTTGTGTAAATGGTAAATAAAAACAGAATACAATGATTTAAATCCTTTTCAACTTATATTCAATTGAATAGACTGCAAAGACAAGATATTTAATGTTCCAACTGGAAAATATTTTTAGTAAATATTAGTTCATTTGGAATTTGATGCCTGCGACATGTTTCAAAAAAGCTGGCATAAGTGGCAAAAAAGACTGAGAAAGTTGAGGAATGCTCATAAAACACTTATTTGGAACATCCCACAGGTGAACAGGCTAATTGGTAAACAGGTGGGCGCCATGATTGGGCATAAACGCAGCTTCCATGAAATGCTCAGTCATTCACAAACAAGGATGGGGCGAGGGTCACCACTTTGTCAACAAATGCGTGAGCAAATTGTCCAACAGTTTAAGAACAACATTTCCCAATGAGCTATTGCAAGGAATTTAGGGATTTCACCATCTACGGTTTGTAATATCATCCAAAGGTTCAGAGAATCTGGAGAAATCACTGCATGCACATAAGCAATGATATTACGGACCGTAGATCCCTCAGGCAGTACTGCATCAAAAAGCAACATCAGTGTGTAAAGGATATCACCACATGGGCTCAGGAACACTTCAGAAAACCACTGTCAGTAGTGGTTTGTCACTACATCTGTAAGTGCAAGTTAAAACTCTACTATGCAAAACGAGAGCCATTTATCAACAACACCCAGAAACGCTGGCGGCTTCACTGGGCCCGAGCTCATCTTGGATGGACTGATGCAAGGTGGAAAAGTCTTCTGTGGTCTGACGAGTCCACATTTCAAAGTGATTTTGGAAACTGTGGACGTTGTGTCCTCTGTAACAAAGAGGAAAAGAACACTCCGATTTGTTATAGGCGCAAAGTTCAAAAGCCAGCATCTGTGATGGTATGGGGGCATGAGTAACTTTCACATCTGTGAAGGCACCATTAATGCTGAAAGATACATACAGCTTTTGGGGCAACATATGTTGCCATCCAAGCAACGTTATCATGGACGCCCCTGCTTATTTCAGCAGGACAATGCCAAGTCACGTGTTACAACACCGTGGCTTCATTGTAAAAGAGTGCGGGTACTAGACTGGCCTGCCTGTAGTCCAGACCTGTCTCCTATTTAAAATAGGTGGCGCATTATGAAACTTAAAATACCACAACGGAGACCCCGGACTGTTGAACAACTTAAGCTGTACATCAAGCAAGAATGGGAAATAATTCCACCTGGAAAGTTTTAAAAATGTGTCTCCTCAGTTCCCAAACGTTTACTGAGTGTTTTTAAAAGGAAAGGCCATGTAACACAGTGGTAAAAATGGCCGTGACAACTTTTTTGCAATGTGTTGCTGCCATTAAAAATAAAAAAAAATAAAAAAAATTGGTTTCTCAGTGTGAACATTAAATTTCTTGTCTTTGCAGTCTATTCAATTGAATATAAGTTGAAAAGGATTTGCAAATCATTGTATTCTGTTTTTATTTACCATTAACACAACGTGCCAACTTCACGGATTTTGGGTTTTGTACTTCTAACCAGGGGACGTCCTTTTTTTTTAAACTATCGTATTAACCCGGATTACAGACATTTTCTCCCTAGGAAATGAAAAAATACCAATTTACCAATTTTATATAGATTTTATATAGTTGTTTTTTTTCACAGAAAATGTGTCTTGAATAAGAGAGGTTGAGGGTCAGTGCGGTACTCATAAGAGCGTTTTGAGGTGAAAGCAATATAATTACACATACTGCAATGCCACAAACATAAGATGTTTTTTTTTTTTCCTTGGAAAAATAAAACAAATAAAAAAGACAGGTATTTGTGAGACATCTTCTCCTCAAATGCATCAGCAGTTTTCTTCCTGTCACCAGTGACCAAAGCCCTCATGTATTGAAAGTTGTGTGGATTTCCTACTAAAAATAGGCATATGTGCAAATCCAGAAAACATTTACACAAGAAAAAAATTCAGATGTATTAAAGTGGGCACTAGGGTTGTACGGTATACCGGTATTAGTATAGTACTGCGATACTAGTAAATCATATTCGGTACAATACTGCCTCTGAAAAGTACTGGTACATTTCTTACAAGTATCATCCCTGCAGGACGAGGAATAGCTAAACATGCTTCACTACACACCGTAGCTCACCGGCGTCACAATGTAAACACACACCATTGGTGGATCTACACCTGACATCTACTGTAATGATACCAAGTACAGTAGCATATCTAGTCAATACTACTATGATTATGTTTATTTTTTGGCATCACAACATCTTTTTTCGTTTAAAATTTTTTTTATATTATGTTTATAAAGTCAGGAAATATTTCCCTGGACACATGAGGACTTTGAATATGACCAATGTACAATCCTGTAACGACTTGGTATCTGATTGTGTGGTATCATCCAAAACTAATGTAAAGCATCCAAACAACAGAAGAATAAATGATTATTACATTTTAACAGAAGTGTAGATAGAACATGTTAAAAGAGAAAGTACGCAGATATTAACAGTAAATGAACAAGTAGATTAATAATTCATTTTATACCACTTGTCCTTAATAATTTTGACAAAATAATATAATGTAAAATGACACAATATGCATATGTCAGCGGCTAAATTAGGAGCCTTTGTTTGCTTACTTACTAATAAAAGAAAAGTTGTCTTGTATGTTCACTATTTTATTTAAAGACTAAATGGCAATAATAAACATATGTTTAATGTACCCTAAGGTGTTTTGTTAAAATAAAGCCAATAATGACATTTTTTGTGGTCCCCTGTATTTAGAAAACTTCCGAAAAGTATCGAAAATAATTTTGGTACCGGTACCAAAATATTGGTATCGGGACAACACTAGTGCGCACCCATAAACCCAAACACATTTCTTTGTTGCATTGCAATCCACTTGGAATTGAAATTAGCCATGTGCCTGAGCCCTGCATGCTCTGCCCAATCAGGATTCAGTGTGATTCAGGAGGAGGTGCTTCTTTGTGTTTCCAGCCACAAAAGAGGGTATAGTTTGAGAGCCTGTCATTGCTGTAAGCTCCGATAACAGCACACAGGCTGAAATAAAAAATAAATTGTTGAATATCAGGAAGAAGGTGAAGAGGATGGAGCATACCGGAGATAAATTAGT
Organism: Entelurus aequoreus; assembly: GCF_033978785.1. Lineage (NCBI taxonomy): Eukaryota > Metazoa > Chordata > Actinopteri > Syngnathiformes > Syngnathidae > Entelurus > Entelurus aequoreus. Next base: position 11,704,454 of record NC_084756.1, on the reverse strand, counting down.
GCTGCACCCCGTTAGAAAAGATAGTTGCTAAAATTATATGTAAAACTTTAGAAGAGGTGGGTGACTCTGATTACCCACAATATAAATAGTTGTTGTGCAATTGACAACACATTGTGTTCATACAGTCGCCTACTCACAGCCAGATTAGAGTTTCATGTGAAAATTGTTTAATATTTGGTTTGCAATCTTTTACATTTAAACATGCCAGCATAGCAAAAAAGTAAACAAAAGGCGTTGACTCTTGTTTGAAATAAAATTTTAAAAAATAATACCGCAACGACTAGTTGATCTAAATTTCCCAATGTCGAATCAGTGTCCACATGGTTTTTTGGCCAGTTGACTATGTTACGACAGAATGCAAATATACAAAGGTTTATTACAAAAAAGGCACTCCAACGTAGGTGGGAAAATACAAAAAGTGCTACACAAACGGGGTGACGCCACATAAACAGGGACAACACCAAAAAGAAGTTGCAGCCTGTAAGAATAAATACTGCATCTCAGGGTATTCACGGAATATCTACATAAAAAAACGTTAGCCTAACAAGAAAGCATGAAACAATCAACTGGCATTGAAGTGGCTGGCACCAAGGCTTAATTGCAGGCATGTGGAATGTCCGCGAAAACGCGGATTACGTTTTTAAACATTCATGTTTGCGTCAAAATATCACTTCCAGGTTTTTTTAAAAGAAATACTGTAATGTATGGCTGTCTTGAGTGTCCAATCATTTCTACAACTCTTATTTTTTTGTGATAGAGTAATTGGAGCACATACTTGTTGGTCACAAAAAACAAGTTTTGCTGCAATAAGGCGCTTTTGGTAGCCATCCACAAGCTTCTGGTTGAATTTTTGACCACTCTTCTTGACAAAATTGGTGCAGTTCAGCTAAATGTGTTGGTTTTCTGACATGGACTTGTTTCTTCAGCATTGTCCACACGTTTAAGTCGGGACTTTAGGAAGGCCATTCTAAAACCTTCATTCTAGCCTGATTTAGCCATTCCTTTATCACTTTTGACGTGTGTTTGGGGTCATTGTCCTGTTGGAACACCCAACTGCGCCCAAGACCCAACCCCTGGGCTGATGATGGTGTTCCTGCGGTTCTTCTCAAAACATATTGCTGGGAATTGTGGCCAAACAGCTCCATTTTTGTTTCGTATGACCACAGTACTTTCCTCCAGAAGGTCTTATCTTTGTCCATGTGATGTCAGACGAAACTCAAGACAGCCATGACATTATTTACAAGTGTATGTAAACTTTTGACCACGACCGTATGGGTGATTACAATCCCAACACTATTGTAGTTCTAGAGTATTTATTGGGAGTCAGCGAGAAGGTATATTTTTGACGTGACAGATGTAAACAGAGGTTACAACACCGGAAGTACATCACCCGAACATTTTCTGAGTTCTTTGCATGCATGATATAGAATTTTACATTGCATTTTCAATTATAATAATGTTAGTAAATTATCTACTAAAAAAAAACTAGAAATGATGTGATACATTACATGGGACATGTAAATGTCAAAGTGTCAAAAAGACAGCCAAAAGAGGTTGGTAGATGAGAATACTGTAAATCTAAATGTAAAACTTAGAGTAGAAATGCACTAAATTGCAGGAAATGTAGTCTTGATTTTCAAAATTGTCTTTTGGGGCTTGCATGGCAGTTATCAGTGTTCCCCTTTTTTCCTCGAAGGGTGCTCACAAGCCTGGAATTGCAGCTGCCTGCAGATGTAGCCAGTGGCTCTACCCAGGAATGCCAAAAGGGATGCTGCAAAAAAAAAGCAGATAGGCGCAGCAGAACAGCAAGTCAACACGCCATAAAATTTAGGCCAAAAATATGTAGGTCATCTGTATTATTTAAAAAATATATGTATATATATATTTTATGTAGTGAAATCGGGATACTTAAAGTGTGATGTAGCGAGGTACATCTGTACTGTCTTTTATGAATGTTTTATAATCATTTAAGTTTGCACTTATTTACTTACTTATTTACGTACTTTATTTACTTACTAATTTACTTAGGTGTGCAGAGGATTGCGTCTCTGAACTGAGCAGAATAAGGAATGCAGTACATGTAAGGCAGGGGTGTCCAAAGTGCGGCCCAGGGGCCATTTGCGGCCCCCAGGTAATTTTTTAACGGCCCCACGGCACATTCTAAAAATACGATGAAAAAAAATGTAAAACATAAAAAGTGTTATAAAAGAGTAAACCGGTGAAATGTAACAAGAAAATGTTGCATTATTTACTCTAATAACACAAAGCTGCCATGCAGGCAGTTTCTCTCTTTAAAAAATAATAAAGAATCAAAATCAATGTCATTATGAATTATTGACCTATTCAAGGCTCCATTTACTTCACATTAAATAATCCACTTTGAGATATTTTGGGGGGAAATTGTTGCATATTTTTTGGTTGCCATTTAAAAAACAAAGTTTTTTAAAGAAGGGCCTAAAACAAACAAACAAAAAACATAAACAACAATAAAACTTATAATTGACGGATAGATCGTATGTGGGCTCTGTACCGAGGATGTCGTTGTGGCTTGTGCAGCCCTTTGAGACACTTGTGATTTAGGGCTATATAAATAAACATTGATTGATTGATTGATTGATCTGAAGTTGATCTTGAGACTATTGTGGTAAAAGTAAAAAAAAAATGTTGGAATAGTTTTTTTTAAACTTTACTGAGCAGTACCCTTTTGGATCCCCAATAATTTTAGTGGGACTTTTTTTTTTTTTTTTAAGTGTCATTGCTCAAAAAATAATGAATTAAAATCAATGTTGCTATGAGTTATTGACCTTTTAAAGACTCCAATTATTATACAATCTCAAATATTCCACTTTAAAATTTTATTGGGGGAAAATATTGCATATTTTGTGTTTTTTTCCATAAAAGAACACGGTTTTACTTGACAGAAATGGCATACAACTTAAATATTTAAAAGCGTTATATTGACAGATAGACCTAATGTTGATCTAGAGATTTAAACCTTGAATAATAATAATAATACTACTAAATAATGACACATTTTTTATATTTTTTTTGACCAAAACCTTTTGGGGTCCCCGGGATCAAGTCTGAGTGGAGGCCTAAATGTATTTTTTTAATACATATATTGTATTGGTTTTTAAAATAAAAAATATCAAAATGGCCCCCGCTTGCTTTGATTTTTCAGTGTGCGGCCCTCGGTGGAAAAAGTTTGGACACCCCTGATGTAAGGTGTCAGTCTTCATGAATATACAGAATATATGCTTATCAGAATGCCCAAAATACTGGGAGGAGAAGTGGCAAATATAATTATTTTGCACATGGTAGTGTGATTTACCAAGACTGATCTGTTCTCCTGCCGCTGTTTTGCGCCTTTATCTTGTACGGCTATAAAGGACATGCAAACTGGCAGTTGGCACAGAAATAGCTGTGAGAAAGGAGGTGACAGATGATGGCATGTGTGTCAACATTTTTGGACTGTCAGAAATAAAACATAATAGACATATTGTCTTTTCAGCAATATGATTTTTATAATTTTTCAGTTGCTGCAATAACTTAAGAGGCTGATCAAAACAAATCCAACTGATGTATGTTATTTTCTGCTGACTTTTTTTTTTTTAATACTGTTTTGTTTCTCTTTGGAAATATATTATTATAATATATACATATAAAAAATTAATTTTCTTATGCATTTTTTTTTTTGTTTGGGTCAGATCAGAAGCCGCCAACCCATTGATCGCGACCGACCAGTCGATCTTTGGAACCCAAGATGGCAAAAATATTGGAAAAAATTGTAAAATGTATCAAAATGACCAACAGACCCGCCAACAGGCCCACATTTCAACCCCTGAACACGCCCCCACGCCTCTGCCTCTCTCTTCAGCTTCACCATCCCGCTCGTCTTGCAAACGTGGACAAAAATCATCGAAATGCAAGAATGCATTCAGGTTGTGCGTTGCAAGGCACTGGGCATTTTCTAACATCTAACATCAAACAACTCTTTCCTACAACCACGGCAATTATCGCTTGCCTGCGACAGGAAGCTGACAAGCCAAATGCTAGGGTCTGTGAACATTGCTCCAAAGTTCGGATTTATTTATTTGTGTTGATTTATTGTGCATACAAAATTAAACATTGACATGTGCAACAGCAGTGATAACATGCTAATACAAGGCGGCAGCTAAAGAAGGACTTCCCAGTCTAAATTAAGCTACAGGCTCCACTCCTGGTCAGGTGGTTTGATCTGCTACTGGTAACCTGTAATCCAGTACAACCTGTCTCAGGGTCGGGGGGCACTTCCATCAGTGCCTAATCGGGGCTGGTGAGGGGGGTGGAGGGACACCCTAGTGGAAGCAAAAACTAGATTTGCCAAAGGACGCTGACCCAAGTGAGCCATCGGCGGCCACCCAGCAGAGTATAACGAGCTCAACATTCGGAGGTCTTCCTAGAAAACAGACACTCCGACCGACCAAGCTGCACCCGCCGGGGCCGTCTTACATGTGGTAGTTTTTGCACCTGTTGAACATTAAGCGTCGCTAGGCGAGAGGATTTTTTTTTTGCCGAGGACTCACCTCGGCAAACCACTTGTCTGCCTACTCATCTGTCGCATTACATTATAGTATTATATTATACTTACTTACAGTACATACTGACTTACTTATTTACTTAATGTTTTACTTATTTATTTACTTATTCACAGTACATACTTACATAGTTACTTACATACTAACGTACTTACTATACTTGACTTTATATATCTACTTACTCACCTACTATATTTACATACCTACTTATTTATTTTCATACCTACGTATTTACTTACATACTCATTTACTTGTTTGCATAGTAATTTACTTCTTACATACTTACTTACCTGTTCACTTACTTACTTAGTATATTTCTGTACCTAGTTACATACGTACTTATGTATCTGTTTACTTACTTTTCCTTACTTATTCACCTGTTGACTTACTTACTTACAATATTACTATACTTACTTACATATCTGTTTACTTACTTACTTTTTGACTTACTTACTATATTACTATACTTACTTACATCCTTACTTACATATCTGTTTACTTACTTTCTTTTTACATTCTTATTTACCTGTTGACTTTATTTACCTGTATATCTACTTACTTACTTATTTACGTACTATATTACTATACTTACTTACATACTTACTTACTTACTTATCTGTTTACTTGCTTACTTGTCCATACTTATTTACCTGTTGACTTACTTACTTACTATATTATTATATCTACTTACATACTTATATGTGTACTTACTTATTTTTCCATACTTATTCACCTGTTGACTTATTTACTATATTACGATACTTACTTACATACTTACTTACATGTATGTTTACTTACTTTATTTTTACATTCTTATATACCTGTTGCCTTTATTTACCTGTTTATCTACTTACTTACTTACTTACTATATTACTATACTTACTTACATACTTACTTACTTATCTGTTTACGTACTTACTTTTCATACTTATTTACCTGTTGACTTACTTGCCTGTTTACCTACTTACTTACTATATTACTATACTTACTTACATACTTGTGCATCTGTTTACTTACTTTCTTTTTACATACGTATTTACCTGTTGACTTTATTTAGCTGTTTATCTACTTACTTATGCCTGGTTCACACCAACGGCGCTTGCCGCGCTTTAAAGCGGCGAGCAAAGCGCCGTCATTTTTGTCAATTTTTACACGAATATCCCGATCTCCGAAGTAATGTTATGCTTTGATACGCTCTGATACGAATTAGTTGCCGCTTTGGGGGGACGAATTACCGTTCCTCACGATTTGATGCCGCTTTGATCCTGCTTTGATACGCTTTAAATCACGCTTTGATACGTTTTATTAGGCTTTATTGAACTTTATTACGCTTTGATGCGATCCTGACGCCTTAAATCAGGCTCTGACACGATTATCAAGCTCTGTTGTGCATTGGAATTAATGTGTCATGAACATTATGAACTTTAATTTGTAATAATGACTTTGAAATGTGATATTGTTATGTAATTACCGTATTTCCTTGAATTGGCGCCGGGAATATGGTATTCGCATGCCTAGAATTACAGCCGGGTCAAACTCGTTTCGCAAAATAATTAGCGCATGCTTGGCACTTCCGCCGGGTCAAATATGAGTCATTAAATGACTGCCGCCTCCTGGTGGTAGAGGGCGCTAGTGATCCTTCTTGCGACTGCTGGTACTGCAGAACACCGGTGCAGCAGAATAAGACAACCGGCAGCAAGAGTGCGCAGCCATTGTTTGCTTGGACTTTTACCATGGAGGATTACATATCTAAAATAAAACAGTTTTCTAAACTGGACTTTCAATCGAAGCAGGAGGTAATACTTAAAAGGAAGATCTCCATCGAGACTTTTAAAACTGAAGAAAGATAAGGAAAACTTCTATATCGATGCTTTTCTTCAAAAGGAGCTGGCATGGACTCATTTATACCTAAAGGTAAGACAATGATAACGTTTTTTTTATTAAATGTGCTTTTCATGATAAGGTAAGCGCCGGAGTGAGAAGAGGTTTTAAAATAATTAGCGCATGCTTGGCCATCCCGCAGGCTTCTGGTAAGCGCAGGGGTGACAGGAGGTTTTAAATTAATTAGCGCCCCTGCGGCTATTCAAGGAAATACGGTATGTGCAATTTGGAAGATGCTGTGATTATTATTTTGTGAATTTGATGAATAAATTGCATGCACACACATAATATAATAAAAAAAAGAAACATGATAAACAAATAAGTTAAAAAAATTTGAAAAACTCAGTATACTAAGTTTTCCCCACATTTTTTTAGATGTATCTATATAATTGATTTCTCTTTTTGTTTTATTATATACAGGATAAAACACATAATGTAATAAAAAAGAGAAATATGATAAACAAATAAGTTAAAAGAAATGTGAAAAACTCAGTATACTAAGTTTTCCCCACATTTTTTTAGATTTATCTATTTATTTGATTTCTCTTTTTGTTTTATTATATACAGGATAAAACACAAAATGTAATAAAAAAGAGAAATATGATAAACAAATAAGTTAAAAAAACATGTGAAAAACTCAGTATACTGTTTTCCGCACATTTTTTGTATTAATTTATTTTTTCAATTTCTCTTTTTTTCCGTTATATTATGTTTATTATTTATTATGTTTTATATATTCATTTATTTTATTTCTTTGTCATCTTAATAAATATCTATCTTTCATTTATTATGTTAGTTGACAATAATAAAAGAAATTTCTTTTATTTTTTATATTCATTTATTTTTTAAATTTCTCTTTTTTTTCGTTATATTATGTTTATTATTTATTATGTTTTATACTCATTTATTTTTTAAATTTCTCTTTTTTTTCGTTCTATTATGTTTATTATTTATTATTTATTATGTTTTAAATTCATTTATTTTTTCAATTTCTCTTTTTTTCCGTTATATTATGTTTATTATTTATTATTTATAAATAAATGGGTTATACTTGTATAGCGCTTTTTTACCTTCAAGGTACTCAAAGCGCTTTGACAGTATTTCCACATTTACCCATTCACACACACATTCACACACTGATGGAGGGAGCTGCCATGCAAGGCGCTAACCAGCACCCATCAGAGGCAAAGTGTGAAGTGTCTTGCCCAAGGACACAACGGACGTGACTAGGAAGGTAGAAGGTGGGAATTGAACCCCAGTAACCAGCAACACTCCAATTGCTGGCACAGCCACTCTACCAACTTCGCCACGCCGTGCCTTTATTTATTTATTTATTTATTTATTATGTTTTATATTCATTTATTTTTTCAATGTCTCTTTTTTTTCGTTATATTATGTTTATTATTTATTGTATATTATGTTTTATATTCATTTATTTTTTTAATTTCTCTTCTTTTTTCGTTATATTATGTTTATTATTTATTATTTATTATGTTTTATATTCATTTATTTTTTCTATTTCTCTTCTTTTTTCGTTATATTATGTTTATTATTTATTATTTATTATGTTTTATATTCATTTATTTTTTTAATTTCTCTTTTTTTTCGTTATATTATGTTTATTATTTATTATGTTTTAAATTCATTTATTTTTTTCAATTTCTCTTTTTTTTCGTTATTTTATGTTTATTATTTATTATTTATTATGTTTTATATTCATTTATTTTTTCAATTTCTCTTTTTTTTCGTTATATTATGTTTATTATTTATTGTTTATTATGTTTTATATTCATTTAATTTTTCAATGTCTCTTCTTTTTTCGTTATATTATGTTTATTATTTATTATTTATTATGTTTTATATTCATTTATTTTTTCTATTTCTCTTCTTTTTTCGTTATATTATGTTTATTATTTCTTATGTTTTATATTCATTTATTTTTTCAATTTCTCTTTTTTTTCGTTATATTATGTTTATTATTTATTATTTATTATGTTTTATTTTCATTTATTTTTTCAATTTCTCTTTTTTTTTCGTTATATTATGTTTATTATTTATTATTTATTATGTTTTATATTCATTTATTTTTTCAATTTCTCTTTTTTTTGTTATATTATGTTTATTATTTATTATGTTTTATATTCATTTATTTTTTCAATGTCTCTTTTTTTTCGTTATATTATGTTTATTATTTATTATGTTTTAAATTCATTTATTTTTTTCAATTTCTCTTTTTTTTCGTTATTTTATGTTTATTATTTATTATTTATTATGTTTTATATTCATTTATTTTTTCAATTTCTCTTTTTTTTCGCTATATTATGTTTATTATTTATTGTTTATTATGTTTTATATTCATTTATTTTTTCAATGTCTCTTCTTTTTTCGTTATATTATGTTTATTATTTATTATTTATTATGTTTTATATTCATTTATTTTTTCTATTCCTCTTCTTTTTTTGTTATATTATGTTTATTATTTCTTATGTTTTATATTCATTTATTTTTTCAATTTCTCTTTTTTTCGTTATATTATGTTTATTATTTATTATTTATTATGTTTTATATTCATTTATTTTTTCTATTCCTCTTCTTTTTTTGTTATATTATGTTTATTATTTCTTATGTTTTATATTCATTTATTTTTTCAATTTCTCTTTTTTTCGTTATATTATGTTTATTATTTATTATTTATTATGTTTTATTTTCATTTATTTTTTCAATTTCTCTTTTTTTTTCGTTATATTATGTTTATTATTTATTATTTATTATGTTTTATATTCATTTATTTTTTCAATTTCTCTTTTTTTTGTTATATTATGTTTATTATTTATTATGTTTTATATTCATTTATTTTTTCAATTTCTCTTTTTTTCCGTTTTATTATGTTTATTATTTATTATTTATTATGTTTTATATTCATTTATTTTTTCAATTTCTCTTCTTTTTTCGTTATATTCAATGTCACTAGTCAATATCACAGTCACTTCCTATTTGTAGTTGTAGACTGGGGTCCGCGCTTTGAACCAAGATCTGTTAAGCTTTCCTACGCTTTGAGTCAAGCTTTGCTGACCTTTGTCAGGCTTTGATACGCTCTCAGCGCGTTATTCCATCCTTGACAGAGCGCCACATTTTTTTAAACCGTTTAAAAATGTTTGGCGAACTTGCCGCATGTCCCGCTTCACTACAAGCTTTCCCACGATCCATTACGACCCTCACGATTTAATCAGGCTTTGTTACTTTTTAACGCCGCTTTGCATGCCGCTTTAAAGCGCAGTCAAAGCGGTAAATACTTATTTACCTGTTGACTTTATTTACCTGTTTATCTACTTACTTACTTACTATATTACTATACTTACTTACATACTTATCTGTTTACTTACTTACTTTTTCATACTTATTTACCTGTTGACTTACTTGCCTGTTTACCTACTTACTTACTTACTATATTACTATACTTACTTACATACTTACATATCTGTTTACTTACTTTCTTTTTAAATACTTATTTACCTGTTGACTTTATTTACCTGTTTATCTACTTACTTACTATATTACTATACTTACTTACGTACTTATCTGTTTACTTACTTACTTTTTCATACTTATTTACCTGTTGACTTACTTGCCTGTTTACCTACTTACTATATTACTATACTTACTTACATACTTACATATCTGTTTACTTAGTTTATTTTTACATAGGTATTTACCTGTTGACTTTATTTACCTGTTTATCTACTTACTTACTTATTATATTACTATACTTACTTACATACTTCTCTGTTTACTTACTTACATTTTCATACTTAGTTACCTGTTGACTTACTTGCCTGTATACCTACTTACTTACTATATTACTATACTTACTTACATACTTACGTATCTGTTCACGTACTTTCTTTTTACATACTTATTTACCTGTTGACTTTATTTACCTGTTTATCTACTTACTTACTGACTATATTACTATACTTACTTACATTCTTATCTGTTGACTTAGTTTTTCATACTTATTTACCTGTTGACTTACTTGCCTGTTTACCTACTTAGTTTGTCATACTTATTTACCTGTTGACTTACTTGCCTGTTTACCTACTTACTTACATACTTATCTGTTGATTTAGTTTTTCATACTAATTTACCTGTTGACTTACTTGCCTGTTTACCTACTTACTTACTTGCTATATTACTATACTTACTTACATACTTACGTATCTGTTCACGTACTTTCTTTTTACATACTTATTTACCTGTTGACTTTATTTACCTGTTTATCTACTTACTTACTGACTATATTACTATACTTACTTACATACTTACATATCTGTTTACTTAGTTTATTTTTACATACGTATTTACCTGTTGACTTTATTTAGCTGTTTATCTACTTACTTACTTATTATATCACTATACTTACTTACATACTTCTCTGTTTACTTACTTACATTTTCATACTTAGTGACCTGTTGACTTACTTGCCTGTATACCTACTTACTTACTATATTACTATACTTACTTACATACTTACGTATCTGTTCACGTACTTTCTTTTTACATACTTATTTACCTGTTGACTTTATTTACCTGTTAATCTACTTACTTACTGACTATATTACTATACTTACTTACATACTTATCTGTTGACTTAGTTTTTCATACTTATTTACCTGTTGACTTACTTGCCTGTTTACCTACTTAGTTTTTCATACTTATTTACCTGTTGACTTACTTGCCTGTTTACCTACTTACTTACATACGTATCTGTTGACTTAGTTTTTCATACTTATTTACCTGTTGACTTACTTGCCTGTTTACCTACTTACTTACTTACTATATTACTATACTTACGTACATACTTATTTACCTGTTAACTTTATTTACCTGTTTATCTACTTACTTACTGACTATATTACTATACGTACTTACATACTTACTTACTTGTCTATTTACTTACGTTCTTTTTACATGCTTATTTACATGTTGACTTTATTCACCTGTTTATCTACTTACTTACTTACATACTTACTATATTACTATACTTACTTACATACTTACATATCTGTTTACTTACTTTATTTTTAAATACTTATTTACCTGTTGACTTTATTTACCTGTGTATCTACTTACTTACTATATTACTATACTTACTTACGTACTTATCTGTTTACTTACTTACTTTTTCATACTTATTTACCTGTTGACTTACTTGCCTGTTTACCTACTTACGATATTACTATACTTACTTACATACTTACATATCTGTTTACTTAGTTTATTTTTACATACGTATTTACCTGTTGACTTTATTTACCTGTTTATCTACTTACTTACTTATTATATTACTATACTTACTTACATACTTCTCTGTTTACTTACTTACATTTTCATACTTAGTTACCTGTTGACTTACTTGCCTGTATACCTACTTACTTACTATATTACTATACTTACTTACATACTTACGTATCTGTTCACGTACTTTCTTTTTACATACTTATTTACCTGTTGACTTTATTTACCTGTTTATCTACTTACTTACTGACTATATTACTATACTTACTTACATACTTACATATCTGTTTTCTTAGTTTATTTTTACATACGTATTTACCTGTTGACTTTATTTACCTGTTTATCTACTTACTTACTTATTATGTTACTATACTTACTTACATACTTCTCTGTTTACTTACTTACATTTTCATACTTAGTGACCTGTTGACTTACTTGCCTGTATACCTACTTGCCTACTATATTACTATACTTACTTACATACTTACGTATCTGTTCACGTACTTTCTTTTTACATACTTATTTACCTGTTGACTTTATTCACCTGTTTATCTACTTACTTACTGACTATATTACTATACTTACTTACATACTTATCTGTTGACTTAAGTTTTTCATACTTATTTACCTGTTGACTTACTTGCCTGTTTACCTACTTAGTTTTTCATACTTATTTACCTGTTGACTTACTTGCCTGTTTACCTACTTACTTACATACTTATCTGTTGACTTAGTTTTTCATACTTATTTACCTGTTGACTTACTTGCCTGTTTACCTACTTACTTACTTACTATATTACTATACTTACTTACATACTTATTTACCTGTTAACTTTATTTACCTGTTTATCTACTTACTTACTGACTATATTACTATACGTACTTACATACTTACTTACTTGTCTATTTACTTACGTTCTTTTTACATGCTTATTTACATGTTGACTTTATTCACCTGTTTATCTACTTACTTACTTACATACTTACTTACTTACTTATCATATGAATATACTTACTTACTTACTTATCTGTTTACTTACTTATTTTTTACATACCTATTTACCTGTTGACTTTATTCACCTGTTTACCTACCTACTTATTTACTTACTTACTATACTTACTTACTTACTTACTATACTACTTACTATACTTACTTACTTACTTACTTATTTACATACTGGCTTATTTACTGACTTCAATACTTATCAATTCCAGTGCATACACAACAAGCAGCCCACTAAATGAGCGTCCATCAAAGATGTTCTCTGGGTAAGATGCGTTTCTTGACAGTGTGGCGTCAGCTGCTGCTGGTTCGCATAGTGAGATCTTTGTGTGAGAACGCCGCTGACTTCTGCAAACATGATGCCGGGCTGCCTTGTTGACTCGAGCCAGACATAGGCGTGTGTCTTGAGTCTGAAGCAGGTACACAAAGATGGCCTCTCCCAAACATACACACAGACACGTCTAAAATACACATTCATAAGGAGGACTGGAGTGAAAATGACTGGATGAATGTGACAGTACAAGTGAAAGTGCTCCCATCTGCACGATGCATCATACTACACTCAGACAACACTGCATGCTATTCATATCAAAGCCGAGCTTTTTACATCCGCTGTCAAATGAGAATAGCACATTTAGCAGCAGCAAGCAACAAGATGACTGCTTCTTACAAACACAATGAACCTATGAAGGAAAACTCAGAAAACCCATGGAGGTCTTTGACATCAATAAACAACAATTTCTCTTCTAGTTTATTTAAGCAGGCTGGAAACTCAATCAACTGAAAGTTCCCAGCCTCTTTTTAAAGCTCCATCAATAAACCCAAAGTGCTGTTTTGTTGGCTTGTTTGTGGTGTAGCTTCCTCAACAATGGGGTCCGAATGTGTGGACAAAACAGATAACGGTCATCCATGACACTTAAAGACTGATTTGCTAAGATCCAAATATCACACGCTAAACAATCTATAAAATAGCCTGTACTATTAGTGGACGTGGTGTCTGCAATTTAATAACACTGTGTGCAATTGAAAAGTGATGCAGACCGCCTTATTTCAATTAGGATTTTGTGTGTACTATGCAGTGCATCACCACAACGACACTCATTTACCACACATGCATTATACCTATGCTATATTTTTCAAACATGCAGGAGACTTGTACCACTTTTTATATGCATTTTGGACACATCTACATTGACACCACTGTTTTATTTTTATTTTTAGCCGCCAAAGGTGCACTTATTGGAGAGTGACTGCACTTACTCTACTTAAGAGGCAAAAAAATGCACACTTTAAGTTTTTTTCATATTCGAAATATTTTAATATAAATTATAAGTGAAAAAAACACATTTCATATTCTAAAGGACACCAAAACTCATCAATTAATTTGTGTTTTAACAAGCCCCTTTAAATCATCTAGCAGATATAAAACTATAAAATGATGTTATATAAATATATATATATATATATATATATATATATATATATATATATATATATATATATATATATATATATATATATATATATATATATATATATATATATATATATATATATATATATATATATATATACACTACCGTTCAAAAGTTTGGGGTCACCCAAACAATTTTGTGGAATAGCCTTCATTTCTAAGAACAAGAATAGACTGTCGAGTTTCAGATGAAAGTTCTCTTTTTCTGGCCATTTTGAGCGTTTAATTGACCCCACAAATGTGATGCTCCAGAAACTCAATCTGCTCAAAGGAAGGTCAGTTTTGTAGCTTCTGTAACGAGCTAAACTGTTTTCAGATGTGTGAACATGATTGCATAAGGGTTTTCTAATCATCAATTAGCCTTCTGAGCCAATGAGCAAACACATTGTACCATTAGAACACTGGAGTCATAGTTGCTGGAAATGGGCCTCTATACACCTATGTAGATATTGCACCAAAAACCAGACATTTGCAGCTAGAATAGTCATTTACCACATTAGCAATGTATAGAGTGTATTTCTTTAAAGTTAAGACTAGTTTAAAGTTATCTTCATTGTAAAGTACAGTGCTTTTCCTTCAAAAATAAGGACATTTCAATGTGACCCCAAACTTTTGAACGGTAGTGTATATATATATATATATATATATATATATATATATATATATATATATATATATATATATATATATATATATATATATATATATATATATATATATATAGTATAGTATAGTATATATAGTATAGTATATATAGGGGTGGCATGGCGTAGTGGGTAGAGCACCCGTGTCAGAAACCCGAGGGTTGCAGGTTCGCTCCCCGCCTCTTACCATGCCGTTGTGTCCTTGGGCAGGACACTTCACCCTTGCCCCCGGTGCCACTCACACCGGTGAATGAATGTTGAATGAATGATAGGTGGTGGTCGGAGGGGCCGTAGGCGCAAATTGGCAGCCACGCTTCCGTCAGTCTACCCCAGGGCAGCTGTGGCTACGAAAGTAGCTTACCACCACCAGGTGTGAATAAATGATGGGTTTTTAACATGTAAAGCGACTTTGGGTACTTAGAAAAGCGCTATATAAATCCCAGGTATTATTATTATTATTATTATATAACTTTTGAACGGTAGTGTGTATATATATATATATAAATATATATATATATATACATATATATATATATATATATATATATATATATATATATATAGTGTACTGTATATTTATTTTAATTTTTAATTTTTTTTCTTCATTTTTTTTCTGACAGTCCAAAATGTTGATTCACACACACAGGACGGAATAGTGCTAGCAAAACGGTGATGAGTGTTGATAAATCACATTGCGCGTGCTAAATAATTATATGAGCATTTTCTCCCCCCAGTAGTGTGGGCGTTGTGATGATCAGCATATATTTTGCATACTAATGAAGACAGAGTCGCAAACTGGATTGCACACCTTATTCCGCTCACTTAACAGAATGCGATACGTTTAGTGGATCATCTTTGCATGTGGTATCAGGTTTGCATAGGTAAACAAACAGAGACAAATCACAGGAGGACTGATGGAGTCGTTAAGTTGACGTTATGGTATGTTTTTGTTTTAACCTATAGCCAAACATTGAATATGTAGTATTAGCGTTACAAAAATATGCATTTTTTAAATATTCATGTTTTTCTGCATACAGCCGTGATATCTGGCCAAACTCCGTATCAAACACAACTTCATGTTGCACTGCCATTGCCTTATAAAGAGATGCAAATACACATCGTTACCGGCCCAGTTTAGAGTTGTTTTGTTTCCTTTTTCAGATATTGATCAACATTTGTCAGAGCCACCTCAGTGATTCTAAATTCACTAATCATAAATTGCGAGTAGCAGGGCCTTTACCTACCTGTTGCCAACTAGTAGAAGATTAATTAACTAATTAATTAATCGGTCAAAGAGACTAATTTCAAGTAACTCAGCATTTTGTAACAAGTTAAATCTAATGGGCACACATACACAGCATACTAGTGTGCTGCAGCACCCTCAGGTTAAAAGAAAGAATAGAATATAATAGAATAAAACTTTATAGTCATTGCACTTAAAACAATACAAAAAAATAACTTTCAGTCCAAATTTCCCAAGAACAGACATACAATATATACTTGCAGGGATATACAGAACAGAACATATTCAATGTTTCTGTATGTTAAAATAAAAACTTCCCCAGAACTTCAATTTGATTGAGACTCCATGGGACCTGTAGGTTTATTTTGCCTGCAAGCCCAAGTCCACGGATATCTACTTCCGAGTTAACTTGGTGTCTCAAGTGGATTCGCAAAAAACTAATTAATTTGCCCGGTATCTGTTTTGTCCATTTTCCAATTGTGCACAAAATCAGAAATTGGAAAGATGATCCATCCATCCATCCATCCATCCTTCTTCTTCTGCTTATATGAGGGTGGAACGCGGGGGCAGCAGCCTAAGCAGAGAAGCCCAGACTTCCCTCTCCCCAGCCACTTCGTCCAGCTCCACTGAGGGGATCCCAAGGTGTTCCCTGGCCAGCTGGCAGACATAGTCCCCCCAAGGTGTCCTGGGTCTTCCCCATGGCCTACTACCAGCCGGACATGCCCTAAACATCTCCCTGGGAGGCGTTCGGGTGGCATCCTGACCAGATGCCCGAATCACCTCATCTGCTTAAAGCGGCTTTACTTTGAGCTCCTCCCGGATGACAGAGCTTCTCACCCTATCTCTAAGGGAGAGCGGAGAGCCCCGCCACTTGACGGAGGAAACTCATTTGAAACAAAAATTGAGCTATTTGGCCACAATACCGAGCATTGTATTTGGAGGAGAAAAGGTGAGGCCTTTAACCCCAGAAAAACCATCCATACCGTGAAGTATGGTGCTGGTAGTATTATGCTCTAAGCCTGTTTTGCTGCCAATGGAACTGGTGCTTTACAGAGAGTAAATGCAATGCAAAAGGAGGATTACCTCCAAATTCTTCAGGACAACCTAAAGTTGGGTCTTGGGCACAGTTGGGTGTTCCAACAGGACAATGACCCCAAACACACATCAAAAGTGGTAAAGGAATGGCTAAATCAGGCTAGAATTAAGGTTTTAGAATGGCTTTCCCAACGTCCCGACTTAAACGTGTGGACAATGCTGAAGAAACAAGTCCATGTCAGAAAAACAACACATTTAGCTTAACTGCACCAATTTTGTCTAGAGGAGTGGTCAAAAATTCAAGCAGAAGCTTGCGGATGGCTACCAAAAGTGCCTTATTGCAGTGAAACTTGCCAAGGGACATGTAAGCAAATATTAACATTGCTGTATGTATACTTTTGATTTGGTCACATTTTCAGTAGACCCATAATAAATTCATAAAAGAACCAAACTTCATGAATGTTTTTTTTGTGACCAACAAGTATGTGCTCCAATCACTATTTCACAAAAAAGTAAGAGTTGTAGAAATGATTGGAAACTCAAGACAGCCATGACATTATGTTCTTTACAAGTGTATGTCAACTTTTGTTCGGGACTGTACATGATAATAAGACCATTGCGTCATTTTCCAGTTTTTATTTTCTCAAAACTATTATTAAACTATTTGCTAATTTACTGTTAATATTTGGTTACTTTCTGTTGAAACATGTTTTATTCAAATGTAATATTCACTTATTCTTGTGTTGTGTATATACTTTACATCAGTTTTGGACGATATTACACATTTGGGTATCGGTCCAATACCAAGTAGTTACAGACATATTAGTCAAACCAATGCTGATACTGATACTTTAAAGGCCTACTGAATTTTTTTTTTTTTATTTAAACGGGGATAGCAGATCCATTCTATGTGTCATACTTGATCATTTCGCGATATTGCCATATTTTTGCTGAAAGGATTTAATATAGAACAACGACGATAAAGTTTGCAACTTTTGGTCGCTGATTAAAAAAAGCCTTGCCTATACCGGAAGTAGCGTGACGTCACAGGAGGAAGGATTCCTCACAATTCCCCGTTGTTTACAATGGAGCGAGAGAAATTCGGACCGAGAAAGCGACGATTACCCCATTAACACGCGAAGTCCCAGAGAAGGGTCAATTGACACTTTTACCTAGAAAACACACAAGAGGGTCATTTGACCCCTAGCCCCGCCTGTGGACACTCCTTTTGTTATGAAAATGTGGCTGTTAGTGGCACACGGCAGGGGGCCACTTGAGCCTGTGTGGGGGAGGGGACCTTACAGCTCAAGCTTTAGTTCTGAGGTAGGTTGTGTGTGTTTTTGCAAGGATCAACAGAATGAAGGGATCAACACTCTGACATTTATTGTTAAAAAAAATACAAAACAAAACATATTTACAAAGAATGAAAAAGCAACTGTTTTCCCAGTTTTGGTGTGGAGGGTTGTTGCAGAAGCAATTGTTATTTTTGTGTGCCAAAAATAGTTTAAAAAAAAAAATTTACAAAGAAAAAAGCATATTTACAAAGAATGAAAAACCATGTCCATGTAAACGTGACTGACATACATTTGAGCAGTCACTCACAATCCTGGCACTGCCATTGCTCCTTTCGGCATTTCCCACATGTATAATTTTTCTGTCTACCTAGACAAACTGCCCCTAACAGCCTCATTACCATAACAAAATGAGTGATTAGTGTATTCGGGAAAAGCGTCGGGCCAAATGACCCCTCTCTGGGTCTTCTAGGTAGACAGAAAAATGCTGGGACTTCTAGTGTTAATTTGAGCGAGGATGAAAGATTTGTGGATGAGGAACGTTAGAGTGAAGGACTAGAGAGGCAGTGCAGGGTGTATCTTTTTTCGCTCTGACCGTAACTTAGGTACAAGGTCTCATTGGATTCCACACACTCTCCTTTTTCTATTGTGGATCACGGATTTGTATCTTAATCCACCTCGGATACTATATAAAGTACTATCTATCTATCTATCTATCTATCTATCTATCTATATCCTCTTGAAAATGAGAGTCGAGAACGCGAAATGGACATTCACGGTGACTTTTATCTCCACGAGAATACATCGTTGACGCACTTTAGCTATGGAGCTAAATTATTTCCTACTAGTGGCTCTAAATTTAAATACTTTGGTGTGTGCCCCTGATGTCTTTCTGCGTCCAGGGACTTATCTCCTGAGTTTGTAAACAATTACAAAAGTGTTATCATAACAAAAAATATTGATCCGATTTTTGTAGTCTCAACCAAAAACTGATACTGTACTAATACTTGCTATTGTTACCCTTGATATTTGTATTGATCCACCCACGCATGTTAACATTTAAGAGCTCTAGCTTAGTCATTGGCATAGCTTATTGTCTCCTCTTATGGTGTACAGCTATTTGTTGTCCTCCATTGATAATGATACTTGCAGAAAAGTTATAGTTTCTCTGCCGCCATGGAGGCGGGGACTGGTGACTTAAAAACGGATCTGCTTGCTTGCTAGCAAAAATGCTACATTGTGTTGAGGATGCTGTTAAACCGGCGTAACACAGCTAAAATGTGTCATCAACATGCATTATTAATGATATTATTATCGAACAAATGTTTATCATTTATATTGTTTATATTGTGCAACCCTACTTCAAAAGTCATCTTGTGAAGTTACTTACAGCCACAGCTGCCAATATATATTTTTAGCATTTTTTTTTTCAGGTTATGTGTTATTGTAGACCAGGGTTACTCACACTTCTTCAGCAGGCGAGCTACTTTTCAATTGACCAAGTCGAAGGGATCTACCTCATTCATTTATATCATTTGTATTTATTTATTTAGAATAGAATAGAATAGAATAGAATAGAATAGAATAGAGTTTTATTGTCATTATTAAAGTGAACAGGTTCAAAGAACAACGAAATTGGAGCAGATCCGCTAAGGTGCATAGTATAATTTAGTAATATAAATAGTAAAAAAAGATTAAAAAAAGATAAAAAAGAAGATATATATATATATATATATATATATATATATATATATATATATATATATATATATATATATATATATATATATATATATATATATATATATATATATATATATATATATATATATATATATATATATATATATATATATGTATATATCCACACACATGCACATATCCATACATATGCATATATATACATATACACATATAACATTATTGCACATTATAGTCCGAAAAAATAAAAAGACATGACACATGAGGACATGTCGGACACATTGTGCTCACTCAGGCCTGTTTAATGCTACTATGGCTCTTGGGTAAAAACTGTTTTTTAGTCTATTTGTGCCCGCTTTGTACGACAGATACGTTTTTGTTAACAAGTTAAAGGTGTTTAATATATGTTTAACACATATAGATTCCTTTCTTTCATGCAGACAAGAATATAAGTTGGTATGATTGTGATGACTTGCATTGATTAGAATCAGACAGTAGTGATGAAAACGTCCACATTTTCAAATGGAGGAGAATAAAAGTCCTCCTTTCTGTCCAATACCACATGAAAGTGGTTGCTTTTTGCCATCTTATTTGTCCAGCTTCCATACTCCTTTTTATACACTTTACAAGAAATACATTGGTCGCCAACTCCGTAGCTTGTTAGCTTTCTGAGACTCTTATTTTGTTAGCGCGGGCAGGATGAAGCAAAGACTTTTATTGTGAAGACAGGAACTGTGCAGTCGGTCTATAGAGTTTTGACGGCGCGAGAGTCTGTTGAAATAAAATGTTTCTCGCCTTCCTGTCGGTCGTTTTTTCTTAATAATGGTCTGTCAGCAGCCAGCGTCATCTCACAAGATGGAAGACCGGTAGCTCGCGATCGACGTAATGGGCACCCCTGTTGTAGACAATGTAGGAGACTCAAATAGAGGCGTTAACTTCCGAATGGACTTTATTTTTGGTGGACATAGAAATTTAACAGTAGAGTTCCACTGTGAGCACTGGAAAGAAAACAGCAACCTGTGAGATGGGGTGGGGCACTTCCTCTCTTGCCCCATGATGGCAAATAGATACAGCTGCCGGGAGTGACCATAAATAAATAAACACCGACACTCTAGATATTAAATGTGTGTCATTGAAAAGTCGAACCGTTTCAGTGAAGACTGCACTAACAGAATGACAGGAACTTGGTGAAGTTAAGGAGGCTAAAATAATGGGAAGGTCCGTCTGAAACTGTTGAGGAATGAAGTCTGGAAATATAATCAGGAGAGTAGAAGTGGGGGACGATGAGAGGAAGGATGGGAGGGTGCAGACAGAGAGGAAGAAAGAAGAGGTACGGTGGGTGGGAAGGATGGAATGCAAGCTTGTGGATGGCTACCAAAAGTGCCTTATGCAGTGAAACTTGCCAAGGGACATGTTACCAAATATTAACATTGCTGTTTGTATACTTTTGACCCAGCAGATTTGGTCACATTTTCAGTAGACCCATAATAAATTCATAAAAGAACCAAACTTCATGAATGTTTTTTTTGTGACCAACAAGTATGTGCTCCAATCACTATTTCACAAAAAAGTAAGAGTTGTAGAAATGATTGGAAACTCAAGACAGCCATGACATTATGTTCTTTACAAGTGTATGTCAACTTTTGTTCGGGACTGTACATGATAATAGGACCATTGCGTCATTTTCCAGTTTTTATTTTCTCAAAACTATTATTAAACTACTTGCTAATTTACTGTTAATATTTGGTTACTTTCTGTTGAAACATGTTTTATTCAAATGTAATATTCACTTATTCTTGTGTTGTGTATATACTTTACATCAGTTTTGGACAATATTACACATTTGGGTATCGGTCCAATACCAAGTAGTTACAGACATATTAGTCAAACCAATGCTGATACTGATACTTTAAAGGCCTACTGAAATGATTTTTTTTTTATTTAAACGGGGATAGCAGATCCATTCTATGTGTCATACTTGATCATTTCGCGATATTGCCATATTTTTGCTGAAAGGATTTAATATAGAACAACGACGATAAAGTTTGCAACTTTTGGTCGCTGATTAAAAAAAGCCTTTCCTATACCGGAAGTAGCGTGACGTCACAGGAGGAAGGATTCCTCACAATTCCCCGTTGTTTACAATGGAGCGAGAGAGATTCGGACCGAGAAAGCGACGATTACCCCATTAATTTGAGCGAGGATGAAAGATTTGTGGATGAGGTACGTTTGAGTGAAGGACTAGAGAGGCAGTGCAGGGTGTATCTTTTTTCGCTCTGACCGTAACTTAGGTACAAGGTCTCATTGGATTCCACACCCTCTCCTTTTTCTATTGTGGATCACGGATTTGTATCTTAATCCACCTCGGATACTATATAAAGTACTATCTATCTATCTATCTATCTATCTATCTATCTATATCCTCTTGAAAATGAGAGTCGAGAACGCGAAATGGACATTCACGGTGACTTTTATCTCCACGAGAATACATCGTTGACGCACTTTAGCTATGGAGCTAACGTGATAGCATCAGGCTCAAATGCAGATAGATAGAGAGGGAGGTTAGGAGAGGGGCTATAAGTGAAGGAGGTGATTGGTTAACGGAGCACAGCAGGGTTAACGTTCACTGAAGTCATGACATCACTGCTAGTCGACTAATCGGTGCTTAAATGTCATCCAATAGGATTACTTAAATTGATACATTTCTCCAAAATGTAGATATAATTCCATTAAAAGTAATTACCGTATTTTCTGGACCATAGGGTGAGGCGCACCGCAGATGAATGGTTTATTTTCAATCTGTTTTCATATACTGTATAAGGCGCACCGGATTGATTATAAGGCGCATTAAAAGGAGTCATATTATTTTATTTTTTTCTAAATGTCAAAGACTTGCTTGTGGTCTACATAACATGTAATGGTGGTTCTTTGGTCAAAATGTTGCATGGATTATGTTTTACAGATCGTCTTCAAGTTTCAGGATGCACCGTTTAGTGGGCGGTCTTATTTACGTGGCTCACCTTCGACAGCGTCTTCTCCCCGTCATCTTTGTTGTAGCGGTGTAGCGTGCAAGGACGGGATGGGAAGAAGTGTCAAAAGATGGAGCTAACTGTTTGGATGACATTCAGACTTTACTACAATCCATAACGGAGCAGCATCTCCTCATCCGGAAACAACAACGCCGGAAATGTGTCCCGTGAAAAACCATCCGACAGGAACTCTCTGATAACTAAAGTTCCTTGAGTGAATAATGTAAACTCACTACACCGGTATGTTTTAGCGCTTTCATGGCGAGTTTACTGACAGATATAAGTAAGAACTGTACACTACTTTATATTAGAAATGGCAACAGCGATGTTACATTACAAGAAGATAGAGAAAAAGAAGAAGCTTAACGACTACGGTGTCAGGATTTATGCAGATCCCAAATACAGATCAGCAGGTACCAGAAGGTAAGAAAAGTTTATTTTGCATAATATTGCGAAACAAAACTCAAGATAGTATGTCTTACCTTATACACACACCATAATAATACTCCTATGTTGAAGCACAGTACAATCCATCAAGCGGTGCGGCTTCATAGCTTACCAAAGTCGTATTAAAACAACTTGATAGATTTTTGAGTGCCGTGTGTAATGTTCTATATTTTCAATTGAACATATAAAATGTTGGTGATTTTTACTGCCATCATATTGCAGTCTACACATATATCTTATGTTTTACTGCCATCTACTGGTCACACTTATCATTACACCATGTACCAAATAAAATTGCTTCAAAGTCGGTAAGCACAACCAAAATTATTCCGTACATTAGGAGCACCGGGTTATAAGGCGCACTGTTGAGTTTTGAGAAAATAAAAGGATTTTAAGTGCGCTTTGTAGTCAGAAAAATACAGTACTTAAATGTATCAATTTCTCCAAAATGTAGATGTACTTCAATTAAAAGTAATTACTTCTGCCTTTTTTAAGTTTGTCCACGATACTTAGATCAGATTCTTTAACATTTTTGAAAAGAGTTCTATCATTTTCAACTGTCTGTGAGGCCCTGAATGTGTACAGGCTGAGTCCTTACTTGGTGATTGGATGAGCGAGGGCAAGGCACGGAAAAGGGAGGCGGAGCCAGTGTGTGTATGTGTTCGGTGAGAGGCATTGGCTTTAGTGTGCGACCCTCACTGTGAGCCAACCCTTATTACGTCCAAAAAAAAAAGATTCTGTCAGGACATATCCCAGCAGGCACAAGACATTGATACAACCTTGATTATACGTACATGTCCTTTAAAAATGACTTTGAAACAACGTGGCAAAATAGTCGTATTTGTAAATCGAAACAACGTTGGTGTCTAATTTCAATGGTCAAATCAACGTCACAACTTGACGTTGAATAAACGTTGTCCAAATGTATGTTGTTTCAACGTTGTATTTGTGTTGTAGAATATTGTTCGGAATGTGACCAAAATACAACGGTCAAATCAACGTCAGAACTAGTGTTGTCCCGATACCAATCGAATACATTTTGGTACAGGTACCAAAATGTATTCCGATACTTTTCGGTACTTTTCTAAATAAAGGGGACCACAAAAAATGGCTTTTTTTTTTTTTTTTTAACAAAAAATCTTAGGGTACATCAAACATATCTTTCTTATTGCACTTTAGTCCTTAAATAAAATAGTGAACAAACTAGACAACTTGTCTTTTATTAGTAAGTAAACAAACAAAGACTCCTAATTAGTCTGCTGACATATGCAGGAACATATTGTGTCATTTATCATTCTATTATTTTGTCAACAAACAAAAATACATCGATTGAATGTGTTTTATTCAACCCCTTAACCTTAGGTCATCCAGCAGCTATGCAATTATAAAATTATATTGCTGAATAGACCATGTCTGATATTTTTTTTATTTTTGACAGCGCAATCGCCTATTTTCTCACAACCGTGTGCGTAACTGTGTCAGTTTGCACATACTTTTCAGACGTGCAAAATAGTTGAGTTTTATTCTTGATTAATCACATTGCGTGTGCAGAATAATCATATTTGCATTTTCTCTCCCCAGTATTGTGTGCATTTTCATTATCAGCATATAGATCTGTATCGCTCTGGAATAACCTGCCTCGAATTCTCACCGGCATTGAAAGTAAACAGGTTTTTAAAAGGAAAGTCATATTTTATCTGAGTCTATAAAATTAGTTTGCTTGATGATGATTTTTGTTTGGTTTTGTATTGTGTAGTTATATTTATATGGTAATTAGCATTCTGTAACTGTAAATTGTTTGCTTGTTTGCTTATTGGTGCTTTTCTTTGTTTCTGTATTGTGTGGTTATAATTATATGCTTTTACTTGTAATTGTATTGGGTTTGTGGACCCCAGGAAGACTAGTGGGTTGTAATAAAAATTAAATCAAATCAAATTAAAATCAAATCAAATATTGATGAAAACAGACACGCTAGATGGATCGTGCAACTTATTTTGCTCCCGAAAGAGACACACTTCTCTTTTAGTAGATCAGGTCATGAGTGATTACATCATAGAAGCCAGACAAGTATTTTTTCTCATGTGCTTAAGCAAAAAAAAGTGCACAACTGCAGCATTCTACCACTCGACTTAAAGGGGAACTGGGGGCGGGGGAGCGGGGGGGGGGGGGGTGTTTGCCTATCATTCACAATCCTTACATAAGACAAGAACACATGTTTCTCTTTTTTCATGCATTCTAAATAATAAATAAAAACGATCAAAGTAGCCTATGGGAGTCACTCTATTGTGCCTATAACACACTTACAAAAACATCCAACAACCTCCATTAAGGTTTTATATACACACTGTAAGTATATGTGCAATGCAATAACGGGTATTTTTAGAATAACATTTAATATTTACGTTTTTTACTTATTTCAAGCATACACGGTGGATTAATTTCACAAACGCATCACAACGTTCACTTTTTTTTTCAACAAAATAACTGAATACTACTCCATCCAGACTCCATGAGAGCCAACAAACATAATAAAACATCACTTACTGTACAATGTCTGCTGTCACTAAAATGGTGACTGACTAAGAAAAGGGGAATGGAACCAAGCGTCTTTTCGTGTTGTTTTTAAATTGGCTTTTAAAGTGTACCGACTTGTCGGAATGCGTTTTCATCCTTCTTCTATCCAGGTGAGAGGCATGACTTATGATCAAGAATACACTTTCACTAGCAGGGAAGCGAGGAAACAGCTCGCCGGTCGATATAGGCAACATAGGCAGTCAAGCTCGCGATCCCAACGCCGCTATACAGTTTGTGTGTGTTAGCGCAGGGGTCCCCAATCTTTATTGCACCACGGACCAGTTTAATGTAGGCATTATTTTCAGGGACCGGCTTTCCACTTGTGAAAAATACAACTCACTATACCGCTGGATTAGTGGGAGCCCTGGGCTTGTTTCTTTGCAGTGAAATGCTGATGGAAATCAGCCTTTGGCTACAATTTGTCACATGTATATTTGATATGTTCATTAATGTGCATTGCATCATGTCACAAAGTTATAACAAATGGCAACTTCCTATGAGGAGTGTTATTGTACATCTATAAACAAGCTCATTGGTGTGTCTAGTGCACAGGTGTCAAACTCAAGGCCCTCCACCTCATTTTATGTGACCCGCAAAAGCCTGGAAATAATGTATCAATAAAATACCTCATATTTTCTTTCTCTACTTTCTTATTTTCTTACTAAATGTATTAGGGTTTTTTGTAGTTTGACAGGGAAAAAAAATGGTGTCCAATATTGCAACAAATTATCCAACTTTGTTGGTCAAAATCCAAATAAATACCTAAATATCTGCTTAACTTATGGTTTCGAAGCAAGTTATTCATCAAAGTGTACACTATAAAAATGACCATTAGATTTTAATGTAAAATTTAGGGAGTTTTTTTTTTTACAGCATATTACTGTAAGTTGAAAAAAAAAACGACAAATGTTTGTTTTTTTACAGTAAAAATTCTGTCGACCGAGCTGGCAGTTTTTTAAATTTTTTAAATCCACGGTTGATGATTTTATGGTACCACATTTTATTATGGTAAAAAACTGGCAGCTGAGTTGCCAAAATAAAATTAAACAGCGGTACTGTATTTCTATGTACAGTAATATGTTGTAAAAATAATAATAATAAAATAACACCATATATTCTACAGTACAAATCTGGCAACTAAGCTGCCAGTTTTTTTCTGTAAAAAACAGTGGTCAAATCCACAGATTTTTTTTTACTCTTTACATTTAAAAAAAGTAAAATATTTAAATTCATAGGCAAATTCTTAATTATTTACTGTTACAAGCGGCCCTCTATTGGCAGCCATGACTGCGGTGTGGCCCTCAATGAAAACAAGTTTGACACCCCTGGTCTAGTGGGACAGGCCAAAGTTAAGTCGGAGAAAAAATGCAGTCCTTTATAAATTATTTAATGTTTCTCTCCGGCCCGGTAGCAAATGCTTCAAGGACCGGTACCGGTCCCCGGACCGGTGGTTGGGAACCACTGTGTTAGCGTATATAATACCAACATCACTACTACTTGGTTAATATTCAGGTAACAATATTTTAATGGAATATTGTTGGAGGGTTTTGGATGTTTTTTATTGGGTTTTATGGGCGGAATAGAGGACCTCCCATTGGCTCTGTTGTAAGTGGAATTTTCCATTTTCGTCCGCTTGTCCTTCTCTGTCCTTCCCCTTTAAGTATGTCAGTGCGAGCCTTCATCCCAGATGCACTTTGGGTGGAGCGACATTTAAATGTGGCCGTTCCTTCTCAAATCTGGCATTCCGTGTATTCTACCATCGACTTAAAGGGGAACTGCACTTTTTTGGGGGAATTTTACCTCTTGTTCACAATCATTATGAAAGACAGGAACATATTTTTTTATTTTTTTTTAGGATTATAAAGATATAATAAAAAGCTTGCCAGATGTAACTAATAGGAGTCTTCAAAACCCTCCATAAACATTTTATATAGACAGTGAAAGTCTATAAACAATGTAGTAACAGACAGGTATAGCCCATAGCATAGTATGCCCATAGCAAGGCACTCACTACGTTTGTACTTCCAGAAACAAACGCTTGTGTTTTCTAACTATCGCAGATTTATAATAAACGAAGAAGATTACTATTTTTGGACAAATGGAGATTCACAACCTTATGTTTTTGAACCTGAATATCAATCAATCAATCAATGTTTACTTATATAGCCCTAAATCACAAGTGTCTCAAAGGGCTGCACAAGCCACAACGACATCCCGGGCTCAGATCCCACATCAGGGCAAGGAAAAACTCAACCCAATGGGATAACAATGAGAAACCTTGGAGGGGACCGCAGATGTGGGGCCCCCCTCTCACCCGGGCGACCGGTGCAATGGACGTCGAGTGGATCTACCATAATATTGTGAGAGTTTAGTCCATAGTCATAGTGCAGGGGTCACCAACGCGGTGCCCGCGGGCACCAGGTAGCCCGTAAGGACCAGATGAGTAGCCCGCTGGCCTGTTCTAAAAATAGCTCAAATAGCAGCACTTACCAGTGAGCTGCCTCTATTTTTTAAATTGTATTTATTTACTAGCAAGCTGGTCTCGCTTTGCTCGACATTTTTAATTCTAAGAGAGACAAAACTCAAATAGAATTTGAAAATCCAAGAAAATATTTTAAAGACTTGGTCTTCACTTGTTTAAATATATTCATTAATTTTTTTACTTTGCTTCTTACAACTTTCAGAAAGACAATTTTAGAGAAAAAATACAAACACATATACCTTTTTACCTTTTAAATTCAATTTAAATCAATGTTCAAGTAAAAAAAAAAATTTTATTGTAAAGAATAATAAATACATTTTATTTTAATTCTTCATTTTAGCTTTTTTTTTTCCGACAAAGAATATTTGTGAAATATTTCTTCAAACTTATTATGATTAAAATTCAAAAAAATTATTCTGGCAAATCTAGAAAATCTGTAGAATCAAATTTAAATCTTATTTCAAAGTCTTTTGAATTTATTTTAAAATTTTTGTTCTGGAAAATCTAGAAGAAATAAAGATTTGTCTTTGTTAGAAATATAGCTTGGTCCAATTTGTTATATATTCTAACAAAGTGCAGATTGGATTTTTAACCTATTTAAAACATGTCATCAAAATTCTAAAATTAATCTTAATCAGGAAAAATTACTAATGATGTTCCATAAATCCTTTTTTAAATTTTTTCAAAAAGATTCAAATTAGCTAGTTTTTCTCTTCTTTTTTTCGGTTGAATTTTGAATTTTAAAGAGTCGAAATTGAAGATAAACTATGTTTCAAAATGTAATTGTCATTTTTTTCGTGTTTTCTCCTCTTTTAAACCGTTCAATTAAGTGTAAATATCATTAATTATTAATAATAACACAGAGTTAAAGGTAAATTGAGCAATTTGGCTATTTCTGGCAATTTATTTAAGTGTGTATCAAACTGGTAGCCCTTCGCATTAATCAGTACCCAAGAAGTAGCTCTTGCTTTCAAAAAGGTTGGTGACCCCTGTCATAGTGGATCTAATATAATAGTGAGAGTCCAGTCCATAGTGGATCTAACATAATAGTGAGAGTCCAGTCCATAGTGGGGCCAGCAGGAGACCATCTTGAGTGGAGACAGGTCAGCAGCGCAGAGACGTCTCCCACTGATGCACAGATGAGTGGTCCACGCTGGGTCCCGACTTTGGACAGCTAGCGTCTCATCTGTGGTCACCGAACCTGTGCCCCCTCCCCCACGAAGGAGAGGGGGGCAGAGCAGAAAACAGACGGCAGATCAACTGGTCTAAAAGGGGGGTCTATTTAAAGGCTACAGTATACAAATGAGTTTTAAGATGGGACTTAAATGCTTCTACTGAGGTAGCATCTCTAACTGTTACCGGGAGGGCATTCCAGAGTATTGGAGCCCCAATAGAAAACGCTCTATAGCCCGCAGACTTTTTTAGTCTCTGCGAATCACTAATAAGCTGGAGGTCTTTGAACACAGATTTCTTGCCGGGACATATGGTACAATACAGTCAGCAAGATAGGATGGAGCTAGACTGTGTAGTATTTTATACGTATGTAGTAAAACCTTAAAGTCACATCTTAAGTGCACAGGAAGCCAGTGCAGGTGAGCCAGTATAGGTATATATATATATATAGGTATATATGTATGTATGTATGTATATAAAGGTATATTCAGTATAGACGTAATATGATCAAACTTTCTTGTTCTTGTCAAAAGTCTAGCAGCCGCATTTTGTACCAACTGTAATCTTTTAATGCTAGACATAGGGAGACCCGAAAATAATACGTTACAGTAATGGCGACAAGACGTAACGAACGCATGAATAATGATCTCAGTGGAACAAATTTTAGCGATATTACGGAGATGAAAGAAGGCCGTTTTAGTAACACTCTTATTGTGTGACTCAAACGAGAGAGTTGGGTCGAAGATAATACCCAGATTCTTTACCGAGTTGCCTTGTGTAATTGTTTGGTTGTCACATTTTAAGATGGTATTTTTAAATAGATGTCTGTGTCCAGCAGGACCGATAATCAGCATTCCCGTTTTCTTAGCGTTGAGTTGCAAAAAGTGAGAGTGATCCATTTATCCAACAGAGGAGTAACTACTGGTTATAGAAGCTGAGCCAGCACGAAGAGAGTGAAACGTTGGAGCAGACGTAAGCGGAGAGAGTTAGGATCGGCGTGACTCGACGCCGTAAACGCGGTGCTTGGAGCCAAGCTATGTCAACAGAAATGGAGTGCATACACAAAATCAAATGGAAAAAAAAAAAACGTCCGGGGCCAGCTGGACCACACGGATAACAGTCCATCGAGTTAGTCACTAAAATATTGATCATTATACATGTTAGTACAACCACATATGCCATCGAGCTAGCTGTGTGCAAACAAAACATGAAATGTGGGCTAATATTTTACAGATACTGCAATATAATTGGTCATGTTTTTCAGTCAGTCGCATTGTGTTGTGTACTACAAACTCAAGAGCCATTCAGCTGCTGACGCAAAATCTAATGCCGTCGCTTTTCAGCATTCGCTTTTACAAAAACAACGTTGTTACTGCTTGGTTGCCATACAGATTACAGAATGTAATTGAAGTATTGTTGGCGGTTTTTGGATGCATTTTTAGAGTGATGTTTTTATACTGTCAATCAATCAATCAATGTTTATTTATATAGCCCTAAATCACAAGTGTCTCAAAGGGCTGTACAAGCCACAACGACATCCTCGGTACAGAGCCCACATACGGGCAAGGAAAAACTCACCCCAGTGGGACGTCGGTGAATGACTATGAGAAACCTTGGAGAGGACCGCATATGTGGGTAACCCCCCCCCCCCCCCCCCCCCCCCCTCTAGGGGAGACCGAAAGCAACGGATGTCGAGTGGGTCTGACATAACATTGTGAAAGTCCAGTCCACAGTGGGTCCAACACATCAGCGGGAGTCCAGTCCACAGCGGGGCCAACAGGAAACCATCCCGAGCGGAGACGGGTCAGCAGCGCAGAGATGTCCCCAACCGATGCACAGGCTAGTGGTCCACCCGGGGTCCCGACTCTGGACAGCCAGCACTTCATCCATGGCCACCGGACCTATGCAACTCCCCCTCGCAAGGGACAGGGGAGAAGAGGAGAGAAGAAAAGAAACGGCAGATCAACTGGTCTAAAAAAGGGGGTGTCTATTTAAAGGCTAGATTATACAAATGAGTTTTAAGATGAGACTTAAATGCTTCTACTGAGGTAGCATCTCTAACTGTTACCGGGAGGGCATTCCAGAGTACTGGAGCCCGAATAGAAAACGCTCTATAGCCCGCAGACTTTTTTTTGGCTCTGGGAATCACTAATAAGCCGGAGTTCTTTGAACGCAGATTTCTTGTCGGGACATATGGTACAATACAATCGGCGAGATAGGCTGGAGCTAAACCGTGTAATATTTTATACGTAAGTAGTAAAACCTTAAAGTCGCATCTTAAGTGCACAGGAAGCCAGTGCAGGTGAGCCAGTATAGGCGTAATATGATCAAACTTTCTTGTTTTTGTCAAAAGCCTTGCAGCCGCATTTTGTACCAACTGTAATCTTTTAATGCTAGACATAGGGAGGCCCGAAAATAATACGTTACAGTAATCGAGACGAGACGTAACGAACGCATGAATAATGATCTCAGCGTCGCTAGTGGATACTGTGTATTTATACTTTTGCTTTTTAATTGTATAGTCTTTTATATTGGGCTAATTATTTCTGCACTGTTATGGAGCTGCTCCTCAAATCGCATTACACTGTGTAAATGACTGTCATGATCCGTGGTCCGGATCATGTTTTGTTATGTTCTGTTAGTTTTGGACTCCATAGTTCCTGTTTTTGTGCACCCTTGTTTGTTTTAGTTACCATGGTTACTTATTATTTCCACCTGTCTCTGATTAGTGTTCTCCCGCTCACCTGCTTCCCGAGCACTAATCAGAGGCATTATTTAAGCCTGCCTTTGCCGATCAGTCGCCCTGGCGTCATTGTTTGCTTCATGCAACCTGCTACGTTAGTTTTGTTTGTTTCATGCCACAGTTAGTGAGTATTCCTTGTCCATAGTCCATGCTAAATAGTAGCATTAGCTTCAGGTGCGACTCGTTTTCCATTTTTTTGTACTACTTTGATATTTTGAGGAATAAATCATGTTACAACCTGCATGCCATGTCCGGAGTTGTCCGTCTGCATTTCGGGAGAACGAACCCCGCAGTAAGCTGCGAAAACCCCGTCGTGACAATGACAATAAAGGCGTTCAATTCAATGCTATTGTAAGCAGTCAGCACTCAGCGCTGCTGGCTTCGGATATAACAGTCAATATAACATTTCCGTCCTGGTGACCTCCTGGTGCAGATGCTCCTGCGACTGCCTTGAGGTAATGTCATCATTTTCTAGGCCGGGGGTCGGCAACCCGCGGCTCTAGAGCCGCATGCGGCTCTTTAGCGCCGCCCTAGTGGCTCTCTGGAGATTTTTCAAAAATGTATGAAGAATGGAAAAAGATGAGGGGGAAAAAAATCATTTTTTTTGTTTTATTCTGTAGGAGGACAAACATGACACAAACCTCCGTAATTGTTATAAATCACACTGTTTATATTAAATATGCTTCACTGATTCAAGTATTTGGCGAGCGCCGTTTTGTCCTACTTATTTTGGCGGTCCTTGAACTCACCGTATAGTCTGTTTACATGCATAACTTTCTCCGACTTTCTAGGACGTGTTTTATGCCACTTCTTTTTCTGTCTCATTTTGTCCACCACACTTTTAACGTTGTACATGAGTGCACAAAGGTGAGTTTTGTTGATGTTATTGACTTGTGTGAAGTGCTAATCAGACATATTTGGTCACTGCATGACTGCAAGCTAATCGATGCTAACATGCTATTTAGGCTAGCTATATGTACATATTGCATCATTATGCCTAATTTGTAGCTATATTTGAGCTAATTTAGTTTCCTTTAAGTCCTCTTAATTAAATTTATATCTCATGACACATGTAATATGGCTTTTAATTTTTTGCGGCTCCAGACAGATTTGTTTTTGTTTTTTTGGTCCAATATGGCTCTTTCAACATTTTGGGTTGCCGACCCCTGTTCTAGGCCAACAAAGCCAGAAAAAAATGTTCAAAAAGTACAGTAAGGCTGTACTTTCTTAAAATACGCTAGCTTGATGCTAACTTGCATTGGATTTGCCATTGACATGCCACTGATTAGCGATTTTACATGGCGTTTTCAACTTCTCCAAATTTGGTGAAGAAAACTACAACTAAGATAGACGTTACACTCAAACAGCTGGTGTGTATTAAAGGCCTACTGAAAGCCACTACTACCGACCACGCATTCTGATAGTTTGTATATCAATGATGAAATCTTAACATTGCAACACATGCCAATACGGCCGGGTTAACTTATAAAGTGCAATTTAAAATTTCCCGGCAAACTTCCGGCTGAAAACGTTTCGATATGATGACGTTTGCACGTGACGTCACTGGTTGAAGCGGAAGTATTGGTACAAAATTGTATCCCAATACAAACAGCTCTGTTTTCATCACAAAATTCTACATTATTCTGGACATCTGTGTTGGTGAATCTTTTGCAATTTGTTCAATTAACAATGGAGACTGCAAAGAAGAAAGCTGTAGGTGGGATCGGTGTATTAGCGGCCGGCTGCAGCAACACAACCAGGAGGACTTTGAGTTGGATAGCAGACGCGCTATCCGACGCTAGCCGGCGACCACATCGATGATCGGGTGAAGTCCTTCGTCGCGCCGTCGATCGCTGGAACGCAGGTGAGCACGGGTGTTTATGAGCAGATGAGGGCTGGCGTAGGTGGAGCGCTAATGTTTTTATCATAGCTCTGACGAGGTCCCGTAGCTAAGTTAGCTTCAATGGCGTCGTTAGCAACAGCATTGCTAGGCTTCGACAGGCGGCACAGCATTAACCGTGTGGTTACAGGTCCAGTGTTTGGTTCGGTGTCTCCTGATAGTAGTATTGTTGATCTTCTGTCTATCCTTCCAGTCAGGGGCTTATTTCTTTTGTTTCTATCTGCATTTAAGCACGATGCTATCATGTTAGCTCCGTAGCTAAAGTGCTTCACCGATGTATTGTCGTGGAGATAAAAGTCACTGTGAATGTCCATTTCGCGTTCTCGACTCTCATTTTCAAGAGGATATAGTATCCGAGGTGGTTTAAAGGGACGGCGTGGCGAAGTTGGTAGAGTGGCCGTGCCAGCAATCGGAGGGTTGCTGGTTACTGGGGTTCAATCCCCACCTTCTACCATCCTAGTCACGTCCGTTGTGTCCTTGGCCAAGACACTTCACCCTTGCTCCTGATGGCTGCTGGTTAGCGCCTTGCATTGCAGCTCCCGCCATCAGTGTGTGAATGTGTGTGTGAATGGGTGAATGTGGAAATACTGTCAAAGCGCTTTGAGTACCTTGAAGGTAGAAAAGCGCTATACAAGTATAACCCATTTATCATTTATATAATTAAATCCGTGATCCACAATAGAAAAAGGAGAAAGTGTGGAATCCAATGAACCCTTGTACCTAAGTTACGGTCAGAGCGAAAAAATATACGTCCTGCACTGCACTCTAGTCCTTCACTCTCACGTTCCTCCTCCACGAATCTTTCATCCTCGCTCAAATTAATGGGGTAATCGTCGCTTTCTCGGTCCGAATTGCTCTCGCTGCTGGTGTAAACAATGGGAAAATGTGAGGAGCCCTTCAACCTGCGACGTCACGCTACTTCCGGTACAGGCAAGGCTTTTTTATCAGCGACCAAAAGTTGCAAACTTTATCGTCAATGTTCTCTACTAAATCTTTTCATCAAAAATATGGCAATATCGCAAAATGATCAAGTATGACACATAGAATGGATCTGCTATCCCCGTTTAAATAAAACAATTTCATTTCAGTAGGTCTTTAAGTACAATACTTACAGTGTAAACCAGGGGTGTCAAACATACGGACAGTGGGCCGTATCAGGCCGGCGTACAGGTTTAATGCGGCCCGCGGCCCGCAAGATGAGTGTGCTAAGTATAAAAATGAGCTTCAATTTTTGAATGAAAGAAACTGCTGTTCTAAATGTGTCCACTGGATGTTGCAATGGCAATTCAAGTGTAACCCATGTCACACATCACGTTGTTTAAGATGACGTGTCAGCTGACTTCAAGCGCCCTCGGGATTGGCTGCTACTACTCAAATCAGCGCAGGTGCAAGCTCCTGTTGTGGCTGGCAGCAGACTAATGCAATAGCGACGCACAATACCTTTTTCAATACTTTTTTTTATTATTGTGAATTACCCACTTAACGGATAAAATGACGAAACAATAAGATGCAAAAAGTCAACTTGACCACCATCTTTGTAGTTGGAGTTCCGTGCAGCACTCGTAATTGGTTGACGGCACGATGTGTTCTATTTTATTTTATGCTTGTTCACATTGGTTAAGTTTGTAGTAATGTTACCTCTAATTCGGCTATTATGTTGTCATTTTTTTTTACAATTGTTTTGATTACATAGTCATTGTAGTATTTGAAAGATGATAAATTAATGTGTTGTGGCAGTTGTGGATTTCATTAATGTGGTGGTTTGAGGAAACACTCGATTGCTTTTCCAAACACGACTTTAATGGTGAACTGCCAACATGAGAATGCTGAACAGGAAGTGCTTAAAGTTTAACGGTTTTGTAGGAACACTGAGACAAAGTCTCAGTTCATTCGGTTCTTTGTGGAGTTTTTGAAGCTGCACCAATGTTTTCCTCAGAACTTTAAACTAACTCAAAGAATATTCCCAAGAGGATTAGTTGTAATATGTACATTTTAAGAATATTTTTGGCCAAAGTAAAACAAAAAAAATAAATAAAATGAAGCTAATTTCTGAGCTAAAATGAGTTGACACCCCTGGTGTAAACACTTTGTCGAACTCAACAATAGACAAGACTGGCATATTCAACGTAATGGCAAAGACTACCTCCTGACTAAGGCAACACTCTGTAGTATATACCCTACTGCCATCCAATGTCTCGGAATTTTACCTGCATGCAAAGTCTACTACATCAGAAATTCTTAACCTTTTTGACCTCGGGGCCCAACTTTGCCACTGCAAAATGTTACTTTAACTCACAAACCTTAGGCTTAGGTCAGGCTGATAAGAAAAACAAGTGCTAGTCAAATATACTGCATAAGAAGGGACTCACAAATGGTTGACGAAAAATAAATGTGCGTACAATTATGTTGTGCTAAAATGAATAAACAAAATTAACAGTACATATGTTTCAACTAAATTGTTAATACTACGAATGAAAATACAGATTCACAACTTAAGTCATAATTGTTGTGCTTGAGAAACTTATTTTACTTCAACTCCACACGTTTTCTGTTTGTTTGAGATTGTCATAACTGCCACAAGTGGTAAAAAAAAAATGTCTTACAACTAAGTGCCACTGCGGCCCATGCGGACCTCAGCTGAGAAATAGATTTTTTTTTTTTTTCCGCAGCCCTCTAGGGGGCGCTCGCGGCCCAACAATGGGCCCCCACCCTATGGTTAAGAAACACTGTACTCCATAATACAGTACAGTACTTGCAAATGAGACACAGAAGTGTAAGAAAACAAGATAACAACTGGACAACACAGCTCAGTTTTGAATGTATAAACAAAACACATTGTTGTATCGATTCAAATGTGAAAGGTACATCAACTAAGTACAAAACCAGTAAAGTTGGCTTGTTGTGAAAATCGTAAATAAAAACAGAATACAATGATTTGCAAATCCTTTTCAACCTATATTCAATTGAATAGACTGCAAAGGTACCATTAATGCTGAAAGGTACATACAGGTTTTGGAGCAACATATGTTGCCATCCAAGCAATGTTTTTTTCATGGACGCCCCTGCTTATTTCAGCAAGACTTAGACTTAGACTTAGATTTCCTTTTAGTTTCATTCAAATTTGAACTTTACAGTACAGATAAGAACAAAATTGTGTTGCATTAGCTCGTTGTAGTGCAGGATAAAAGAGCAATAAGGTGCAGATATAAATAAATAGATTACTGTACATATAAATATATTGCACTTTTGCATATGCATCCATCTTTATGGATGTATGTTATATTGTCTTTATATTCCAGTGAGTCAATCCGTTTTTGGGGGGATTTGAGGGGTTTATTTTGATGCGTTCAAGAGTCTTATGGCCTGTGGGAAGAAGCTGTTACAGAAACTGGAGGTTCTGCTACAGAGGCTGTGAAACCTCTTTCTAGAGTCCAGCAGTGAAAACAGTCCTTGGTGGGGGTGGGAGGAGTCTCTACAGATTTCCTGAGCCTTGGTCAGGCAGCGGCTTTTTGCAATTTCCTGCATAGGAGCAAGACAATGCCAAGCCCCGTATTACAACAGCGTGGCTTCATAGTACAAGAGTGTGGGTACTAGACTGGCCTGCCTGTAGTCCAGACCTGTCTCCCATTGAAAATGTGTGGCGCAATATGAAGCCTAAAATACTACAACGGAGACCCCCGGACTGTTGAACAACTTAAGCTGTACATCAAGCAAGAATGGGAAATAATTCCACCTGAAAATCTTAAAAAATGTGTCTCCTCAGTTCCCAAACGTTTACTGAGTGTTGTTAAAAGGAAAGGCCATGTAACACAGTGGTAAAAATACCCCGGTGACATTTTTTTAGCAATTAAGTTAATGATTTTTTGCAAAACAAAAATGAAGTTCGAACATTAAGTATCTTGTCTTTGCAGTCTATTCAATTAATTATATAGGTTGAAAAGGATTTGCAAATCATTGTATTCTGTTTTTATTTATCATTTACACAACGTGCCAACTTCACTGGTTTTGGGTTTTGTATGAATTCTCCCTGGAGACATGTGACATAACCAGGAAAAGGAGTGTGAGCAGTTTTGCTGTTGTGAAATGTGCATTAAACTGGTTTCCTGGTATGTAGTCTACTTAGTTGTATTGATATTAAAAAAAACTGACACGTTTCTTAAAGGACCTACATGAAACCTCCATTGCAGATTGTATACCAGGCACTAAAAGCTGATATCAGCTCTCCAGTCTATGATGCATAATTGGTAGTCCTGCCACCCTGACACTTTGATCCAAAAGCTGCACGGTTTCCAGGATCACCACAATCCTGCAGAAGGGAAACAATTAAAATGTGCTGTAACACATAGTCAGACATTTTCGTCTTGCAAAAAATGTCCATGTACAGCGAGTATGAAATGAAGTGTGAATGAAGTGTGCACCTAATGAAGGATTAGTTTCTCTGTGTGCTTCAAGTGTAATTAAATCAAATTGTTTCTGGCTTTTAGAAGTCTGCAAGCGGTGAGTCTTGCAGATGTTAATCACCATAATTGTCTATGTGCCACACTGAAGCAGAAACTTGCGCAAATTTTCAGGACTTATGCAGATCCCAAATACAGATCAGCAGGTACCAGAAGGTAAGAAAAGTTTATTTTGCGTAATATTGCAAAACAAAACAACAGGTAATATATATGCTAATAGGTGCCATTTCACGGTCCTTTTACACACACCATAATAATACTCATATTTTTTAATGCGCCGACAATCCCTCAAGCTGTGAGGCTTCATAGCTTACCGAAGTCATACTAAAACATTTTTGACAAATTTTTCAGCGCCGTGTGTAATGTTCTATATTCTCAATGGAACATTTATAGTGTTGGTGTTGTTTACTGGCGTCATCTTGCGGTTTACACGTATCTCTTGTGTGACTGCCATCTACTGGTCACACTTATCATTACACCATATACCAAATAAAATTGCTGCGAGGTCGGTAAGCACAACCAGAATTATGCTGTACATTAGGCGCAGCGGATTTTTGAGAAAATGGAAGGCTTTTAAGTGCACCTTATAGTCCAAAAAATACAGTACATCAGTATGCGGTATTAAATTATGGAAGGAATTAAGCAAATAAATCTAATAATGTACTAATATGATTCAGTTTAAGAGGCTGTTCAAACTACAAATGTTTACAAAGTACAAAGAAGAAGAATTGTGATAAAAATCATGAATGTTTGAAAATAGAAGATAGATATTATCCATCAATCATAACTGATTT
This sequence comes from Entelurus aequoreus, assembly GCF_033978785.1. Taxonomy (NCBI): domain Eukaryota; kingdom Metazoa; phylum Chordata; class Actinopteri; order Syngnathiformes; family Syngnathidae; genus Entelurus; species Entelurus aequoreus. Next base: position 11,664,710 of record NC_084756.1, on the reverse strand, counting down.
AACTACTTATGAGGAGAACTGATGTATTTAGAACGTTGATGTATATTGTGTACAAATTGAGAACAGGAAGTAAACATATGTGTTAGTAGTTGCTATGAAGTGAAAAAGAGGGAAGATTATATAAACTTTGCTTCTTGCTACTCCTTTTTGGACATGTAAAGAAAAATGAAAATATATCAAATATGTGATGTACCATATTGATACCGTATACATGTTCGAAATACATTTTAACCAACCAACCACAAACAAACTTTGACGAGCTCGGTTCTTTCAGATGGGCCCATCACCAGCTGCTCCCGTGTCCAATAAAGTGGTCCAGGGGGTCAAAGTTCTAAGCCCACAGGTCACAACCTGTTGGGGGGGTGCAGAGACCCTGCAGAAATGATGTCTGTTCCATCCATCCCCATGTTGTTTATATTTAGCCTTTCTGCTCCTGTGCACTTTAATTTTTTTTAATTTTTTTTTTTTACTTTAATTCATATATATTTCATATTAAGTGTGTGAAGCAAAGTACAATTCTAACTTGCTTATTGGGTCTACTTGGTGTGCTTCACCTCATGAGTGAGGCAAAAACACTAGAAAGACTTGCGGTGCAATGTTGTGGTCTCACTCAGCCACATAAAATATTTGTGAACAAACCTGTCGAGTTGTTACAAGTCCTGACTTTTCTACACGACTTGTTCCTTCTTTTCAGACCCACAATATTAGAGCACATTATAGATGTAGACATAATGAATAATGCTACCTACGCGTACTGTACGTGGGGGGGTACGGGGCGAGTGACCCCCAGAAACACCTTCTTTTTTTATTCGGGCCGGTAAATATTTTCATTAAATAAAATTAAAAAATGTAAAACAAATGTGTTCTGTTGAACCACATACGGTAGCCAGTTGTTATATATAAAAAGTGTAATAAGCCCATTTAACGTATTTTTAGGGCTATAAGGTGCACTTAAACTCCTTTCAATTTCTCAAAACTCAACAGTGCGCCTAATAACCCGGTGCGCCTAATGTACGGAATAATTCTGGTTGTGCTTACTGACCTCGTAGCTATTGTATTTGGTACATGGTGTAATGATAAGTTGGGCCAGTAGATGGCAGTCACACATAAGAGATACTTGTAGACTGCAAGATGACGCCTGTAAACAACACCAAAACTTTAAATGTTCCATTGGGAATATAGAACATTACTCAAAAATCCGTCAAAATGTTTTATTACGACTTTGGTAAGCTATGAAGCCGCACCGCTTGATGGATTGTGGGAGTATTACGGCTACTGTAGTCAGACGTACTGTGCTTCAACATACGAGTATTACTATGGTGTGTGTATAAGAACCGCAATATTATGTCTTGCAATATTATGTCTTGCAATATTATGCAAAAATAACTTTTCTTACCTTCTGGTGCCTGCTGATCTGTATTTGGGATCTGCATGCGTCCTGAAAATGTCCACGCGTCCGCCACTGTAGCCCGTGGCAACATCATAGTCGATAAGCTTCTTCTTTTTCTCTATCTTCTTGTTATGGGACATATTTCTAATATGAAGTGGTGTAAAGTTCTTACTTATATCAGTCAGTGAACTCGCCATGAAAGCGCTAAAACATACCGGTGTAGTGAGTTTACATTATTCACCCAAGGAACTTTAGTTATTAGAGGGTCGGACGGTTTTTCACGGGACACATTTCCGATGTTGTTGTTTCCGGATGAGGAGATGCTGCTCCATTTTTGATTGAAGTAAAGTCTGAATGTCATTAAAACAGTTAGCTCCATCTTTTGACACTTCTTCCACTCCCGTCCTTGCACGCTACACCGCTACAACAAAGATGACGGGGAGAAGACGCTGTCGAAGGTGAACCACGTAAATAAAACCGCCCACAAAACGGCGCATCCTGAAGCGACTGTCAGAAAGCGACTTGAAGATGATCTGTAAAACATCATCTATGCAACATTTTGACCAAAGAACCATCATTACATGTTATGTAGACCACAAGATAGTGTTTTACATTTAGAAAAAAATCATAATAATATGACACCTTTAATGCGTCTTATAATCCAGTGCACCTTTTGTATGAAAATAGACCTGAATAGACCCGCTCATCGGCAGTGTGCCTTATAATCCGGTGCGCCCTATGGTCTGGAAAATACAGTAAGTCGTCCAGCAGCTATAAAATTATAAAAGAATATACAGTATGTATGTTGAATATGATATAACTAATGTTTTTATTTTTGACAGTCCATAAATGTTGACAAGAATACGTAGGATGGAGCTGCGGCAAAATCGTGGTTCATTCTATTTCCAATTCTTAAATGCAAATAAATATAAAAAATCCGGACCATTTTTTAAATTTTCATTTCTGAAACAAAAGTTGGACAACTATTTAATGACACATGAACGCCTGTTGAACAAAGATGTTAGCGTTATGCTAAAAACATGATAAACACAAAGGAAAAGCTAAAATACAGCTGATAAACACGCATTTTTGCATTTTGTATGAATTTTTTTATTGATTTTTGTGTTTATCTGGAAAAATAAAATAAAAACATCACAAAATCCAATTTTATGGCAATATTTTAATGAAAATCCACACTTTTTTGTTTGTTTTCAAATCTGCCATGTATAATAAAAATCGAAAAACGGCCCTAATTTTATTTTTTGATTTGCGTTTCAGTGTTGGAAATAGAATGAACGGAAGGTACACGGACCAATCGTCTCCTTTCTCACAGCTATTTCTGCACAAATGCCAGTTTGCACGTCCTTTCTGGACCAGCTAAATATAGACGCAACACAGTGGCTCCAGAATAATTTCAGTCCTGAAAAAAATCTCATTTTGTGTGCTCAACAATTATATTTGCATCTTGTCCTCCTACTATCGTGGTTTTTCCGATGATAGATTCTGCATGTTCATGAAGACAGACGTGCTAAATGGATTGCACGCGTTATTTTGCACACTTAAGAGATGCAATCTTCTGCGCACAGGTTTAGTAGATCAACAAGTTTGCACGAGTTTCAGGACACAAAAACCTTTAGTACATCGGACTTAATATCTATTTAAATGTGTGGGACACCTGTTGGAGTCCATAGACGTGAGAAAGGTAAACAACAGAGCAAAAAAGTTTAAGATCAGACTAAGTCCGATGAAATGCTTTCTATGCAGTAAAGAATGGAGGAGGAGGAAAGCAAAGTTGGGGGAAAAAGTTTTTTTTGGAGAAGTGGGGGATCAGTGGCAGCACGTGTAGAAAGGAGTGGTCTATAGGACTGAGGAGGGTGGGGTGGGCCTGGCAGACAGAACGGGAGGGAAAACGTTCTCATATTTCAATCTCACAGGGGGTAAAAAGGGGCCGGCCTAATATTTGGGGAATATACGAAGATTCATTGAAGGCAACATAAAACTACCGCTTCTGGCCCTCAAAGCGGCCGGTGCTGAGTTCTGTGCTGCAGGTCCGAGTCCTGCTGCCTTGCCGGATTTGCCCACCTTGTTGCTGTTTGACCTGTCGAATGGTCCGGCTTTGACACACACACACACACATTGATACTAAACACTGAGCTCCCTGAGCTCCCTGCACAGTCCCTCTTTTTCCCCCCAGGACCTCTGCATGTCTAATATTTAGACATGTTCAGCTACCTGGATTCAAGGACTCTACTGCTACTTGCAGCCACCCAGGTCTGCCTTTTAGCCCTGGTTAGATGTCAGGAGGACGGCAACCGTGAGTACTTCTTCTTCTATGCTGTCACCCTTTATCATTTTTACTGCAAGGATGTGCAACGTCAAGCACTGATTGTCACAGTCAATTGGGGACTGAACACAGGTGTGTGTGTGTGTGTGTGTGTGTATATCACAATGTTTGTTTACACAGTTTCTTACGGAGTGGGGACCTCATTCTGTTAATCCTGCTATCCAAAATGTAAACTTTCTAAAATGATTAAAACTATTGTAAACATGCCTGGGAAGTTTTACCTTTGGCCCATAACACACACATTTTTGGTCGACAGGGGTCTCAAACCCGCGGCCAGTGGGTCATTTGAAGCCCACAATTTTTGGCCCATGTATATATATATATATATATATATATATTATGCCACTCTTGAATCCCATTAGAAAGAACAATACCTACAGTAACGGCACAAACACTAAAATGGCAGCACAACAAACACAAATCGGGCAACACAAAAAGCAACTTCATATAAGCAAGCGGAAGTGTGTGGAATCCAACCGTGTGAAGCTATAGTATTTTTACATTCAATTTTACATTTATAGTGATAAAGGTCATTATAGCTGCTGGTACAAGTAGTTAACAGGTTCAGTCAGCCTAACCCTGACTCCACCTCTATCACCAGTTAAATTGAGTTTGAAAAGTGACGGTGCATTCAGGTAACTTTGCAAAGCTGGAGCCACAACGTTTGTTTTTTTTTTTTCAAAAATTCCAACTCGAACATCCCCTGTGGGTGCTTTATGAGCACTGACAGGTTGTCTTTTTAACTGTAAATTCACTAATATGGAGGCTGAAGGACGGTGCGGGGGGGTGGGGGGGGGGGGTGGCATAACAAAAAAATGAAAGGTGGTCCTTTTGGTGAAAAGTCTTCACATTCCTTTGCTGTCAGAGGGCAGCCAGGCAAATCCCAGCTTGTCTCTGTGGCGGTAAAATGTATTAATATGCATGACAAATGTTCATTTTTCAACGACATCCCCTGATCTGGACCCTCATCCAGGAAAGGAAAAACTCGAAAGCCCGAATTGGGAAAATAATGAAACCTTTGGAAGGGCCGGGGGACTGGCTGCAATGGATGCAGAGTGGGTGTAATTATTAAATTGTTACATTTATAGATAATGTGAAAGCCCTGTCTATCGGAGGGTAGTAGGGGGATCTTCTTCTATTTAGACAAGTCGGCAACGCAGAGACGTCACCAATCGATGCACAGAAGAGTGGCCGCACCCCCGGGTCACGACTTGGAACAGCTAGCGCTTCTTCCAGTCTGCTACTTCTCCAGAGATTAGCCGTGACCACCTGGTATCCTCTCCATGCAGGAGAGGGAGGGGGGAGGGAACAGAGCAGAAAAGTGGCAGGTCAACTGGTCTAAACAGGAGCTGTCCAAAAGCTAGAGTATGTAAATGAGTTTTAAGGTGGAACTCTAATGCTTTTGAGGTAGCATCTCTAAATATTGCCGGTAGGGCATTCCAGAGTACTGGAGCTCGAATAGAAAATGCTCTAGAGGTCTAGGATCTAGACTCTTTTTGGGCTCTGGCAAGCACTAATAAGCCGTCGTTCTTAGAACGCAGATTTCGGGACGGAACATACGCTCAATACAAGCAGCAGAATGAGCGTTTAGTATGTTGTATGTTAATAACAAAACCTTAAAAACGCAACTAAGGTGTTCTGGGAGTCAGTGGCAATGGGCCAGTTTGGTGTAATACAGACCCGGGCAAATTAGGGCCCGTTGAGCTTTTCAATTTGGCCCGACGGACATTCCCAAATAATTTTTTTAGATATTTAAGATGGAAACTGGAGCTGCCATTATCATAATGGCAGAGATGTTTTCAAATGACCGCAAATCTTGAACTGTACAAAATATTTCAATGGTTGGAATCTGCGCTTTTGCATGATTTACTAGTTACTATGGTAATCTAATTAGCTACTATTGTAATCTAAGTCACAGCAGGAACCAAGCAGTGTGGGTGGGGAGCGTTTCCACAGACTGTTTCCAGAGCCTGAAATGCGGGTGTCAGGGACAGACGCGGAAGGAGATTTTTCCAAAAAAGTGCTAAAGCTTAGTGATACATCAGCTATATCAGATCGTAGGTGGGGTTTTTTTTGTTACCCTTCGTGTTCATATTTCACTGTGTGTGTTACGTTTTTGTTGCGTTTCGCTAGATTGTAAAATATGTCGATGGAGAGGGGGTGCGACGTTCATATGTTGTCAATATTCAGTGTTTTATCGTTCGTAGTTAATATTGTAAATCCCACATTCTTTATTTTCATGTACATTCTGGGTGTCTCATTCAGTAAAAAAAAGTAAAATTCCATTATAAATAAAATTCCATTCCGTTTTTTTTGAAATGGTCGAAGTTTTTAGCATTCAATCAGACATTATTGTGAGGTTTTGTATGAGTGTTCCTAAAAATTAGATATAAAGGCTCCCAGACACATTTTTTTCTCTAAATTTGCCCCCCCCTCCCCAGTCAAAATAATTGCCCAGGCCTGGTGTAATATGATCCTATTTCTAGTTCTGGTCAAAAGTCTAGCAGTCACTTTTTGTACTAATTGCAATCTTTTTTTTTTTGGCAAATTCATTGTTCCTAAAAGCTGATTTTTTTTCATTGGGAAGCCAAAAAAACAAACACATGGTGTTTGAGTTAAGTTAAAAGTACGCTTTCCATTGCTGCAATGATGACTACCTGACAGGACAATATTCTAACTGACGGCAGGGGTTCATCAAATAAAACCACATGAGTGGCACTGTTGGATTACCCTGTCCAAAAAGGGTATAAAAGTGGTCTGGTGCTCACTTAAGACCCTTCTTGGAACCTCCTATACACAAAAGGCCCTGAATGCTGAAATCTAAGCAGGCAGATGGAAAACAGAGTTCTGGTCCTCATGATGCACCTGGGAACACTTTATGGCTTTCTTTCTTTTTTTCTTTTTTTCTTTTTTTTTTTTTTTGCACTCGTCTGCTGAGTAAAGCTGCCAACATGTGAGAGACGAGTCTTATTAGTCTACTGTCAGTTACGGTCACGTGACCACTTCCCCACCCACCTGGCATGCGGCGCCCAGGTGGGCTCCCAGAATGCACCTTGTGTTTGGGCACAAGTCAATGAATTGGTCGCTCTGTCCTTCGAGCCTCCAGAAAGACCCTCATTCATGGCACCCAGAGGACGCTTTCAGGTCACCCGAGCGGCCTTCCGGAAGATAAACATGGCTACTGTACCTGAAAAGTGCATCTCTTGTCAGTATGTCTGGAAAAATAGACGCCAATAAGATAGTTTTTTTTCATGTACAGTAGCTGCATTGAATGAGGCCGCACCCACCAACGTGGAGCTCAGAATGCCAAGTCTGTCTCTTCAATGAATATAAATCAGCCAAACTGTATACATTTGTGGGCTCCAGCGCTTGTGAAGTTACACTGCCACCTTGTGGTCACTGTTGAGGTTGCATGCTCCAATTTGCCAACCACTGTAAAGAAGTTATTTGTAGCTGCCCGCAAAAAATTAATTATACTATGGACAAATGTTGATTTTTGGTGTGTGTGTGTGTGTGTGTGTGTGTGTGTGTGTGTGTGTGTGTGTGTGTGTGTGTGTGTGTGTGTGTGTGTGTGTGTTTTAACAATAAACCAAAAAAGACAAATTAATATTGTCAATATTATGATTTTCCTATTATATTATCTTTATAATATTGAATTTATTGTCAATTAGAATGCAGTGGTGTCAAACGTACGGCCCGAGGGCCAAATCAGGCCCGCAAACAGGTTTTATCCGGCCCGCGAGAAGAGTTTGCTAGGTATAAAAATTAACCTGAAATTTTGGAATGAAACAGCTGCTCTAAATGCGTCCACTAGATGTCGCAATGGAAATTTGTTGTTTCTTTGTAGATGATGCTACGTATGTACAAAATAAACCACATGATGTTAGTGCATCGGTTGAGGAAAATGATCAAACTACATAAATAACATCCTGTAATTTGATTTTGATATAAAAATGTTTATCTTGATAGACTGATAATTAACACCAATGAGTGGACTGATTAACATTATCACATCATTTATTCAGAAAATATAAATAACAACAAATAAAGAGAATACTATTAACCGCAACATGTAAGTGTAAAAAAAAAAAAAAATGTATGATTTGTACAATTTCAGAATGTGCTTGTTCTATTTTTAAACAAAGAAAACAATCTGAAGTTGTCTTTATTTTTAAGTTATCGTGCCATAATTTTACCAGTCCGGCCCACTTGGGAGTAGATTTTTCTCAATGTGGCCCCCGATCTAAAATGAGTTTTACACCCCTGCTGTAGATTATGGTAAAATATTTCAGTTACCTGTATTATCTGTCAGTGGAAAAACAAATTAAAGTAAAGAATATTTGAGATTTTCATTATTCTTTATTATAGTTGTTTTTTTTAAATGTTATTATTATATTATTTATTAAATCTGATTTATAGTAAATTAAATGCTGTAAATTCTGATAAAACATTTCAGTATCTTGTAGCAGTAAAAATAAAAGGGTAATTCATGTAAAAATATGTTTAAAAAAAAAATATATATATATATATATATATATATATATATATATATATATATATACTCATTAGTATATTATAAATATTTAGAGAAGAATCTGGAACAGGGGTCTGCAACCTTTACCTTTAAAAGAGACTTTGTGTAGCCTCTTCCACTAAAGAAAAATATTAGTAAACTGCAAAAAGTAACACAGCTAATAAACTTTTAAAAGTTGTCATCTTTGTTATTTTTTAGTTTGCAGGAAAATCAATCCATGTCCATATGAAATTTAACTATTTTTCCTTTTTTCTTTTCTTTTTTGGAAAGTACTCATTGTTAGCTGACCCAAGGGGTTGCACACTCAAGAATCTGAACTGAACACACAGTCTCTTTTACTTGCCTTCCTTGCACCCAGGACTCAGCCTTTGCAGGGTTCACGACCTCACAGACAGTCTGAACTTACAGAACTCTTTTTAAAAGTGCAAACTTTTCTCCCTCCGGGAATAAAGAAAATCTGGGGTAACACATCAAGGAGGCAGAAGAGGCTCCAGAGCCGCGTGTTGCAGACCCCTGATCTAGAATGAACCTTCCGGGATCCTGTAGAAGAGTACAAAACTCGTATAAATTTCTGTCATAATGTAAAAAAAAAATCTAGAAAGACAAATGCACATAAAAATATTCAAGATTTTCTTTATCCTGTATTTATATATTTTTTATTATATTAAATGTATAGTAGATTAGAATTCTGTAGATAATAATATAACATAATTTCACTATCATTTAGCTGTAATATTATATAAAATATATACTTAATTAAATGATTGTTAAAAAAAATAAATCTGTATTTTAAATTTTTTGTGGAAAGTGGAAAGACAAATCAACATAAATATATTGGAGATATGCATTATTTTTTATCATTTTACATGTATTTATATATATATTTTTTTAAATACTCCCCTGTCTGTATATATAATGTATATTTATATTTATTATACATATTATATAGGTTTCTAGTTTATATTACAATGCTTTGTCCTGTATAATATGAATAACTGTTATAATGTAAAACTAAATAAAACAATATCGAGACTAATTATTTAAGACGTTTAAAAACATTTTTTTTAAATCAGCAATATGCAATGTAAAACAAAACACGTGCGAGAAAGGTTAAGAAGACCCTAAAGTCTTGTCGAGTCAACTCCACCCAAGACGTGACAATTTTCACAGCAGCAAGAATAGACAAGTTCAATGAACTTAGAACTTTCTAGCAGTAATATGTCCGATACAATTTATTTTTTACAATGAAATGAACTAAACAAACTTCAACCCCATATTTGGACAGCGTATGAAAATGTTTATTTCTGTGATATTTGTGTTTGTTTAGAGCGTGAGGTCCCCTCAGGGGGTTATTCCAGGTAGGAGGTCCAACAAACTCTGAGTTTGAACCTGAAGTCTGAGTTGATTCACCTAAAATGGGAAACTCAAGAGTGTTGGGTTCCAGAAGAGCTCATCTGAGTTGGTTCACTCAAACCTAAGTGATTTGTTAAAGACCACAATACAAGTTGTGATCAATAAAGCTTCTAGAATTCAACATGGCACACGTTAAAAGGTCTGTGGTCTGGTCAGTGTATCGGTGTGGTGACAGAACAATGCTAAAACCCACAGACTCTATTTTGGCGCGTGTGTGTGGCCTCTTTTTTTTTTTTTTGGCACTGTTTGGACGCCATACTTTAATCCATGCCAAGATGAGTGGGGAGACTCCAACTGCTGAGCTCTGTGACAAATTATACTCCAAAAAAAAAATCCCAGATGGGATTTTAAATAAAACCATGAGCAGGTTTTGAGCAAATAAATGCGATGCGGTCGAGTAAAACCTTTAAAAAATGTTCATGTGTGACATTCTGCCAAAAAAGATTGATTTTGTGTCAAATTATTAGTCTTCTTTTAGTTAATTCAAATTATGCAAACAAGCAATTTACTGCAGTGTTCAAGATTTATCACAGTAATTGCGGCGATTAATCTTGATTAATTCATCTTGATCAATCAGAGTAATTTACTTTGATTAATTGTAATTAATCACAATTAAAAAGTGTGATTAAACATATATATATATATATATGTATATATATATATATATATATATAAAATCTTCTTTCGCTCATCCGAAGTTAGGTCGCGGGTGCAGCAGCCAAAGCAGAGAAGCCCAGACTTCCTTCTGCCTTGCCACTTTGTCCAGCTCCTCCTAGGGGATCCCATAGTCTACCCAACGTGTCCTTGGTCTTTCCGGTGGTCTCCTACCAGTTGGACGGATATATATACATTCGTTAGGTCAGGAAAAAACATGGAGGCTATTTCATCCCTACAAGCCTGTTTCGCAGGTTTCCCTGCTCTTCAGGGAAATCCCCTGAAGAGCAGGGAAACTATATTATATATTGTATACTCTATATATTATATTGCCAATTAAGGTTTCCCTGAGCTTCAGGGAAATCCCCTGAAGAGCAGGGAAACCTGTGAAACAGGCTTGTAGGGATGAAATAGCCTCCGTGTTTTTTCCTGACCTAATGAATATTCCGCTCTACCCCGGTATTGAGCACTTTCTAATGGATAAACTACAGTAACCCCTATTCCCTGAAGAGCAGGGAAACTATATTGTATATTGTATACTCTATATATTATATTGCCAATTAAGGTTTCCCTGAGCTTCAGGGAAATCCCCTGAAGAGCAGGGAAACCTGTGAAACAGGCTTGTAGGGATGAAATAGCCTCCGTGTTTTTTCCTGACCTAATGAATATTCCGCTCTACCCCGGTATTGAGCACTTTCTAATGGATAAACTACAGTAACCTCGGCTATATATATATATATATATATATATATATATATATTTTTTTTTTTTTTTTTTTTTTTTTTTTTTTACTTTTTTTTCAGGGGATTTCCCTGAAGACCAGGGAAACCTGCGAAATAGGCTTGTAGGGTTGAAACAGCCTCCATGCTTTTTCCTGACCTAACATAATAATTCATGTAAAAATATGTTTTTAAAAAAAAAATATATATATATATATATATATATATATATATATATATATATATATATATATATATATATATATATATATATATATATAAGATTTTATTCTGACCAGGCACTTTCTGTTCGACAAATTTTCTCATCATAAACATTGTGTACTCAAATTTCAGATATACTTCCTGAAATAAGAATAATCAAAAATGTCAGCTCTTATCGTGATAAAATCAGATCAGATATCAGTTGATGGTTATCACTGATGAAATACCAAATAAATCAGCTTTTTGATGAAAAAATATTTAACATTAAATTATGACCAAGACATATTAAATATCTGACAATCAAGATAAAGAAAATATATTTTTGCTAACAGTTATATTTTCAATCAGGAAAAACTAACAAGTGTGTGTGTTTTTGTTTTTTTTGTTAAATGTATTTTTAAACCCAAACAATGTTAAGCATCTACAATGTTTATTATTCACGTTGATCAGAATTGAGGAGACATAAAAATTCACACAGTAGGTTACCATGGTAACTGCCTCTGTTTGACCTATCTTTCTTTTCGCAGAAACCCCTGAGTTTCCCTCATTACAGGCTTTACATAATTAGAGTTTCCACTTAACCTGCTTCCTGGAATACCCCGCCGCTGTTAGTGTGGGACAAGCGGTAGAAAATGGATGGATGGATGGATGGATGTTAGTGTGACCTTGACACAGTATATATTCATGACATTTAACACTTCTCCCCCTCATCTCACCTCCCACACTGTGCACCGTGTCCCCTCCGCACGGCACAGAGGACGCCTTTAGCTGTACGCAAGACGGCGAGCGCTATAGCGACAAAGACGTGTGGAAGCCCGAGCCGTGTCGCATCTGCGTGTGCGACACGGGGACCGTCCTGTGTGACGAGATTGTCTGCGAGGAGCTCAGACACTGCCCCAAACCTGAAATCCCCTTTGGAGAGTGTTGCCCCATCTGCGCCGCCGACCCATCGACGCCCATTGGTTGTAATTTATTTGCTCTGAATAAATTACCTTGCATGGTCTTTTGCTTTGGGGGTGGAAACAATGACGATACAGGTGGTCCTCGGTCTGGAGTGCGAATCCCATTGTAACTCAGGACCTAAAAATATCGAAGATAAGATACCATAATAAAAAAACTCAGGTTAGACGCTGATTGGGAGAGTAATTGCCAATATGAGACCACTACAGATCTTATCCTTAATGATGGATAAGATAAGTTTTACACTTTTTGAACCAGCCTGACTCAGAGCGGTCGCCCGGAAACCTGAATTAGAAACCACACTTTCTTTTCTTTGACGCACTGCAATCAGATTAATGGGAGACATAATGAAGTGAAAAAAAGTTAACTGATGGTGACGTCGTTACTCAGCGTGGTTTTAATTCCTTTGTTAGTACAATATGAATCATTTATGGGAGAAAACACGAGAACCACCTGTAGAGTTTTGTGTGTCTGCTCTGAAACAAATGCATGATCCAATCAAGCGACAGTGACACATTTGAGCAGATTCCACTACAATGCTTCCCTGGAATATTTACATTCCTAAGGATATTCTCCATAAAGACATATGGGAGTCATTAGGATATACTTCAAGTCAAGGAGACAGGGTTTTACATTGTAATGTATACACATACATATATGCATAAATACATACATATATGTATATTTACACAAACATATATAAATACATACATACATACATATATGTATATATAAACAAACATATATAAATACATACATACATACATATATGTATGTATACACATACATACAGTATATACATACATATATACAGTATACTGTATATATTAGTACAGGCCAAAAATTTGGACACAGCTTCTCATTCAATGTTTTCTTTATTTCCATGACTATTTACATTGTAGATTGTCACATCAAAACTATGAATGAACACATGTGGAGTTATGTACTTAACAAAAAAAAAGGTGAAATAACTATGAAAAACATGTGAAAAACATGTTTCATATTCTAATTTCTCCAAAATAGCCGCCCTTTGCTCCCGTTACTTTTTCGCCCACTCTTGGCATTCTCTCCATGAGCTTCGAGAGGTAGTCCCCTTTAATGGTTTTCACCTCACAGGTGTGCTAGAAGCTCATGGAGAGAATGCCAAGAGTGTGCAAAGCAGGCATCGGAGCAAAGGGTGGCTATTTTGAAGAAACTAGAATATAGAACATGTTTTCAGTTATTTCACCTTTTTTTTTGTTAAGTACATAACTCCACATGTGTTCATTCATAGTTTTGATGTGACAATCTACAATGTAAATAGTCATGAAAATAAAGAAAACACATTGAATGAGAAGGTGTGTCCAAACTTTTGGCCTGTACTATATATATATATATATATATATATATATATATGGTTATAAAGCTGCTGTTGGGGGAGAAAGGTCAATGGGTTAGCATTAGTGGAATCCATAATGTCACTTTTTGCATTGCATGCCTCTTTAATTGACTAAGATGATGTTATATTGCCAATTAAGTGCAGATGAATGTGCTCATTAATGCTATATTTAATTGCATTTAGTCTGTTATATAAGCTCAGTCAGGCTAAAATGCTGTAAGAAGTCAACATGTGCACAGTTAACACAACCTTTACGTGTTGCTTGGCTTCTTATGGGTGGCAGTTTGCCCTTTTCCTCAACTAGAAGGTGACATTTCAGAATTTAGATTCAGGAATATTATGATGATATTGTCTCTGTCCAATAAAAAGCATGTTCGCAAAGAAATACCAGTCAAATGTTTTGAGACAGCTGTACATTTGACCTCAAATATTTATACTTTAGCTGCAATTGTTGTGATTCTTTGTTGTATACATGTGCCTTTATTGGACAGTACCAATATGTACTGCATGTATTAATATTGCAAGAAGAATACAAGTTTTATTTTTTTCAATATTAAGTTATTAATATGTGAAATGTAGTGTTGCTAATATAGTATGCTTGCTTCTGCTTTAAAGCTCTTACAACAAAAAAAAAGATGGCGAGTCAGCAACATCCCAATGGGCCATTTTGGGAGCGAAAAAGTCTATTATTTTCCGAAAAGAGTAGTTCGATTTAAAAATATGGGTTTCCAACTGTTAATCAACATTACCAGGATGTCTTGTGTTGTTTCTGTTGTCTTGTCGGCTAACTCTGTCTTTTGTCTCCGCTCCTCGGCCTGGTCACAGGAACACCTGGATCCAAGGTGAGCTATGATTGAGGACCTTCAACACCTGTACCTGAAACTGTGTCGTAAAGGACATAATGTCATGGCTGTCTTGAGTTTCCAATCATTTCTACGACTCTTATTTTTTTGTGATAGAGTGATTGGAGCACATACTTGTCACAAAAAACATTCATAAAGTTTGGTTCTTTTATGAATTTTTTATGGGTCTACTGAAAATGTGACCAAACTGCTGGGTCAAAAGTATACATACAGCAATGTTAATATTTGCTTACATGTCCCTTGGCAAGTTTCACTGCAATAAGGCGCTTTTGGTAGCCATCCACAAGCTTCTGCTTGAATTTTTGACCACTCCTCTTGACAAAATTGGTGCAGTTCAGCTAAATTTGTTAGTTTTCTGACATGGACTTGTTTCTTCAGCATTGTCCACACGTTTAAGTCAGGACTTTGGGAAGGCCATTTTAAAACCGTCATTCTAGCCTGATTTACTCATTCCTTTACCACTTTTGACGTGTGTTTGGGGGTCATTGTCCTCTTGGAACATCCAACTGCGCCCAAGACCTGATGATTTTAGGTTGTTCTGAAGAATTTGGAGGTAATCCTCCTTTTTCATTGTCCCATTTACTCTCTGTAAAGCACCAGTTCTATTGGCAGCCAAACAGGCCCAGAGCATTGATTGATTGATTGATTGAAACTTTTATTAGTAGATTGCACAGTACAGTACATATTCCATACAATTGACCCCTAAATGGAAACACCCGAATATGTTTTTCAGCTTGTTTAAGTCGGGGTCCACATTAATCAATCCATGGTACAAATATATACTATCAGCATAATACAGTCATCATACAAGTTAATCATCAGAGTATATACATTGAATTATTTACAAACCAGGGTGTGGGGTGTGGAGGGGGTTGGAGGGGGGTTAGGTTAGGTTGCTATTGCATAATACTACCACCACCATGCTTGACGGGAGGCATGGTGTTCCTGGGATTAATGGCCTCACCTTTCCTCCTCCAAACATATTGCTGGGTATTGTGGCCAAACAGCTCAATTTTTGTTTAACCTGACCACAGAACTGTCCTCCAGAAGGTCTTATCTTTGTCCATGTGATGTCAGATGTCATACCAAAAGCGCCTTATTGCAGTGAAACTTGCCAAGGGACATGTAACCAAATATTAACATTGCTGTATGTATACTTTTGACCCAGCAGATTTGGTCACATTTTCAGTAGACCCATAATAAATTCATAAAAGAACCAAACTTCATGAATGTTTTTTGTGACCAACAAGTATGTGCTCCAATCACTCTATCACAAAAAAATAAGAGTTGTAAAAATTATTGGAAACTCAAGACAGCCATGACATTATGTTCTTTACACGTGTATGTAAACTTTTGACCACGACTGTATATGCATGACCATGACAAGCCGATAATTGCAAAATAATCAACAACCAAATATAACATTATTTTCAACAGTATTTAATTGACATCGACAACAACAAGCAATGTATTATTGATTGACTGAGCCTCATACTCTTTAAATGTTTGAATTACATAACTTAAAAACCCCGAACGGGACAAGCGGTAGAAAATGGATGGATGGAAAAACACCAATCATCAATATATTTCTTCCTGCTGTGGCCACTGTAGCATTTATTTACTCAACTACAGAAAGTGCCAGGCATCTTGTGGTAAAACATTATCAGACACAGGGCTTATATTCGGAAAAACTTCAATTTTTTCATCATAGTCAATCAATCAATCAAACTTTATTTATAAATGGCTTTTCATACATAAAAGAACTGCAACGCAAAGTGCTTTACAAAGTTAAAAACATTTACCCAGATGAACCACATCCCCCATTATCACACAGGGACACAGATACCAAACACAAACACACACACAAAACATACACACATATGCAACTATATGGACCAATCATTGCATGGCTGAGTACAGAGGAGACATGTGAGTAAACACTATCACAGGAGCCATCTGCACCAGGAGGTCATCAGTCCATGGCCACCAGGACGCTGACACAAAAGTGCCCCCACAATCTGGGCCAATAACCCCTGAGGCAGATGGCTCATCTGAGGAACGTTGGAAAATAAAAAATAATACAACTTGTAAAATAGTAAGAACCATGAGTAGAGATAAAGAATAAAATACAAGTAAGACATATGAAGATTATTAGAAATAAAAATAATAAATATAAATAAATAAAATCTTGCATAGTATACATCGTTCTTTTTTTAAATTGTTTTAAAATAATTTCTAACAAATAATTCAATGTACGTTATACATTATAATATTGGGGTGCTGAAAAAAAACAAAAAACGATAAACATCCGGATTAAAATTCCCAATTATTCCAATTCTAAATTCATTTATAATTTTCAGGAAAAAAATTTAGTTTTTCAAATTGAAGAAAACATTTTTATAAAGACGAGCTTTTGTAACCTTTATTTTAAAAAGTTTTTTGACTTTTGTTATACAAAATAGCAGATTCCGAAAATCGATTTTTTTATTCCAGAATTTTGTTAAACCAAGAATGGAATCCTCACCGTAAAATCGGAATCAAATCGAATCGTGAGTTGTTGTAAGCGTTTAACCCAGGAATCCGGCCCGCCCGCCAGCGTCCAAAATCCAGCCCGCGGGAAGTCCCAAGTTAAATAAAATATATATATTTTTTTTTTTTTTTTTTTAAATTATTATTTATTATAATCTGTCCTTTCTAATCCATTTTCTACTACTTGTTACTCTTGGTGTCTCCCAGCCACTCAGGCAAATCATATTGTCTAAAAATACATTTTCCCATCGATAATGTGACATCATCGCGCTCGGAGTATATATATATATATACACAGAGGCTATATCATCCCTACAAGCCTGTTTAGCAGATTTTATTATATTATATAAAAACAGGGAAACCTGCGAATACATATATATATATATATATATATATATATATATATATATATATATATATATATATATATATATATATATATATATATATATATATATATATATATTGTTTGACCACACCTGCCATCCATCCATATATGTATATATATATATATATATATATATATATATATATACAATTGTTCAAACCCGATGCGGCCGCTGAGTCATAAAGTTTCTGTAAGATTGAATTTTGTTGACAGGCTTCTTCAGTCAATAAAGGGTCGATCTACGTACATTTTCTGGATACATTAGTTTGGCATCTTCCGTGTCATTGTTGACATTTTCAAATTGCTCCACGTTGCACACAGCCTTACAAATGCCATGCCAGCCTTTGCAGGCGCCATATTTTGTGGTAAAGACATGTGATGTCCGACAATACTGGATGTCAAATATCAGCAGCCAATATTGGCATAAAAATAAGACATCGGATCATGTCTGTATCGTTTTTAGGGGTCTTTTTGCTGACAAAAAATCAGATAAGTTTTGATCAAAATAACCGATCATGCTTAGCGTGAGTGAGAACCTCAGTAGACTTTATTTCCAAGTGTTGCCGTCGGATTGTAAATATCGGTTTTGATGAGTAACGGAAATTAAGTTCTGGACAGTATCGGCACATCGGATAGCTGTAAGAAAGCCAACATTGAGCAATTATAACAAACAGATCGATTAGGACACTAGGACATACATATCTATTAATGTGTCGTCGTGGCTTGTGCAGCCCTTTGAGACACTTGTGATTAAGGGCTATATAAATAAACTTTGATTGATCGATTGATGCACCGGAAGCAAAGCATCTCTTGAAGCAGGGACAGCTTTTTGTGGGAATACACACTACAAGTACAGTTAACAAATGTGCAATTATGGTAGGAGTGTCCTGATCCGATATCAGCAAAAATACTAAACGGTAAAAGGTAAACATGGTAAGTTAAAGGCTTCTAGGAGCTAGCAGCTACAACAGCTAAGCACACAATAGCACACAAGCGTGTTACATATCCTTCATTTAACAGCACATTTGTCGATACAAACAAGTATTAAACACTGTAATTATGGATATTTACATATTACTTACACATACAACGTCTGTGAGGCAGAAGTGTATCAGATAGCATCCGGTAACAAACGTGTCAAAAACAATTACCACTCAATTTCCACCTAAACACAGCATACCATGGGATCTTGATGAATGTTTTGCCTCATTCCCGTGAGAATCCTGCATGTGACTGAAGCATTAAGGAGTGGCCGTTGGATAATTGTCCAGGACTAGCCGCAGTGTGCATAGACAACCACCAGGTAGCATCTGTGAGCAGATAATACTGCATCATCTCTGTCTCTTTCGGACTTATCAGGTCTTTACATCGAGGGAACGCCAGTCTTCACCCATTTTTGACTCACGCTTTAAGTGAGGGATGAGGCAAAAACTAATCCAGACCCACCGTAAATCCATTTCAGACAGTTAATAATAAATAGTAGGTGAGATGGGCTCCAGCGCCCCCCGCGACCCCAAAAGGGACAAGCCGTAGAAAATGGATGGATGGCAGGTGTGGTCAAACAATATATATATATATATATATATATATATATATATATATATATATATATATATATATATATATATATATATATATATATATATATATATATATATATATATATATATATATATATATATATATATATATATATATATATATATATATATATATATATATATATATATATATATATATATATATATATATATATATATATATATATATATATATATATATAGGTCAGGAAAAAACACATAGACTATTTCATCCCTACAAGCCTGTTTCGCAGGTTTCCCTGCTCTTCAGGGGAGTTTATATATATATATATATATATATATATATATATATATATATATATATATATATATATATATATATATATATATATATATATATATATATATATATATACATATATATATATATATATATATATATATATATATATATATATATATATATATATATATATATATGTATATATATATATATATATATATATACCTACCTACCTACATATATATATATATATATATATATATATATATATATATATATATATATATATATATATATATATATATATATATATATATATATATATATATATATATATATATACATATATACATATATATATATATATATACATAAATACATACATACATAAATATATACTTGACTTGCTGCATATATACATCATACACCAGCAGCCAAGAGGAGCTTTTAAAACCTGTAGGCTGTTTTGAAAAGCTTTTATTGTATTTTATAAACCAGGGGAACTTGCGAAACAGGCTTGTCGGGATGAAATAGCTTTGGTGTTTTTTCCTGACCTAACATATAAGAATGACATCTATCTAAATAGGTTAGTGTTTTTTATACCTACCATTGTTCTCTCTTTAAAATATTAAAATTATGCATGAGTCATGCTGATATCGGTATCGGCCAATACTCAAGACTCCAATATCAGCATCGGAAGTAAATAAATAAATAAATAAAAAGTAAATAATTATTCTTGTTATTGAGATTTGTTGTTTTGTTTTCTCTCTCAGGGCCAAAAAGGTGAACCCGGAGATATCACTGATGTAAGTAATAAACATTCACTCTTTACAAGAACCACACCCAGTAGTATCAGACTAGATTAAACCAGATTATTATGAAATATGAAGGACACGAGGAAAGGGTTCTTGTGCAAAGACATCTGGAAAGTATTTGCCAAATGAAGTATCTCTATGTTTTTATTCTAATGAACAATAAACATCATATTAATGCTAATTGATGTTCTCTCCCCCCAGGTTGTAGGACCAAGAGGACCATCTGGCCCAATGGTAGATCTTCATTCTGCCATCCTTGTGTGGAGATGCTTCTTCGTCTAACTAACTCCTCTTTGGCGTGCTCCATCAGGGCCCCCCAGGAGAGCAGGGAAACAGAGGACCCCGAGGAGAAAAGGGAGAGAGGGTAACTTGGCTGCTAATTTTAAAATGTATATATTAAATAAATAACATGTATAGTAGGTCTGTTGATGGGTGGTATGGAGGTGGGTAAGGGTGCAGAATGGCAGCCTTTCATTGGAGCAGCTCCCCCCAAGCTTGTCATGTGACGTTTGCATTGGGTTGTGTGGTTAACTCGTGTCAACTAAACCGTACAGGCTTTGAGTGAAGCATCCATGTTTAAAGTATAAACACACATGAAGTAAAATAGCCTTTTCTTCACATACTTCCATGCATTAGTGGTAATGTCAGGAACCGTACACCTTGGATTATCGCCTTAAAGGGGACCTATTATGCAAAACCAACTTTTGATTGATATCTGCTGTTGTGTTTTTGGGATCTGCATAAGTCCCGAAAAGTTGAAATCAAAAAATAGACTGCAAAGACAAGATATTTAATGTTCCAACTGAGAAACGTATGTTTTTTTTTTGCAAATAATCATTAACTTAGAATTTAATGGCAGCAACACATTGCAAACAAGTTGGCACAGGGGCCTTTTTACTACCACTGTGTTACATGGCCTTTCCTTTTAACAACACTCAGTGAACGTTTGGGAACTGAGGAGACCATTATTTGAAGTGGAATTATTTCCCATTCTTGCTTGATGTACAACTTAAGTTGTTCAACAGTCCGGGGTCTCCGTTGTGGTATTTTAGGCTTCATAATGCACCACACATTTTCAGTAGGAGACGGGTTTGGACTACAGGCAGGCCAGTCTCGTACCCGCACTAGTTTACTATGAAGCCATGCTGTTGTAACACGTGGCTTGGCATTGTCTTGCTGAAATAAGCAGGGGCGGCCATGATATCGTTGCTTGGATGGCAACCTGTATGTACCTTTCAGCATTAATGGCGCCTTCACAGATGTGTAAGTTACCCATGTCTTGGACACTAATACACCCCCATACCATCACAGATGCTGGCTTTTCAACTTTGCGCCTATAACAATCCGGATGGTTCTTTTACTCGTTGGACCGGAGGACACGACGTCCACAGTTTCCAAAAACAATTTGAAATGTGGACTCGTCAGACCACAGAACACTTTTACACTTTGCATCAGTCCATCTTAGATGAGCTCGGGCCCAGCGAAGCCGGCGGCGTTTCTGGGTGTTGTTGATAAATGGCTTTGTCTTTGCATAGTAGAGTTTTAACTTGCACTTACAGGTGTAGCGACCAACTGTAGTTACTGCCAGTGGTTTTCTGAAGTGTTCCTGAGCCCATGTGGTGATATCCTTTACACACTGATGTCGGTTTTTGATGCAGCACTGCCTGAAGGATCGAAGGTCCGTAATATCATCGCTTACGTGTATTGAATTCTCCTGATTCTCTGAACCTTTTGATGATATTACGGACCGTAGATGGTGAAATCCCTAAATTCCTTGCAATAGCTGTTTGAGAAATGTTGTTCTTAAAACTGTTCGACAATTGCTCACAATTTGATCATTTGTTGACAAAGTGGTGACCCTCGCCCCATCCTTGTTTGTGAATGACTGAGCATTTCATGGAAGCTGCTTTTATACCCAATCATGGCACCCACCTGTTCCCAATTAGCCTGTTCACCTGTGGGATGTTCCAAATACGTGTTTAATAAGCATTCCTCAACTTTCTCAGTCTTTTTTGCCACTTGTGCCAGCTTTTTTGAAACATGTTGCAGGCATCAAATTCCAAATGAGCTAATATTTGCAAAAAATAACAACGTTTTCCAGTTCGAACGTTAAATATCTTGTCTTTGCAGTCTATTCAATTGAATATAAGTTGAAAAGGATTTGCAAATCATTGTATTCTGTTTTTATTTACCATTACACAACTTGCCAACTTCCCTGGTTTTGGGGTTTGTGTATATGGTATCAATTTCTCCAAAGTGCTTTGCGCGAGTCCGCCATTGTAGTCTGACATTGTAGTAAAAAGGCTCCCTCTTTTTCTCTATCCTCTCCTTGTGGGGCAGACTGGTTCATATGTGCACATGCATCCTCAGCTTTTGCCATTTCTAATACAAAGTAGTGAACAGCTCAGACGTAATCTGTCTCCATAAGGAAGAGCTAAAAACTACAACAAAGATGACGGGGAAAAGATGCTGTCGAAGGTGAGCCATGTAAATAAAACCGCCCACAAAACGGCGCATTCAGAAGAGACGTTCAGAAAGTGGCTTGAAAACGATCAGTAAAACATAATTGATGTAAAATGTTAATCGAAGAACCACCAATACATGTTATGTAGACAACAAGGAAGTGTTTTAATTGTAGAAAAAAAATCATAATACGGCCCCTTTAATAACAATATCTGATAAACTATTTCAGAGTATACAGCAAAGTCTCTTTAAAAAAATGTATTATTTAAGCAATTGACAAGAAATTCTGTATGTTAATTGCGGCTCTTACAAGTACCTTTATCACTGAAGGACTAGAGAACAAAGACTGGCTGAACATGCTAAACTACACACCCTAGGAAGATACAAAAAAGCATAGCTAACCCCTAATCTTGAACGTAAACGTGCATGGGTGGTTCGATTCAAATATCGACAGTAATGACACCAAGTATAGTCAGTATATGGTCAATACTACAGTGATTAGATTGATACAGGCACCAAAATGTATTTTGATATTTTTCGAATTCTTTCAAAATAAAGGGGACCACAAAAAACGAATTATTGGCTTCATTTTAACAAACAATCTTAGGGTACATTAAACATATGTTTATTATTGCAATTTAGTCCTTAAATAAAATACTAAACATACAAGACAACTTGTCTTTTAGTAGTAAGTAAACAAACAAAGGCTCCTAATTAGTCTGCTGACATATGCAGTAATATATTGTGTCATTTATCATTCTATTATTTTGTCAACATTATTAAGGACAAGCTGTAAAAAATGGATTATTAGTCTACGTTTTCATTAACTGTTAATAGCTGCTTACATTTTTAAACATATACTATCTACACTTCTGTAACAATCACTTATTATGTTGTAGTTTGGATACTTTACATTAGTTGTAGGTGGTAATGCACATTTTAGGGTTTTTTTATTAAAAAATAAAAAAAATAGAAGGTTTACTGTTAATAGCTGCTTACTTTTTTAAACATATACTATCTACACTTCTGTAACAATCACTTATTATGTTGTAGTTTGGATACTTTACATTAGTTGTAGGTGATAATGCACATTTTAGGGGTTTTTTTATTTAAAAAAATAGAAGGTTTAGTGTTAATACATTCACACAATGAATTACACATTTGTACACATATAGAAATGTATAAATATCCACATCAGACATTGTCTGTGACTCATCACAATTAAACCCAAGGTGTAGCGTTATCGCCCTCTACTGGTCAAACTGACATGTATTAAATGAGATAATCTCAGACAAAAAAACAACAACACGACCACAAATACAAAAGACATCACAAAGTCAGCAATTTCAATACAAAACAAACAAAATATATTTATGCCCAATATCTACTTAAAGATGTGACCGAGTTTTGTGATGTAGCTTACGGTCCGACAAGAAAACATTGACTTGAGCTCTTGCTGGAGGCAGGACATTAATACTTGGTTGTCTTGTCGTTGTTAAAAGTCCGATTTTAGAAATGTATTCTGATTATTTTAAGGGTTAAATGAGAAATATTCTTCTTCTCACCCACTGCTGCTTCATTGTGACACTAAAGCCTCACTGTTGCCCCCTGTGGTGTGGCGGGAGTACTGCATACATGAGGAACCCAAGTTTGAATGTTTCCATCGAGCCTATCTGGGTGATGGTCAGCGGGTCAAATGAAAAATGTTGGCAGGCCGGGTATGGACATTTAGCTGTATGCTAATGCTAGGGCATGGGTCAGCAACCCAAAATGTTGAAAGAGCCATATTAGACCAAAAATACAAAAAAACTAATCTGTCTGGAGCCGCAAAAAATGAAAAGCCGTATATAAGTCTTATAATGAAGGCAACACATGATGTAAGTGTCTATATTAGCTATAGTAGCCTACTATCAAAATGACTATGTGTCACGGGCTGAAGCAAAACTTTGTTGACAGAAATGTTGACATTTAACATTTATTGTACACATTTTTCACAACATTATCAGAGGCTACTCAAAAGGTGAGATAAATCCTGGAAATGATTGGCTTTTAATGGCGAAAAGTATAAATGTGTGTGTCCAAGTTAAGGCTGTCTTCTTTTAATAGATTTATTACAATCTTTGGCAAGCTAGGTAATGTTTGCTGTGGTCTGGAACAATATGGCACACAAACAACTATCTGAAATGCTGCCAATATTACATATGTGTACAGCTCTGGTAATGGGTACATTCGCACCCACCTGCACAAATGTACTTCAAAATGTAAAAATCTAAATGAATACGACTTTTTTTTTGTTTACTAGGGCATGCATGTATAATATGCATTAGTTTGACCATTTAAAATCAACGATAATAAAAAGGAGATGCTTGGAAATAGCATAAAAATGCCCCAAAAACTTGGAAAAATGCGATTTATAGCGTTACTTTTTGGTGTAACCATCATGAGCGTTCTGTTCAGGTATATTTATTTTATATTTTGATAAATCATCATATTTATGTATTACTAAATTTAAATAGGTATTGATCAATCTTTAAGCTGTGTGTATTTGATTGCAGTTTGCTTTTGACATCTTATTTAGAATTGTAGTTGAAACTTTTACAACCTAGTGTTGCGCTCATGATGGCGTAACAAAACTAGATTATTTTGAATATGTATTCCCTTTTTTACATTTAGTATATTTAAATATATTGTGTTTTATGCTTTTTTCTTTTTGGAACATGTACTATACATATAATACAATAAAGTCCCATATAAAATTATGTTTCTAGCAATACTTTAATTTTGCCTTTAAAAGTAAAACTCCAATGTCCATTACTGGAGCTGTACACATACAGATAATGTATCACGAGACATGTAAAACTAAATTATATACAGAGGATACAAGTAAAGGATATTAAATGAGCTCAAATATACCTACAAATGAGGCATAATGATGCAATATGTACATACAGCTAGCCTAAATAGCATGTTAGCATTGATTAGCTTGCAGTCATGTACTGACTAAATATGCCTGATTAGCACTCCAACAAGTCAATAACATCAACAAAGCACACCTTTGTGCATTCACGCACAGCATAAAACATTTGGTGGGCAAAATGAGACAAAGAAGGAGTGGAAGATTTTACATGTAAACAAACTGTAGTGTCACAGTCCACACTATGGTGAGTTCAAGAACCGCCGAAATGAGTAGGACAAAACGATGTTCACCAAATAGTGTCATCAGTGAAGCATACACACAAACATATTAAACAGTTCTAACAATTGGGAAGGTTTGTGTCATGTTTGTGCTCAAACTAAAAACATACTAAAACAAAACAATTATCTTTTCACATTTTCAATCATTTTTCAAAAATGCTCCAGGGAGCCACTAAGGCGGCACTAAAGAGCCGAGGGTTGCAGACCCCTGTGTTAGGGAGCAAGACTGTTGTAAGAATGTTTTGGTCGGATCTTGGTCGATTCACTGTGACATTTGCTACGCCAACTAATGGCGAGGATGCTTGTGACTCCAATTTTTGCTTGGAACTTAAAGCCTTGCAATTTGCTGAGAAACATCTCTTACTGTGTTTTAAAACTATCTTAAGTTGAGGAACCAAAGTACGCCTGTTTGACCACCAAAGTTCTTTAGCCAGGTCAGAGTCTGCAACCGGATGAGACCTCACGTGCAACCCAGTTATCAAAAATTGGTAATGTTTGATTTCACGTGAATCATTACGGACAGAACTCCAATAATAAAAGTACATCCCTAATTATAGATGATATGTTTATTAAAGTGGTCTGCATCTTACTCAGAGGTGTGCCTAATAGTCTGACTCTCTCTTGTAAATAAGGCAACTGAAATATGAATTATATGTCAATATAATGTGTAAACCGTAAATAAAAACCGAATACAATGATTTAAAA
Source organism: Entelurus aequoreus (assembly GCF_033978785.1). NCBI lineage: Eukaryota > Metazoa > Chordata > Actinopteri > Syngnathiformes > Syngnathidae > Entelurus > Entelurus aequoreus. The sequence goes on along the minus strand of NC_084756.1, from coordinate 11,638,314 downwards.
AGCTTGTTGAGAAATATCGTTCTTAAACTGTTGGACAATTTTCTCAGGCATTTGTTGACAAAGTGGTGACCCTCGCCCCATCCTTGTTTGTGAATGACTGAGCATTTCATGGAAGCTGCTTTTATACCCAATCATGGCGCACACCTGTTCCCAATTAGCCCGCACTCTTTTACTATGAAGCCACGCACGCTGTTGTAACACGTGGCCTGGCATTGTCTTGCTGAAATAAGCAGGGGTGTCCATGATAACGTTGCTTGGAGGGCAACATATGTTGCTCCAAAACCTGTATGTACCTTTCAGCATTAATGGTGCCTTCACAGATGTGTAAGTTACCCATGCCTTGGGCACTAATACACCCCCATACCATCACAGATGCTGGCTTTTTTACTTTGCGCCTATAATAGTCTGGATGGATCTTTTCCTCTTTGGTCCGGAGGACACGACGTCCACAGTTTCCAAAAACAATTTGAAATGTGGACTCGTCAGACCACAGAACACTTTTACACTTTGCATCAGTCCATCTTAGATGAGCTCGGGCCCAGCGAAGCCGGCGGCGTTTCTGGGTGTTGTTGATAAATGGCTTTGTCTTTGCATAGTAGAGTTTTAACTTAGCTAGCGACAAACTGTAATTACTGACAGTGGTTTTCTGAAGTGTTCCTTAGCCCATGTGGTGATATCCTTTACACACTGATGTCGGTTTTTGATGCAGCACTGCCTGAAGGATCGAAGGTCCGTAATATCATCGCTTACGTGTATTGAAAACTCCCTAGATTCTCTGAACCTTTTGATGATATTAGGGACCGTAGACGGTGAAATCCCTAAATTCCTTGCAGTAGCTCGTTGAGAAATGTTGTTCTTGAACTGTTGGACAATTTTCTCAGGCATTTGTTGACAAAGTGGTGACCCTCGCACCCATCCTTGTTTGTGAATGACTGAGTATTTCATGGAAGATGCTTTTATACCCAATCACGGCACCCACCTGTTCCCAAATTAGCCTGTTCACCTGTGGGATGTTCCAAATAAGTGTTTAATGAGCATTCCTCAACGTTCTCAGTCTTTTTTGCCACTTGTGCCAGCTTTTTTGAAACATGTTGCAGGCATCAAATTCCAAATGAGCTAATATTTGCAAAAAAATAACAAAGTTTCTCAGTTTGAACATTAAGTATCTTGTCTTTGCAGTCTATTCAATTGAATATAAGTTGAAAAGGATTTGCAAATCATTGTATTCTGTTTTTATTTACCATTTACACAACGTGCCAACTTCACTGGTTTTAGGTTTTGTACTAAAGTATTGAAATAACGTCTGCTTTCTAATTATCATCAGGGAACCTCCGGTCCTCGTGGCAGAGATGGCGAGCCTGGAACCCCTGGAAACCCCGGACCTCCTGGACCTCCAGGACCAAACGGACCCCCTGGCCTTGGCGGGGTGAGTGTCCCCAGTAAAAAGCAGATGTTTTTGTTTTTTTATGGTGGAATAAAACTGCAGGAAAGGAACTTTATTTTTTTTTTTGGGGGGGGGGGGGGGGTTTGTTTGGGGCAGTCAGAAAATAATTGAGAATAGTAGGGACAAGCGGTAGAAAATGGATGGATGGATGGATGGATGATAATGAAAATATTTTCAAAAATATGTAGGAAAAATATGCACAAAATAGACAAGTTTTGTCACAGCTTTGATTACTGATATTAAAACCATCTTTACCCCAGTAAATAATGTTGTCTATAATAATCTGTTCCGATAAGTAGGTAAGTAATTTATGCTTCACATAATGAGATGAAAACAATTATATCATTTTTTAATAAGGTTCAGGATGTTTATCAGATTATTTTTCTTTGTACTTTGTAAACAATTTGAGTTTGAACACTTTCTTAAATTTATATTAGTACTTTGTTTGACATTTAGTTCCACATACTGATATACTAAAGGTTTTAAGTGTTGTACGTACATACAAATGTTTTAAGTAGACTTTTTCTTTAAGGTTATATTTCTCCTCTTTTGTTGAGAAAAGTTGTTGTACATTCTTGGGTAGCAGGTTATAGTTTACTTTGTGCATTATTTTCAATATTTAGTTTGCAAATGCACCAAATAATTGAATTTCAATAAAATAAGACGTTGAATGTTCTTGATGGCCAAAGTTATTTTAACTCACCTCTTCTGTGGGTGAATGAAGTGTACTGTTGTTGTTATTTCCTCATTTCTATTTCTACATACTTTTATGTTATTGACAATATTTGAAGTTTGAAGATTCTTACATCCTACAAGTGATCAAAATAATTCAACCGCTGATAGTATGCCGACAATAAAACTGTTAGTTCAGAGTACGTGATAAAGATGTAATACGATTGGACAAAAAAAGTCTAGAAGGTTACAGTAAAGAAAAGGAAGGAAAACCCTCTCAGATCACAATGATGATACTAATTACTTGTCTTACTTGTTGTAGAACTTTGCTGCTCAGATGGCAGGCGGCTTTGACGAGAAGGCTGGCGGCGGAGCTCAGATGGGCGTGATGCAAGGACCCATGGTGATGACTCTTTTATGCTCTTTCTTTTCTTCCTTACTTTAACCTCTTTCCTTCCTTCATCCTTTTTCCTTTATCCTCTTCCCTTCCTTCCTTTACACTTTTTCCTTCCTTTCTTTATCATCTTTCCTTCCTTCATCCTTTTTCCTTTATCCTCTTCCCTTCCTTCCTTGACCCTTTTTCCTTCCTTCCTTTATCATCTTTCCTTCCTTCATCCTTGTTCCTTTATCCTGTTTCCTTCCTTCCTTCATCCTTTTTCCTTTATCCTCTGTCCTTCCTTCCTTTAACCTGTTTCCTTCCTTCCTTTATCATCTTTCCTTCCTTAATCCTTTTCCTTTATCCTCTTTCCTTCCTTCTTTTACCCTTTTTCTTTCCTTCCTCTATCATCTTTCCTTCCTTCATCCTTTTCCTTTATCCTCTTTCCTTCCTTCCTTTACCCTTTTGCCTTTCTTCCTGTATCATCTTTCCTTCCTTCATCATTTTTCCTTTATCCTCTTTCCTATCTTCCTCTATCCTCTTTCCTTCCTTCCTTTATCCTCTTTCCTATCTTCATGTATCCTCTTTCCTTCCTTACTTTATCCTATTTCCTTCCTTCCTTTATCCTCTTTCCTTCCTTCATTTACCCTTTTTCCTTCCTTCCTTTATCATCTTTCCTATCCTTCATTATGGTTCCTTTATCCTCTTTCCTTCCTTCATCCTTTTTCCTTTATCCTCTTTCCTATCTTCCTGTATCCTCTTTCCTATATTCCTGTATCCTCTTTCCTTCCTTCCTTTATCCTCTTTCCTTCCTTCCTTTAGATCCTTTCCTTTCCTTATTCTCTTTTCTTTTTTTCCTTATCCTATTTTATTTCCTCCTTCATCCTCTTTCCTTCCTTCCTTTATCTTCTTTCGTTCCTTCTTTTATCCTCTTTCTTTCCTTCCTTTATCTTCTTTTGTTCCTTTATCGTCTCTCCTTTCCTTTCTTTATTCTCTTCCCTTCTTTTCCTTATCCTATTTTCTTTCCCCCTTTATCCTCTTTCTTTTCTATCGTTATCTTCTTTCCTTCCTTTATCATCTATCATTTCTTCCTTTATCCCCTGTCTTTACTTCCTTTATATAATTTCCTTTCTTTATTCTCTTACCTTCTTTTCCTTATCTTATTTCCTTTTCTCCTTTATCATCTTTCTTTTTTTCCTTTATCGTCTCTCATTTCTTCCTTTATCCTCTTTCCTTCCTTCTTTTACCTCTCTTCCTTCTTTTGTCATCTCTCCTTCCTTCCTTAATTCTCTTTCCTTTATCCTTTTTCCGTTTCTTCCTTTAGCCTCTTTCCTTACCTCCTTTATCCTCTTTCAATCCTTCCTTTCTTCCTTCCTTTTTCCTTTCTTTATTCTTTTTCCTTTCTTCGTTTATCATCTTTCTTTCCTGTTTTGACATCTTCCCTTCTTTCTTTTATCCTATTTCCTTTCCTACTTGATCCTCATTACGTTCTTCCTTTAACCTATTTCCTTCCTTCCTTCATCATGTTTCCTTTTTTCCTTTATCCTCTTTCCTTCCTTATTAAATCGTATATCTTCCGTCCTTAATCCTCTTTCAATATATTTCTTTAACCTCCTTCTGTCCTTCCTTTATCCTCTCTCCGTCCTTCATTTTTCCTCTTTCCTTTCCCTATTTATCTCTTTCCTTTCCCCATTTACCCTCTTTCCTTTATTCTCATCATCCTGCATGTCAATGTTGCACAAAAGGTTGTTAGTTTATTCCGCAAGAAGACTTTTCTGGATGCTATAGTTCTTCTAATGCTGGGACCAGGGGTGCACTGGTGGTCTAGCTGGTAGTTCCAAGGTGGACGTCGTCTTTTTACATTTTTTATCAAGAAACAAGGATCTAAAATCACCATCCTGCTACTGGAGAAGTCCAAGAGGATGTTTGAGCTCTAATCTCCACACTACAACTCACCTCATGGATGCAGGACTGGACCAGCAGGTTTACCTTCTTGATCAAGACCCCAACCCATACCAGACCGTGGAACAAGGCTGCGACTGAAACCAAACGTGCACATAGTGGAGATACAGTAGCCCATTGATAGCTGAAGGCTTCCCCACTCCCACTCATTCATTCATGGAGTTTTGAGGACCACTGTGGAACATTTTCTTTGGCTCCACTTTCTATTTTTATTTATATTTTTCAAAGACAGCGGCTGAAAGGAGCATTTATATAAGGACTGAAAGCCGATGGCTGTCACATTTGATGAACTTGCGTAATTCCACAGTTTTTTGGGTCATCACCTTGACAAAATGTGATTCTTAGAGGGGAGGGGCTACGACTTGAGGCATGTGATTCCAGCCAGAAAGCCCACTGAAGCTGAGTGGAGGAGAAATGAGTCGCAGGAATCTTACCTGCTGCTGATTTTTTTTAAATTCCTTGTCGCCAAGTCACGCAGAGTTCAACTAACCTCGAAAAATGCTGGTGACCTGTGAACCGTAGAAGTATGGACGCCACTTTAATTTCAATGTCACACCATTTAATCTTTACATGTGGAGGTTTTGTGTGGCTTTTTGATTGACCAAGACTGAGCTTTAACGTTGCACACCTGAACCATCGAAAATTAACCCTTGAGCAACAAGTTTATCATTGTGATGATGTGGATTGTGTGCGCACTAATAAATGTCGGGTTAAAAAATAACCCAATTTTAACCCAACTGCTGGTTCAGAAAAGGACGAACCCCTTATTTGAGTTATTTTAACTCAACATTTTTGGGTTCATTTTTTCAACCCAATTTTTGCATTCAATTATTTAACCAAAATGTTGAGTTATGATAACTTAATGTTCGGTTATTCCCAACCAAACTATTGGGTTGAATTATTTAACCCAAAAGTTGAGTTATGCTAGCTCAATGTTAGGTGATTGTAAATAATGTTAATGAGATTAATCCACAATAAAATTCCATTCAAGAAAAAAGTAACTTTTTAATTTAAAAAAGCATTTTACCCAAAAATGCGTTACTTGTTGAAAAACAACCCAAAATGGTTCATATATTTGACAACCCAGAAATTGAGTTAAAATATTAGATGGATTGCTCTTCATAAAAATAACTCCACAATTTGACCCAACATTAGCAACTCATAAATTGGGTTATGGAAATAACCCAGCATTTTTTAGTGTGTAGCTTCAGATCTGGTGTGTTTTTTTTAGCTTTTGACACAACTTAAATCAACCAAAACTGATCTTCACATACTGGTATTACTGAAGCTTTAACGTACACCTGCACAATCGAAAACAAGAAATAGACAACACTGTTCAATTGAACGATAAGTTATTATTATATTATGTTGATTGTGTATTTTCAGGCTATGTGGGTTTTATCTCTTCTGACAGATTTTAAATCAAACAAAACTTGATCTTTATACATGCTAACTGGCCTTAACATTATGCACACCTGCACAATGGAAAACAAAAGGTAAACAACACTGCTCAATTAAACAATCTGTTTATCATGTTGGTGATGCAGCTTGTGTAGCCTTAGGTCAGGGGTGTCAAACTCATTTTCATTCAGGGCCACATCGCAGTAATGGCTGCTTTTAGAGGGTCGCTTTTTAAAATGAATTTACATTATGCATGCGGGTAATAACCTGTGATTAATCATGATTAATCGAAATGCATATGCATTTGATTATTAATTTTTTTATGGATAACTTGCTTTAAGATCATAAATAAAGATGACAAGCAGATATTTAACGATTTGTTTTTATCTCACAAAAATAGTTTTGCAATACAGTATATAATAATATACTATGTAATATATATAATATATAAAAGTTTAAAATATGCATTTTTTTCTGTCAAAATTGATAGAACGGAATGCATTTATTAAAAAAAATTTTTAAAAGTATCTTATTTAAACTCATTTTTTCCAGGCTTTTGCGGGCCACATAGAATGATATGGCGGGCCAGAACTGGCCCCCGGGCCTTGAGTTTGGTACCTGTGCCTTAGGTCATGCGTGTTTTTCATAGCATTTGACATAAATTAAAGCAGGGGTGTCCAAACCTTTCCCACTGAAAAATCAACATATACAGGGGCCATATAGATATTTTTAATTCTCAAATACAATACAATATATAGAATTTTTTTGAAGAAAAAACAGTCTGCATGTCAGCTTTGACATTAGCGTCAACATTTTAACATTACATTACACCTGTTTGCTCTTTTATTACTTTTTTTATGTTCGTTTTTTGTAATAGTATTGTAGAATATGAATATGGATATAAAAAAAATGTCTTGAGCAGCTGATGGCTGCTAATGGCACCATGGGCTGCAATTTGGACACCCCTGATTTAAATCAACCAAAATGGATTACATACTCAGCCTAGCTAACTGTGGGGCGAGCATAGAAGTATGGATACCGCTTTAATTGCATTTTAACACAATTAATTTTTTACATGTGGAGGTTATAGTTTGTATGGATTCTGACACAACCTAAATCAAGCAAAACTGAGCTTTAACATTGCACACCTGAACAATTGAAAATGAACAATGGAAAAATAAGTTTATCATTATGATGATGCGAATTGGCTTATTGCCTTAGGTCGTGTGTTTTTTTTTAACTTTTGACACAACTTAAATCAACCAAAACTAATTCTTGAGCTCAATTGGATATGTGTATTGTTGTTATAAATAGGGTCAGATTTTTGACAGATGTTCAAACAACAAAAACAGATCTTTATATATTCTCACTTGTCTTAACTTTCAGTACACCCGAACAATCGTAAACATGAGGAAATTTAACAATGCAAAAATGTTTTGACCTGGTCAGTGGCCTTGTGGTTAGAGTGTCCACCCGGAGACTGGAAGGTTGTGAGTTCAAACCCCGGCCGAGTCATACCAAAGACTATAAAAATGGGACCCGTTACCTCCCTGCTTGGCACTCAGCATCAAGGGTTGGAATTGGGGGTTAAATGACAAAAATGATTCCCAAGCGCGGCCACCAGTGCTGCTCACTGCTTCCCTCCCCTCCCAGGTGGTCACACCTAGTGTGTGTGTGACTATCAGTGGTACTTTAACTTCACTTTAACTTTATCACTGTGGTTGTACTTTGCATGATATTACATTTAAATACGTTTGTAATATTTGTTTTTTGTTGTCGTGATCGTTTCATGTCAAGTTTCCTGATTGTCTTTTCTCCTCCCCCCCAAATTCAGGGCCCAATGGGTCCCAGAGGAGCACCTGGCCCCACCGGAGCTCCTGTAAGTACCCACTTTGCACCACACTGGCTGTGTGTCACACTCACTCCCTGCTAGAACGTAACGCTGCATGATACCAATGTTTACATGTTTGATTGAGGCCCCTTTTACACTAAGCCAGCTAAGGTTATCCAGGGTCAATCCCAACGAACCTTTTCCTTGTCCACACACACACAATGGTTGTTTAACACTCCCTCACCCTCTCCGTCAGCCGGCGCAACGCGACCTAAACGCATGCGCAGAAAATACGCACGTCATAGTCACCTCCAGTGTTGCTTTGTGTGCAAGTTCTTAAATGTAACTTATCTGAATAATATCCAGTGTTGTGGTATTTCAGTTAACTGGAATCCAGTGTGCTGTGGGGCCCTATTGTAGTGAATCACACCTGAGACATCATAAATTAATCAGATCTTTATTAGACACGTAAACAATGTGATAAAGAACATTTGACAACAATCAAACTAGGGATCTAGATATCTGGTCAGGACACTCCTCACTCTTTTGCCTTCACCTTCATTGTCCATTCCTTTTTGGTGACTTTATATACTCTGGAACTAGACGTTGAGTCCGCGACATACATGGCGGACAATAACTGATACAGTCTGCTTTGCCTGTCCAAAAGCATTTGATGTTTTCCGTAGTCTTCCCTCGACGGCCAGGTAATACAAAGCACATGCTACCTTTTTTATCACATCCACGGGAGCCCGCATTCTTGTTGTCTCTCCTTTGACAAATAAACAAAGTTTTTCCCTAAGTAGAATCACAGCTGACCTGGACATTGGAAAGTTATCTTTCCGTCTGAGAAGTGTTGTATCCCAAATAGCTGCAATCGTTGTCTCTTAAGGTATTCATGTGTGATTTCCACAAGCGTCTGTACAGACGGGAGGAGAAACACGGGCATGCCTGGATGACTCGCCTCCATATTTCCAGTGCTTAGCTCAGAGTTACGAAACCACTTTATTATGAAGCTGGCTGTGGCGCGTTCTTTCTGGCGTCACTTCCTCTCCGAACTCAGTTTGTAAAGGATCAATGAGTCCATACAAAGCTAAGAGCCGGAGATTCAAGAAATACACGGCGCACTTACCCGTGTAAAAAATTGTCCGAGGAGGGGGACCTTAAACGATGGTTTAGTGTGGCTTAGGCTAAATAATTATTCGTTTAAGGGGTTATCCGGCTTAGTGTACACATTGTCACATTGAGTTGTTGACGAACCCCAAGATGCAGAGAGGGCGGCAGGCATTGTCCAGGAAAACATGATTTAATGTTCATCAAAATAAAGGTAAAAACACAAACCAGGAACTAGGAATAGCCAAAACTGAAAACAGGAACCAGCAAACAGAAAAACTGGAAACAGCTAATGGCTAACAAGAAAACACAAAACAAAAGAGCTAGGAGAAATAGCTAACAGGAACAGCTTACCGCTACGACGACAGGTACAAGGACAAGTAGTAGCACGACAGGTAGTAGCTGTAACGATCTACACGACAGGTAGGAACGACAGGTAGTAGTGACAATAATCCAGCACCGAGTGGAGGACAAAGCAGGTTTAAATAGTAGCTGGCTGATTGGCACCAGAAAGACAAAGAGGAAACTGAACCAAAATAGGAGTGCTGACGGGAAATAAAACAAACACAGAGAAAAAACTAAAACTTGACCAAACTGTCAGGGACAAGCCTGACACACATAGCCTGAGATGGCTGTGGAAGACTTTTACTTTCCCAGCTGCACTGTCTAGCAAGTTTTCCTGTCCCCTGAGGAACACCTGACGATTTAGCTGAGGATTTATGTCTCGCCCTATCTTGCGCCCCCCCCCCCCCCCCCCCCCCCCCCCCCCCCCTCGTCTTCTCCTCTCGCCCGTTTCACCTGTAGGCCCCCCGGGAGCTTCCTAGCGACCTCCAGAGCAAAGCGATTAAACATGGCGTGCCCGCGCTGACACGTTTCAACTTGAACGAGTCGTCCTCTCCTCCTGTTTTATACTCTGAAACCTGCGGCTGCTTTCAGAAGCAGACAGAGTTGTGGATTTTTAATGGCTGTCTTTATTTTTTTTCACATTGCAATTCAGTTTAAAACCGGAATGGATTTAGCAGAGCGCAGACTTTTACCGCATGGATATTCCTGAATAGTGTTGTTAAAATGAAGACTACCAACAATATCCCAAATGCATCACATTTAGGTTTTTTATTTGGCTAATGTACACAACAAAGTATTGTGAAATTAAACCTAATAAGTAGCCTGTTCAATTTCTAACATCAAATTAAGTGTTTTAAATTTAATTAGTTGTAGAACAATCAATCAATCAAAGTTTATTTATATAGTGTCTCAAAGGGCTGCACAAGCCACAAGGACATCCTTGGCTCAGATCCCACATCAGGGCAAGAAAAAAACTCAACCCAATGGGCTCAATGAGAAACCGCAGATGTGGGGACCAACCATTTTTTCTGCAGATTTTCGAGATAAAGGGAAGGTGGGACACTGGCCGGTAGTTTACCATGAGGTCAGGATGGAGGTTAGGTCTTTGGAGCAAAGGATGAAACCCCGCTTTTTTTAATTATAGGGGAACAGTGCCAATCTATAATTAATGTAGCCATTACATGATTTTTGTCCGGTCTATTTTTTATTATTTTATACAAAAGGATGCAGCCATTTAAGTGCCGTAGTTTAGCTTTATAATATTTTATAATGCAATAGGATTTGTGAAACTATTTTTTTTTTTCAATTCTATATCATATTGTTGAACTATACACATATTATTTTGTTGAACAGTCAAAGCTCGGGTCTTCTAGAAGAGTTCACAAGTATTGTTTTGTTAAACAGGCTGCGGGTAAATGTTACAGCGTTGGTCTCACTCCCGCAAAAGCATTGTCAATTAAGTAAGTACGTAATTAAGTAAGTACGTAAACACCACGAGCGGTGCAAAAGTGAGCCCAGATGAAAAATTATTCAATGGGTCAAGGAGTCCATGGTCACCAGAAAAAAGAAATTATGAAGAGCTTGAGCTGTTCCATTCATCGATGAGGGGAATTTTAGCAAAACAATGTGTATTTATTTAAAATTATTATTATGGATAAAATGTTAATATCTGAGACTAGTTTCTCCTTATTCAGACTTTTGTACATTAGTACCATTCCGTAGCTATTGAAGACAGCTTGAATTTGGTGTTAGACATTTGCAGCCATTGTTCTTTCAGCCTTGATTAGAAATACCAAAACACGCATCAATGCCTCCAAAACAACACATAGGTGGACGATGTCGCTGCATACGTGCGTGCGCCTGATGCCTGGTTCACACCAACGGCGCTTGCCGCGCTTTAAAGCGGCGAGCAAAGCGCCGTCATTTTTGTCAATTTTTCCACGAATATCCCGATCTCTGAAGTAATGTTATGCTTTGAGACGCTCTGATACGCTCTGATACAAATTAGTTGCCGCTTTGTTACCGTTCCTCACGCTTTGATCCCACTTTGATACGCTTTAAATCACGCTTTGATACGTTTTATTACGCTTTATTGAACTTTATTACGCTTTGATGCGATCCTGACGCTTTAAATCAGGCTCTGACACGATTATCAGGTTGTGCATTGTTACAACAACAAAAAAGAAAAAAATGTGAAAAACTCAGTAGACTGTTTTCTACACATTTTTTATATTCATTTATTTTTTCAATTTCTCTTTTTTTTCCGTTATATTATGTTTTATATCTTCATTTCTTTTATTTTTGTCATCTTAATAAATATCTATCTTTCATTTCGTATGCTAGTTGAAAATAATAAAAGGCAATTATCCACACATTTTTTAGATTCATTTATTTTTTCAATTTCTCTTTTTTTTCCGTTATATTATGTTTTATATCTTCATTTATTTTATTTTTGTCATCTTAATAAATATCTATCTTTCATTTCTTATGCTAGTTAAAAATAATAAAAGGCAATTATCCACACATTTTTTATATTCATTTATTTTTTCAATTTCTCTTTTTTTTTCGTTATATTATGTTTTATATCTTCATTTATTTTATTTTTGTCATCTTAATAAATATCTAGCTTTCATTTCTTATGCTAGTTGAAAATAATAAAAGGCAATTATCCACACATTTTTTATATTCATTTATTTTTTCAATTTCTCTTTTTTTTCTCGTTATATTATGTTTTATATCTTCATTCCTTTTATTTTTGTCATCTTAATAAATATCTATCTTTCATTTCTTATGCTAGTTGAAAATAATAAAAGGCAATTATCCACACATTTTTTATATTCATTTATTTTTTCAATTTCTCTTTTTTTTTCGTTATATTATGTTTCATATCTTTTCTTTTATTTTTGTCATCTTAATAAATATCTATCTTTCATTTCTTATGCTAGTTGAAAATAATAAAAGGCATTTATTTTATAAAACGTAACATATTCTCTTTATTATTAACATGTTCATACAGAAAAATTATAGACAGTAATGTCAAACTGCAACATCAAACAGCAAACTCTAACAGAAGTACAGAAACAATGATCATCGTATAAAAAAGGCAATGATGCAAAAGAGAAGGGATTTGTAATCCTGTGTTGGATTTACATAAAAGTTTCAATGTCACTAGTCAATATCACAGTGACTTCCTATTTGTAGGGGTCCGCGCTTTGAACCAAGATCTGTTAAGCTTTCCTACGCTTTTAGTCAAGTTTTGCTGAGCTTTGTCACGCTTTTTCGCGCTCTCATACGCTCTCGGCGCTTTATTCCATTCTTGACAGAGCGCAGAATTTTTTTAAACTGTTAAAAAAAATTTGGCCAACTTGCCGCATGTCCCGCTTCACTACAAGCTTTCCCACGATCCATTAGGACCCTCACGCTTTAATCAGGCTTTGTTACGCTATAACGCCGCTTTGCATGCCGCTTTAAAGCGCCGTCAAAGCGGCGTTGGTGTGAACCTAGCATAATCAAAGAGTCTGAAGTAAAATGAAGTTCACAACACACGTGTGAATTTAACTGTATATTTGCTATAATATTTTAACAATACAACACAAAAAATCTCATATAGGCAACATTCATTATTTTATTTATTTTATTCAACTTAAAAAGGACCTGTCTTTTTCATCTTCGTATTTCAGTTTTTTTATCTTATAACGCAATAGAATCCATCATACAATTGTTTTTGTATGAAGTAGTTTTATTTTTATTTAACAGAACATGATACTTAATTTTTAGCTTGTTTAATCGTGTATTTTATTTATTTTTTCTATCTTAAAAGGTAGGTTTTTGTGTAGCTCCATATTTCAGCCTTTTTTTGTAAATTTTTTTATTTCAAAACACAATAATGACTGTCATTTTATCTCCATATTTCAGCCTTTAATTTAATTTTTATGATAGAATCTGACATTTGTTGTTGTTTCTTGTCCTGCAGGGCCCTCAAGGTTTTCAAGGCAGTCCGGGAGAGGCTGGAGAGTCTGGACAAGCTGTAAGTCTCAAACACATCTGCCGTACAGTAACTATAGTAACAACCCCTTACAATATTTCTATCCATATTCTGTACATATTTTTGTAAGGACTTCAATGTGTTGCAGGGTCACACGCTTTTCTGCGCCTTTACGTTTGCACTTAGAGATGCCGAGCAGCTTCATGCAGACCACCCTATTTACATGAGATGTTTATGTGTACCACGCAGCTTTCACCACGGAGACATTGGATATTTTACTGTACAATAATGTTATTATGCTTCTACCTGTCAGGTTTTCCTATCTTTTCAAAAATTTTACAACGCAGATTGCTGGACGGGACATATGGTACAATACAATCAGCAAGATAGGATGGAGCTAGACTCTTTAGTATTTTATACCTAAGTAGTAAAACCTTAAAGTCGCATCTTAAGTGCACAGGAAGCCAGTGCAGGTGAGCTAGTATAGGTATATATATATATATATATATATATATAGGTATAAATGTATATAGGTATATAAAGGTATATACAGTATAGGTATATATGTATATAGGTATGTAAAGATATATACAATATAGGTTATTATGTATATAGGTTGATAAAGGTATATACAGTATAGGTGTGTATATAGGTATATATGTATATAGGTATATCATCATCGGTGGTCACTCGAACGAGTATGACGATCCTCCTGGTAGGGGTGTATCCCTTTATGGAGGATGCCTGTGCGTGACTTTGTTTAACGTGGGGAGACTGGTGCACAGACAGTCACCACACGATCCTTGACAGAATCGGGTCAGGGTCCAGTGGCATGGAGTCCAAGACGACTGGGGACCCTTTTCTGCTGCAGCCTCCCTCTGCTATTGCAGCCGTTGTGGTAGTTCTTAAATCTACCGTCTTCCGCCTGCTCCGCCGTTGAGGTCTTCACCGTATCCCTGGCTAGGGGGAAGTCAGGTACTAGGCCTTTGCCAAGGGCCACCTGGGGTAACAGTTGTAAAGGGGTTAACCTCCTAGTGCCCCAAGACCCCATCGAGGAGCCTCCACTGCCGGATGCACTTTAACGTCATGCCCAGGACAAATAGGTATATAAAGGTATATACAGTATAGGTATATAAATATAGGTATATATGTATATAGGTATATAAAGGTAGTTTAGTTGCACACCATTTGCGTTCCAGTTTTCTACATTATAGTTCAAGAGCTGTGTTTTTTTCTGTAAAGGGGGTACGCCTTTTAGGGGCCTTTATAGGCTTTAGCGGCGCTATGCTATTTTTTTTTTTTTGATTGATATATTTTTATTTCAAATATGCATAAAAACAAGAGCAAGCCTGATCCAATACAGTGCTATAGCCTTAACAGCCATTATAACAAAATGAAAAACAATGGAGAATAAAAAACAAAAACAAATGAGCATTGGACTTTCTTTTTCTTTTCTTTTTTTTTTCCTTCTTTTTTTTTTTTTACATATTTGAAAAGGAGTGAGAAGAAGTTTACACTTATTTAATCCCACCCCTTTTCTTTAAATCATAAATTACTCTGAGCTAGAACTACCTGTTCACTCAATGTACAAACTCAAAGAACGTATATATACTGTACATACATCATAGATATATACATACATATGCACACTACACACATACATAGCCACATCATTACCACTAGTGATCATGGAAATGGTATGATGCCACCACAACAACACCACTGCCTCAATGGGCAGCCCCACACTCTTCTGTAACACAAACAACCCAATATCAAAGCCCTTCTTCATCTCTGTACCTCTGGAATACCATGTACTTATACTTCTTTTTAAACTGGTTTATGTTTGGACATTGCTTTAACTCATCCTTCAAACCATTCCATAATTTCACTCCACAAATTGAAATACAAAAACTTTTAATGGTCGTTCTATAACTAAGCATTTTGAAATTTAAATTCCCCCTTAAATTATAACCGCCCTCTCGTGTGCTGAACAATTTTTGAATGCTTCCTGGGAGTTTATTTATTTTGGCTTTATACATTATTTGTGCAGTTTGATACAGAATAATATCATTAAATTTCAATATTTTTGACTGTAAGAATAGTGAGTGAGTATGGTCCAGATATCCAACCTTGTTGATGATCCGTACAGCTCTTTTCTGAAGTATAGTTATTGAATTTAATGAGCTTTTATAATTATTCCCCCAGACTTCCACACAGTAGGTTAAATATGGTAAAACTAATGAACAGTAAAGAATGTGGAGTGATTTGTGATCCAGAACCTGCTTTGCTTTATTTATTACTGAGATGCTTCTTGACAGCTTAGATTGTACATGTTTTATATGTGATTTCCAGTTAATTTGATCGTCAATTGTAATTCCAAGGAATTTTATTTCAAAAACCCTTTCAATATCCACTCCATCTATTTGTATCTGCACCCTTGTTTCACGTGTCCTCTTTCCAAACAGTATTAGCTTAGTCTTAGTCAGGTTTAATGACAATTTATTATAGTCAAACCAAGTTTTTAGTTTACTCATTTCTTCCATAATGACTTCCTGCAACTGATTTAAGTCATCCCCTGAACAAAAAATATCAGTGTCATCAGCAAATAACACTAATTTCAATAATGTAGACACTTTACATATATCATTGATATACAGGATGAACAGTTTTGGCCCCAACACTGACCCCTGGGGGACACCACAAGCAATATCCAAACATGATGAACAGCAATCCCCCAACTTCACAAACTGTTGTCTCTTATTTAAGTAGCTTTTAAGCCAATCCAATACAACTCCCCTGATTCCATACTTTTCCATTTTATTGATTAATATATCATGGTTAATTGTGTCAAATGCTTTTTTTAGATCAATAAATATTCCCATTGCATATTGTTTCTTTTCTATGGCATTTGTGATTTCCTCTATTGTTTCAACTATTGCCATTGATGTAGATCTGTTTGATCTAAACCCATATTGACAGTCAGAGAGTAATTTATGCTTTTCTATAAATGTATCTAACCTGTTATTGAATAGTTTTTCTAATATTTTAGAGAATTGTGGAAGTAAAGAGACGGGTCTATAGTTTGTGAAGTGGTGTTTGCTCCCAGTTTTAAACAGAGGTATAACTTTAGCTATTTTCATTTCATTTGGAAATGCGCCGGTTTGAAATGACAAATTACAGATGTATGTTAATGGTTTTGATATCCCTGTAATGACCTTTTTCACCAATGCCATACTAATGTCATTGGAGTCAGTGGACATTTTGTTCTTACATTTGTTTACAATATCCAACACTTCTTCTTCACCCACTGCATTTAAAAACATAGAATTGGGATTTCTCTCCAACAATCCCTCCATATTTTTACCAGTTGTCCGTGGATCTGGGATTTTTTCTGCAAGTTCAGGTCCAATACTTACAAAGAATTTATTGAAGGCATTAGCCACATCTTCAATATTATCATTTTCTTTACCATCATTTGTGAAATACGTTGGATAGTTATTTGAAGAGGTACTGTTTCTTATAATACTGTTTAATAAATTCCATATTCCTTTGATATTGTTTTTATTATCATCTAGTAATTTCTTATAATAATCTCTCTTATTTGACCTTATAATATGAGTTAATTTGTTTTTATATTTTTTATATTTATTTTCTGCTTCTTTTGTTTTCAATCTTATAAATTCCCTGTAAAGAGTGTTTTTCTTTTTGCAAGCATTTTGCAATCCCTTTGTGATCCAAGGACAATTGGTATATTTTCTTCTACTGGTGCATTCTTTTATTGGGCAATTTTTATCATATAATGACCTAAATATTCTCAAGAATATATTGTAAGCACTATTAACATCACCATTTTCATAAATTACATCCCAATTCTGCTCCAGTAAATCATGTTTAAATGAACTAATGGATTCCTCTGATCTCGTTCTTCTGTATTGGGTTGGCTTTTCTAGTTTTTTTGTCCTGTAGTTTCCATTAAATATCAGAAAAACTGGGAGGTGGTCAGTGATATCTTTGATCAATAGCCCACTTACGGTCTTATTCTCAATATCATTAGTGAATATGTTGTCGATTAGAGTGGCAGAGTGAGACGTAATTCGACTGGGTCTGGTGATTTTGGGATATAGACTCATACTGTACATTGTGTCAATGAAATTATCTATATCTTTAGTTTTACTGGGATTTAACATGTCAATATTAAAGTCTCCACAAATGAAGACAGCTTTACTAACGTTACTCTCCTTTGAAAACAGGCATTCCATCCAATCTGTAAAACGTTCTAAGCTTGTACCTGGCGATCTGTATACACAACTAATAATGACATTTCTACTTTTTTCCATACAAATTTCAATTGTTAGACATTCAAGTAGGTTATCAACCACAGTTGTCATATCATCCAGACGTTTAAATCTCAAGGTGTTATCCACATAGATTGCCACCCCTCCACCCCCCTTGTTTTGTCTATTCATATTAATAAAATCATAACCATCCAGTTCAAAATCTGTCACTTTTTCACTGTTAATCCAAGTTTCAGATACTGCAATTATGTTAAATGGTTGTGAAAAGGTGTGTAAATAGTCCTTGATGTCCTTGAAATTCCTGTTTAGGCTTCTACTATTGAAATGGATAATGGACAATTTGCCTTTAGTAATAATATTCTGGTTGTACTGTTCATTGGTGTAGTAGCAGCAGTTCTCATTGATATTGAGGAGGAAATTATTGTCCGGGTCTATATCATGTTCCAAGTCTTGTAGGTGGTGCTCAGTGTATTGAGATGCTTTCAACTGTACATTGTCATATTCACTTACCAACTGAATTATGTGGCTAGTGTCATCTTGCGTATTGTCAATGTGTGTCATGATTGTGTTTAATCGCTTTTACCTTACATTCCAGTTCATACGTCATATTCGTTCAGATCTTCGATGTTTCTAATCAGCAGCACTTTGGCGCTCTCCGGAGTGCCGTTGAGTTTGATGAATACTTTACAGTTCGCAGTCCAAGTTTGTAGAATTTTCTTCTCTTTCCTCATTTGGCGTGCTTTTCGGGCTATATCAGCATTTCGTTTGGTCAAATGGTCGTTCATGTATACGTTTGTTCCTTTTAGCTTCCTTCCCTGTTTTAGCAACGCGATCTTGTGCTTTCTATTGACAAATCTCAGAACTACGCTCGGCTTGTCGTTTGTTCCTCTCCTGGGCAAGAGGTGACATGCTTCGATGCTGTTACAGTCCAGTTGTATATCCTTGGACTGCATGAAGACCGCTACCTGTCGCTCCATCGAAATAACATCCAACTCCGCCGGCTCCCCTCCATTCGCTGGGGCTACTGCTCGTGCGTAAGACCGGGGTTTGATGCTAAGTCCGGTGATGATGACATCATTGATCCGTGTGTACTGCTCAATATCAGCAACTCTGTTCTCCAGAATTGCGATTTTCTTGTCTTTCTCCAAATTGTCAGCCCTCATCTGATCCAGCTGCACAACAAGGGACATGATGGTTTTCTGCTGCTCCTTGATCGTAGCAACTTCCTCGATCAGAGTGTCGATTGACTTTTTAAGTTCGCTATAATCAGCCTTGGGCGCCATCTCGTCTTTGTAACAGCGCACCGGCTATTTACTCCAGACATTCACTTGTTAAATTAATTGCAAACTTTCTCCTTACATTATTAAACTTAAATGTTTGGAGTAAAATTTGCGAGCGCCGGTTCAGCTACCGGAACAGGAAGTCTGGGAATTAATCAATGGCGTTGCGCAGGACGTCGTTAAAGTTGTAAGTAAGGTTATCAATAGAGCCCACATAATTTGGGAATGGTGCCAATGTCGAAGACAATAGGCCAGCAAGAGTCGTAGTTGTGGCAGCGTTAATGTTACGGCCGCTATAGCAGTGATTATTAGTAGCTTGTTGACAATGGGTCAGAACTTCGAATTATATAAGTGATAGTGATCGGACATTACTTTAGTGTACAGAAGTACCATAACTTTGGAGGTGGTGAGGACTAGATCTATCGTATTACCGTTGCAATGCGTGGGTTCATTTATTATTTGTGTAAGACCACAGCTATGAATTATAGTCTGGAGCGCCACGCACGCAGAGTCTGACAAGCTATTCGTATGGATAATACATTTTGCCATTATAATTATGTTATCAGCATGCGTCAGTAGATCCGCAACAAACTCTGAAAATTGGCTGATGAAGTCCGGATAGGGCCCAGGGCGACGATAGATAACAGCCAGATGGAGAGGCAGCGGTGCGACAGACCTCATAGTAAGCACCTCAAATTATTAGGGCTGAGGTTAAGGTTTTCATTGGATGTTAGTGCGACCCCTCCACCCCTTTTTAAGGGGACAGGCAATATGTGCACTCGGATAGTTAGGAAGAGATGCCTCATTAAGTGAAAATACTCCATCTGTTTTTAGCCAAGTCTCACTGAGACCGATGGCGTTAAGATTGTTGTCTTGAATGACCTCAATAACTAATAACTCTATGGGAGACAATGATCTGATGTTTAAAAAGTCCATATTATAGGTAGTGGGCTGTTTTGAGGATTTTTTGTTAATGGTATCCGTAGTACTGATATTAATAACATTACGCCTATTTTGCGGGGTGCGCTTTAAATAATTTTGACCACATCCAGGAACTGATATGATGGGGATCTTGAGATTGTTTGCTTGGTGCTGCAATAGATTGAACATGTCATAATTTGCCACCTGAGAAGGAATACCAAAAGCTATAAAACAATTACAAGCACACAGATAGAAAGATAGCAGTTAGCTTCTGGTTGGGCAGTTTTGTAGCCCCATCTGGCCAGAGCAGCTTTTGATCGCCTCGTTCCTGTTTTCAGGCGGTTTAGTGTCTTCCACTGGACCCATGGTGTTTCCGACCCGGGGGGCAGGTCTTCAGAAGGGGGGGATTCCCATGTCAATAGGAGGGGGGTCTTTCTCTAGTCTTTGTGTCCATGGCTGGAGTCTGGTTTCTTTCCGAGATGTTGTTAGGGGCTGGACATTGCTTAGGAAGCTTCTCCTTGACTTCAGACGTTGGGCTGAGGGTTCACGTCCATGGAGGAGGTGGCGTTCATCACTGGTAGCTTTTGTGAACTCTACTCGGCTGGCAACTTCCCGTCTCACGTCTGCAGGGGCAATGCCAGCGAGGAGATGTAGGTCGTTCAGGTCGGTAGGCTTCAAGCAACCAGTGATCAAGCGGCCGGTGTTGTTCAGCGCTGGGTCTAGTTGCTAGCTAGCTAGCTAAAAGCGAGGCGGTGAAACAGTGAGTGGGTGCTTTGTAAGTTTGATAAGACTACTAAATATGTTGGAGAAGGAATAACAAAAGCTCTAAAACAATTAGAAGCACACAAATAGAAAGCTAACACTTAGCTTTTGAGCGGCGAAACAGCAGCGAGTGCGAGCATACTTCCGGACGTGATCAGTGGTGGTCATAATTATGTGCCTCATAGAGGTTCAAATCAATCAGTCAACGTTAATTTATTAAAGCCCTAAATCACGAGTGCCTCAAAGGGCTGCACAAGCCACAACGACATCCTCGTCTCAGATCCCACATCAGGGCAAGAAAAAACTCAACCCAATGGGATTACAATGAGAAACCTTGGAGGGGACCGCAGATGTGGGACACCCCACACCCCTGGTCAACCGGTGCAACGGACGTCGAGTGGATCTAGTTAATAGTGTGAGAGTCCAGTCCTTAGTGGATTTGACATAATAGTGAGAGTCCAGTCCATAGTGGATCTAAAATAATAGTATGAGAGTCCAGTCCATAGTGGATCTAACATAATAGTGTGAGAGTCCAGTCCATAGTGGATCTAACATAATAGTGAGAGTCCAGTCCATAGTGGATCTAACATAATAGTGAGAGTCCAGTCCATAGTGGGTCTAACATAATAGTGTGAGAGTCCAGTCCATAGTGGATCTAACATAATAGTGTGAGAATCCAGTCCATAGTGGATCTAACATAATAGTGTGAGAGTCCAGTCCATAGTGGCTCTAACATAATAGTGAGAGTCCAGTCCATAGTGGATCTAACATAATAGTTCGAGAGTCCAGGCCATAGTGGATCTAAAATAATAGTGTGAGAGTCCAGTCCATAGTGGATCTAACATAATACTGTGAGAGTCCAGTCCATAGTGGATCTAACATAATAGTGTGAGAGTCCAGTCCATTGTGGATCTAACATAATAGTGTGAGAGTCCAGTCCATAGTGGATCTAACATAATAGTTCGAGAGTCCAGTCCATAGTGGATCTAACATAATAGTGTGAGAGTCCAGTCCATAGTGGATCTAACATAATATTGTGAGAGTCCAGTCCATAGTGGGGTCAGCAGGGGATAATCTTGAGTGGAGAAAAATCAGCAGCGCAGAGATGTCCCCAACTGATGCACAGATGAGTGGTCCACCTCGGGTTCCGACTTTGAACAGCTAGCGCATCATCTGTGGTCACCTAATAACCTCTCCACGCAGGAGAGGGGGGCAGAGCAGAAAAGAGACGGCAGATCAACTGGTCTAAAAGGGGGGTCTATTTAAAGGCTAGTGTATACAAATGAGTTTTAAGATGGGACTTAAATGCTTCTACTGAGGTTGTTGCCTAAAAACAAGTGTTTATGCCAGTGGTGTACCTGGCTGCCTGATCCGCCAAAGGTCAGCAACTTCCGTTCTCGACTTAATGGCAGCTTTTTCCAAAAATACTGTCCATTTTACGCCCTGTTCTCCGTCCTTCTCTTTGTTTTCTCCAAATGAAGTCTCCAGAAATGCCCAGACCCTCCCCGGTCTTTCACAATCCTTCACAATGTGCACAGAGCTGGAGGGCTTCCTTCCACACCATTGCACTAACCGCATAAGAGCCTTGCTTTTCACCTTAAAACAAGCCGCATCATTAAGTGTGATTAAAATCACCAGGAAGCGACCAGGAAACAAGTTGACAGGTGTGCTGAGGGTCTCCGGTGCGCTTGTGAAGTCAAGGAGAAAATGTGACCCTCTCACATGAGTCTTCTAGAAAATATGATCACTTTTAATGTAAACATGTTGCAGCTGCTTACAAATGATGTAATCATGTCTTACCTGTGCTTGCTTTCTTGACACTTTTAGGGCCCCATGGGACCCCGTGGACCCGCAGGACCTTCTGGGAAACCTGGAGATGATGTGAGTGTGTTGTCCAAAGCTTGAAGTCCATAACTATAATAATAATTATAAAGGATTAGATTTGAAAAGCGCATTTTTTAGACACTCAAAGCGCTTTAAAGCGAGAACTATGAAGTCATTCACTCCACATTCACAAATTAGGGGCCCCTAAAATGGTAATACTAGGGGCGGGTACCACATTCAGTACTCCAAACAAATTTTGTCGGTACTACCAGGTATGGATTCATGCAAACTCAAACTGCGCAATATTTTGATACCTTTGTTGCACGTCCTAAATGGTTGCAGACTAAACACTTGGCAGGCAAACAAGCACTTTGCCATGCCAACAAAGCAAGTACACTTGATGGAAAACATTCAAACGTAAAGAAAGGATCCACTTTTCAAAAAGAGCTAGCTTGATGCTAATTTAAATTGAATTTGCCATAGACATGGTACTAATTAGCAATAGCAATTTACGTGGCAATTTCAAAACCCTTAAATTTGGTAATGAAAACTACACTAAGATGCATGTTACCTAGTGGTTAGAGTGTCCGCCCTGAGTTCAAACCTCGGCCGAGTCATACCAAAGACTATAAAAATGGGACCCATCAACTCCCTGCTTGGCACTAAGCATCAAGGGTTGGAATTGAGGGTTAAATCACCAAAAAGTGATTTCCGGGCGCGGCCACCGCTGCTGCTCACTGCTCCCCTCACGTCCCAGGGGGTGATCAAGGGTGATGGGTCTAATGCAGAGAATAATTTCCTAGTGTGTGTGTGACAATCATGGGTACTTTAACTTGAACTTGAACTTAACAATCAAACAGTTGATGTGTAATAAATACAATAATTACAGTATGAACACTTCGTAGGACTCAACAAAAGACAACACATTTAACTTAATGGCAAAGACTACTTACTGACTAAGGCAACAGACCATAGTCTATAAAGTATACATAACTGCCATATAACATCTTGGAATTCCAACTTCATACTGTTTTTAAATGACCGTAAGTCTTGAACTATAGAAAGTATTTCAATGGTCGAAATCTGCACTTTTGGGTGTTATAGGACTTATTACGGTAATCTAGGTCACAGCAGCTCAGGCCAGGAATAAAGCAGAGTGGGCGGGGTTTGTTTTCAGAGCAGCCAGCCTAAAACGCGTGTCTCAAACAGATGCGGAAGCAGATTTTTACGCGATAATATATCATATTGTAGGTGTTTATTACACTTTGCATTCATTTTTTGTTGTTTGTTACATTTTAGTTGTGTTTTGCTTGATTGTAAAAGATACACAACTATGGAGGAGCTGGTCTGAGAAGTAAACGATGTTCTTATGTTGTTAATATTCAGTGTTTTATTGTTCATAGATAATATTGTAAATTTCTTTATTTTCATGTACATTTTGGGTGTCCCATTCAGTAAAAAACTGTTAAATTCCTTTCCGTTTTTTTGAGCTGGTCTGTCATATTTTTTTTAGAACTTTATCGGACATTGTGACTTTTGGTATTAGTGTTCCTGGAAAAAAAATATGCATACTGTCCAGCGAAATGTGTATATATAACTTATACACACGTACATATTGGCCCCGCAGACACATTTTTTTCTCTCAATGTGGCCCCCGAGTCAAAATTTTTGCCCAGCTCTGACTACAGTGCGTACATTACACATGCACGCGCATTAGCTTTGGGTGTTGTTAGCTGATGATAGCGACTTGGATGGTTAGCATTAGCTGTTAGTGAATGTACATTCTATCATAACAAGATGACTGCATATTGTTGTTGTTTCTTTTGGACCGGCAAAACTTTTTATTACATAAACCTACCAAAAAGTGAAATGCAAATGTTCCTTTTTGACTGTACTTGAATGTACAATAGACTGTATTTATATTATTCACATGTGAATAATTCCGTATAATAGACTGTATATATATATATATATATATATATATATATATATATATATATATATATATATATATATATATTATTCACATGTGAATAATGCTATATAGACTGTATATATATTATTCACATGTGAATAATGCTGTATAATAGACTGTATTTATATTATTCACATGTGAATAATGCTGTATAATAGACTGTATTTATACTATTCACATGTGAATAATGCTGTATAATAGACTGTATTTATATTATTCACATGTAAAATAATACCTTAGTGTTTATTGTTTATTGTGAGCGAACTGTGGTGCTGAATTTCCCCCAGGGATCAATAAAGTATTTTCTATTCTATTCTATACTATTCTAAATATAGACAATTTCAAAATGGTAACATCAGCTAGCTGATGGTGTTCTAGATATAGTTTTGCTTTAAAAGATTTAACTGTGAGCAAATTGCACAAAGCTCCTTTAAAGCTAGCTCTTTTCTCAAAACACTCTTAACGAGCTGCAGTGCGCTCAAACAACCACCGCGTGTGCATGTGAGCAGATAATAATGTATCATCTATTTCTCTTTCGAACTTATCGCGTCTTCACATCTAGGACACGCCATCCTTCACATATTCTTCACTCACATAAGTGAGAAATTGGGCAACAACTAATCTGGACCCACTGTGAGGGCAAGGCGTAATTTCTTTTTTGGCCACTAGGGAGCAGCAGACATTCCAGCGCTCACGCTGCCATTAATAAGTAATCACTAGCACATATTAAATATAATATAAATATGAAATGATTAAAAAATTTACAAACAATTTCATTTACTTTGAATATTATTTAAAAAAAATATGAATAAGGGATGAACAATTCATTTAATTTTCTGGAAATTATAATATTATTGTTGCTGATTTAGGGTGAGCCTGGCAAATCTGGAAAACCCGGTAAAGTAAAGTATTTAAAAAGTATTCCTGGATGACATTCTGACAATAAAACTGCATTTTTGTACAAATATCGGGGTCTTTTTTAAGTTTACTGTCTTTAACTTACGCAAGCAAGTAATAATACCCTGTAATTGATTCATGATTAATCCAAATTCAAAAGTGTGAATTACAGTGAACTGATTTTAGAAAAAAAAAATGAAATGTAAAATAATTATTTTAAATGTACATATTTGAAATTTTAAAAAAATATATTAACTTTTTTTTTTTTTTAAATGTGATTAATCACAAAAAAATATGACATTATTGTTGTGCCTTAATGTTCCTTCAAGTAGAGCATTTAAAAACTATTCCTGGAAATTGTATTTGTGTACAAAAATGTGGGTCTTTTTAAGTTTAAGTTATGCAAGCAAGTACTAATAACCTGTGATTAATGTCATTTACTCTGAATATTATTAAAAAATTAATATGAATAAGGGATAAACAATTAATGTAATTTTCTAGAAATTATAACATTATTGTTGCTGATTTAGGGCGAGCCTGGCAAATCTGGAAAATCCGGTTAAGTAAAGTATTTAAAAAGTATTCCTGGATGACATTCTGACAATAAAACTGCATTTTTGTACAAATATTGGGATGTTTTTTTTAGTTTACTGTCTTTAATTTAAGCAAGCGAGTAATAATAAATTCAAAAGTGTGGATTACAGTGAACTGATTTAAGAAAAAAAAATGTATGAAATGTAAAATAATATTTTAAATGTACATATTTAAAAACATTTAAAAAATTATGTTAACAAATATGTTTTTTAAAAAATGTGATTAATCACAAAAAGGTATCAAATTATTTGAGTATATAGATGACGTGCCTTCAAGTAGAACATTTAAAAACTATTATAATTGCATTTGTGTACAAAAATTTGGGGTCTTTTTAAGTTTAAGTTATGCAAGCAAGTAATAATAACCTGTGTTTAATTTCATTTACTGTGAATGTTATTTAAAAAAAAATATGAATAAGGGATGAACAATTAATGTAATTTCTTAAAAATTATAACATTATTGTTGCTGATTTAGGGTGAGCCTGGCAAATCTGGAAAATCCCGTAAAGTAAAGTATTCAAAAAGTATTCCTGGATGACATTCTGACAATAGAACTGCATTTTTGTACAAATATCGGGGTCTTTTTTTAAGTTTACTGTCTTTAACTTACGCAAGTGAGTAATAATACCCTGTAATTTACTCATGATTAATCCAAATTCTTGACTGCTCTAAAATATACATGTAAAAATTTAAGACAATTATTTTAAATGTACATATTTAAAATAAAATAAAAAATTATATTAACAAATATTAAAAAAAACATGCGATTCATCACAAAAAAGTAAAGTATAAATGACGTGCCTTCAAGTAGAACATTTAAAAATTATTATATTTGCATTTGTGTACAAAAATGTGGGGTCTTTTTAAGTTTAAGTTATGCAAGCAAGTAATAAAAACCTGTGATTAATTTAATTTACTTTGAATATTATTTAAAATAAAATATGAATAAGGGATGAACAATGAATGTAATTTCCTAGTAATTCTAACATTATTGTTGCTGATTTAGGGCGAGGCTGGCAAATCCGGAAAATCCGGCGATCGTGGACCTTCTGGACCTCAGGTAAGTTGACTCCACATGCAGGTCCTCAATACCGAAAAAAAAAAAAAAAAGGTCATAATGTCTTCTCTCCTTTTAGGGAGCTCGTGGATTCCCAGGAACTCCCGGCCTGCCCGGCATCAAAGGACACAGAGTGAGTTTTCTGGATTGTGATATTGATTTGTTGTTAATGATGACTTATGTGCCTGATCTCCAATGCAGGGTTATCCAGGTCTGGATGGCACCAAGGGAGAGACGGGGGCTCTTGGATCAAAGGTAAGATTTGATCCTTTACGGATGACGCCTTGATGCTAACATGCTTCCTGTGTGCAGGGAGAATCTGGTGCTTCAGGAGAGAATGGAGCTCCTGGACCCATGGTATGTTTCTTTGGAAGTATCACAAGTTTTATACCAGTGCGGTTTTTAAAGTTCCATCTCCTGCGTCCTCACAGGGACCTCGTGGTTTGCCCGGTGAGAGAGGTCGCCCTGGACCCAGCGGAGTGGCTGTGAGTGCCCCCTTGTGTCTGAAGTCTGAACTTTGGCTTTTTCTTTGGATCTTGCAACTGACTTTGCATTCTTGTACTGCAGGGTGCTCGTGGCAATGATGGTTTGTCCGGCCCTGCTGGTCCCCCGGTACGTAAATACCTTCTTTTTTAACATGTCCTGCCCCTCTTGGTCTGTTTGGATTTACAGAAAGAATCCTGATATTTTTTAAATTAATTACATTTTGAAATATAATATATACCATTCCAAGATATGATGGCTGCCACGTTGTTAGTTATTTATTACCTTTAAGCACAAAGAGCTCAGTCAAATTCCTTGTGTGGTAAACATACTTGGTAGGGGTCAGAGTTGTGCGGTATACCGGTATTGGTATATTACCGAAATACATGTTGGTGCTGGTACCGGTACTAAAATATTGGAATCTGGATAACACTAGTCTGAATATACAATTTGATCTCATTCCTATTCCTTGGGTGATTGATTCTCGATTCAAACAGATTCTCACAATGTATTATTTAGTATAAAAATCATAATTAAATGTTTTTAAATCAGGTTACAGGTTAGAAAAACTCCTTTCTGGTTGCATGAAGATGGC
>NC_084756.1:11538006-11603006 GCF_033978785.1 Entelurus aequoreus | reverse complement strand
TACTAGTCATAGGTATTTATCAGTACTAAATTACCAACCACAGTATTACATTACTAGCCTTAAGTATTCATTAATATGTTCTGTTACAGTACTATTTTTTAAGTAATCATCAGTATTTTGTGCTACATTACTATCCACAAGTATTCATCTGTATTTTATGCTACAATACTATCCATAAGTATTCTCATTATTTTATGCTACATTACTATCCATAAGTATTCATCAGTATTTTATGTTACATTACTATCCATAAGTATTCTCCAGTATTTTATACTGCATTACCATTCATAAATATTAATCAATATTTTATGCTATAGTATTATCCATAAGTATTCATCAGTATTTAATGCTAGAGTGTGTTCCATAAGTATTCATCAGTATTTAATGCTACATTACCATTCATAAGTATTCATCAGTATTTTATGCTACATTACTATCCATAAGTATTCATCAGTATGTAATGCTACATTACTATTCATAAGTATTCATCAGTATTTTATGCTACATTACTATCCATAAGTATTCATCAGTATTTATGCTACAGTTTTATCCATAAGTATTCATCAGTATATTATGCTACATTACTATCCATAAGTATTCATCAGTATGTTATGCTACATTACTATCCATAAGTATTCATCAGTATGTTATGCTACAATACTATCCATAAGTATTCATCAGTATTTTATGCTACAGTATTATCCATAAGTATTCATCAGTATGTTATGCTACAGTATTATCCATAAGTATTCATCAGTATTTTCTGCTACATTACTATCCATAAGTATTCATCAGTATTTAATGCTATATTACCATTCATAAGTATTCATCAGTATTTAATGCTACATTACTATTCATAAGTATTCATCAGTATTTTATGCTACATTACTATCTATAAGTATTCATCAGTATTTATGCTACAGTTTTATCCATAAGTATTCATCAGTATATTATGCTACATTACTATCCATAAGTATTCATCAGTATGTTATGCTACAATACTATCCATAAGTATTCATCAGTATTTTATACTACATTACCATTCATAAATATTCATCAGTATTTTATGCTACAGTATTATCCATAAGTATTCATCAGTATTTTCTGCTACATTACTATCCATAAGTATTCATCAGTATTTAATGCTATATTACCATTCATAAGTATTCATCAGTATTTAATGCTACATTACCATTCATAAGTATTCATCAGTATTTTCTGCAACATTACTATCCACAAGTATTCATCAGTATTTTATGCTACAGTATTATCCATAAGTATTCATCAGTATTTTCTGCAACATTACTATCCACAAGTATTCATCAGTATTTTATGCTACAGTATTATCCATAAGTATTCATCAGTAATTTATGCTACAGTATTTTCCATAAGTATCAATCAGTATTTAATGCTACATTACCATTCATAAGTATTCATCAGTATTTTATGCTACAGTATTATCCATAAGTATTCATCAGTATTTTCTGCAACATTACTATACACAAGTATTCATCAGTATTTTATGCTACAGTATTATCCATAAGTATTCATCAGTATTTTCTGCTACATTACTATCCATAAGTATTCATCAGTATTTAATGCTATATTACCATTCATAAGTATTCATCCGTATTTAATGCTACATTACCATTCATAAGTATTCATCAGTATTTAATGCTACATTACCATTCATAAGTATTCATCAGTATTTTCTGCAACATTACTATCCACAAGTATTCATCAGTATTTTATGCTACAGTATTATCCATAAGTATTCATCAGTAATTTATGCTACAGTATTTTCCATAAGTATCAATCAGTATTTAATGCTACATTACCATTCATAAGTATTCATCAGTATTTTATGCTACAGTATTATCCATAAGTATTCATCAGTATTTTCTGCAACATTACTATACACAAGTATTCATCAGTATTTTATGCTACAGTATTATCCATAAGTAATCATCAGTATTTTCTGCAACATTACTATCCATAAGTATTCATCAGTATTTAGTGCTATATTACCATTCATAAGTATCCATCCATATTTAATGCTACATTACCATTCATAAGTATTCATCTGTATTTAATGCTAAATTACCATTCATAAGTATTCATCAGTATTTTCTGCAACATTACTATCCACAAGTATTCATCAGTATTTTATGCTACAGTATTATCCATAAGTATTCATCAGTAATTTATGCTACAGTATTTTCCATAAGTATCAATCAGTATTTAATGCTACATTACCATTCATAAGTATTCATCAGTATTTTATGCAACATTACTATCCATAAGTATTCATCAGTATTTATGCTACAGTTTTATCCATAAGTATTCATCAGTATTTTCTGCAACATTACTATCCACAAGTATTCATCAGTATTTTATGTTACAGTATTATCCATAAGTATTCATCAGTATTTTATGCTACAGTATGTTCCATAAGTATTCATCAGTATTTAATGCTACATTACCATTCATAAGTATTCATCAGTATTTTTTGCATCTTTACTATCCACAAATATTCATCAGTATTTTATGCTACAGTACTATCCATAAGTATTCATCAGTATGTTATGCTACAGTATTATCCATAAGTATTCATCAGTATTTTCTGCTACATTACTATCCATAAGTATTCATCAGTATTTAATGCTATATTACCATTCATAAGTATTCATCAGTATTTAATGCTACATTACTATTCATAAGTATTCATCAGTATTTTATGCTACATTACTATCTATAAGTATTCATCAGTATTTATGCTACAGTTTTATCCATAAGTATTCATCAGTATATTATGCTACATTACTATCCATAAGTATTCATCAGTATGTTATGCTACAATACTATCCATAAGTATTCATCAGTATTTTATACTACATTACCATTCATAAATATTCATCAGTATTTTATGCTACAGTATTATCCATAAGTATTCATCAGTATTTTCTGCTACATTACTATCCATAAGTATTCATCAGTATTTAATGCTATATTACCATTCATAAGTATTCATCAGTATTTAATGCTACATTACCATTCATAAGTATTCATCAGTATTTTCTGCAACATTACTATCCACAAGTATTCATCAGTATTTTATGCTACAGTATTATCCATAAGTATTCATCAGTATTTTCTGCAACATTACTATCCACAAGTATTCATCAGTATTTTATGCTACAGTATTATCCATAAGTATTCATCAGTAATTTATGCTACAGTATTTTCCATAAGTATCAATCAGTATTTAATGCTACATTACCATTCATAAGTATTCATCAGTATTTTATGCTACAGTATTATCCATAAGTATTCATCAGTATTTTCTGCAACATTACTATACACAAGTATTCATCAGTATTTTATGCTACAGTATTATCCATAAGTATTCATCAGTATTTTCTGCTACATTACTATCCATAAGTATTCATCAGTATTTAATGCTATATTACCATTCATAAGTATTCATCCGTATTTAATGCTACATTACCATTCATAAGTATTCATCAGTATTTAATGCTACATTACCATTCATAAGTATTCATCAGTATTTTCTGCAACATTACTATCCACAAGTATTCATCAGTATTTTATGCTACAGTATTATCCATAAGTATTCATCAGTAATTTATGCTACAGTATTTTCCATAAGTATCAATCAGTATTTAATGCTACATTACCATTCATAAGTATTCATCAGTATTTTATGCTACAGTATTATCCATAAGTATTCATCAGTATTTTCTGCAACATTACTATACACAAGTATTCATCAGTATTTTATGCTACAGTATTATCCATAAGTAATCATCAGTATTTTCTGCAACATTACTATCCATAAGTATTCATCAGTATTTAGTGCTATATTACCATTCATAAGTATCCATCCATATTTAATGCTACATTACCATTCATAAGTATTCATCTGTATTTAATGCTAAATTACCATTCATAAGTATTCATCAGTATTTTCTGCAACATTACTATCCACAAGTATTCATCAGTATTTTATGCTACAGTATTATCCATAAGTATTCATCAGTAATTTATGCTACAGTATTTTCCATAAGTATCAATCAGTATTTAATGCTACATTACCATTCATAAGTATTCATCAGTATTTTATGCAACATTACTATCCATAAGTATTCATCGGTATTTATGCTACAGTTTTATCCATAAGTATTCATCAGTATTTTCTGCAACATTACTATCCACAAGTATTCATCAGTATTTTATGTTACAGTATTATCCATAAGTATTCATCAGTATTTTATGCTACAGTATTTTCCATAAGTATTCATCAGTATTTAATGCTACATTACCATTCATAAGTATTCATCAGTATTTTTTGCATCTTTACTATCCACAAATATTCATCAGTATTTTATGCTACAGTACTATCCATAAGTATTCATCAGTATTTTATGCTACAGTACTATCATAAGTATTCATCAGTCTGTTATGTTACATTACTGTCCATAAGTAGTCATCAGTATTTTATGCAACATTACTATCCATAAGTATTCATCGTAGTTTATGCAACATTACTATCCATAAGTATTCATCAGTAGTGTATGCTACAATATTATCCATAAATATTCATCATTATTTTCTGCAACATTACTATCGATACATAAATAATGGTTTATGTTTCTAGGGTGCTCCCGGTATCGCCGGTGCTCCGGGTTTCCCTGGACCTCGCGGGCCTCCCGGGCCTCAGGGAGCGACCGGACCTCTCGGGCCCAAAGGAACATCTGTACGTGATCACAGAGATCATCATTCTCGCAGCAGTTATAGATACATAAATATTTTCCACTTTAGTATTTGAAGACGACATAATGATGATGTCTGTTTTTTGTGTTTACTCTTCCAGGGAGACCCTGGTATCACAGGATTTAAGGGAGAGGCGGGACCTAAAGGAGAGTTTGTAAGTGCTCTGGAGAATCAAACAAAAAGCATTTTAAATGCATTTTTTGATACTGTAAACCTATAATATGCCTCTCACATTTTAAATACAGTTGTACACATTCATAATCAACAACAGGCATACAGTGTACAGTGTTGTATTTACAAAACATCACGTCTTGTCAAAGCATCTTCCTGCTAAAATATGTTGTGTGAATTGACTTGTGAGACAACGCCCTCTGCGGGATTCATAGCTGCACCACTCTTTTAACCCCTACAGCAGATAGCGCCATCAAATGCAAGAAAAGTACCAGGGTTATATTTTAAAAGACTGTGTCAATAAATGACAGTATTAATGTTTGAGTCTACAGTGTTGAACACATCAACTGTATATGACTCGGAAAGCGTGTTTGAAAAAAAATATTGGTGCTCTATGAATAAAACAACTAAATCATAACACATAATAAACAAATAATCCAGTACTTTAACGTTATCTAACAACAACGTGGATTTATCATTGCAAAATAAAGACATTATTATTATTTCATATCAATAATATATATATAATAAACTATCAGTATTATTCTTATTGTTGTCATTGTTATAATATAGCTTCTAAACCAGTGTTTCTTAACCATAGGGCCATTGTTTGGCCGCTAGCGCCCCCTGGAGGGCCGCCAAAAATATGTTTCTCAGCTGTGGTCCGTATGGGCAGCAGCTGTACCTAGTTGTAAAACAATGTTCCACCACTTGGGGCAGTAATGACAATATCAAACAAACCGAAAAAGTCTGGAGCTAAAGTCCTAAAGAAGTTTCTTAAGCGCAAAAAAATATGACTACAGTGGTGAAGCTGTATTTTAACGGTTTGGTTTAAAACAAACATACATATTATTATCAATTTATAAATAATTTAGTTATATTTTTTAAGTTAGAATGTATTTATTTTAGCACATATGAGTACCTTCTTATGCAGTGAATTTGATTAGTGTTTATTTTTGTAATTAGCCTGACCTAAGCCTTGATAATAAAAATAGATAATACATAGTTGTGATTATCCTTCCACATGTAAGTTAGATATAATCATTGAATACGATTAAAATCAAGAGTAAGATTAATAGTTCAGTGTTAATATTTGTGTAGGCCCCGGGCCCCTCTATTATGGAAAAGTTGGGCCCCAAGGTCGAAAAAAGGTGAAAAATGCCTGTTTTTAAACTATAGTTGTTGTACAACCATTCAAATGAAATAACAACAAATAAAAAATACAATAAATAAAACAATAATAATATTAATAATGAATGTCATTATTATTAATACTAATAAACACTTACTTTAATTGTTAGTATTATTATTATATGTTGCGTATTAAATAGGCTACCTTGGGCCACAAATGTTTCTGTCCAGGAATATAAATAAGTCATATTTGACATCTTAAGTGAGAGATAATCATGTGCTGTAATATTTATTTGTTAGACCCGTTCTCTTTGTAAAACAGAAAAAAAAGTAGAAAATGTGCAATATTTGTAACAATACTACTTGTATTTTAGCATTAACATTGCCATTTTGTTGAGAGCTTTTATACAAAATATCAATGTTATAAACACATGTTGGGGCGTATACAAAATATTTCAAGAATACCGACACAATCCTCAATGTTTTTTTGTAGGGGCCAGCAGGTCTTCAGGGAGCCCTCGGCCCCCAGGGCGAAGAGGGTAAAAGAGGACCCAGAGGCGAGGCCGGTGCCGCTGGACCACTTGGACCTCCAGGAGAGAGGGTGAGCGCTGCCACAATGTCCTCAATAGAGCGAACTAAAAGCTACAAAGTGTATATTATTATCTATAATGCTTCTTCCTTTGTTCTTGACTTTGAAACATATTCCAGAACCTGGCTGATTTCAAAGAGATGAATGATGAATATTGTCATCACCATAGTGACTGTGCCTTGATGCTTTCTCTATAGGGAGCGCCTGGTAACCGTGGTTTCCCAGGTCAAGATGGTCTGGCTGGTCCCAAGGTGAGTCTTGTGCTCATTTCCTGAGGATTACTGCGGAATAATGATGAGAAAATGCATTAGAAGGAAGCGAGAGATAAGGACATGTGTTTGCCTCAATAGTCACACACAAAACCCAAACAAAGATGTTAGTAAACAACGACAATTGCAACTCATACAAATATACTCTGTTGCGCACGACCAGTCTTCCTCTCAAGGAATAAAACCCAAGTCCTTTTGGATGACATATATGTTGAGTGAGAAGGACCACCGAGACAGAATAGTACTAGGCCAAGATTTACTAAAGCTTTAGGAGACCAGCCCTTACAACGCGACAATAGCAGCAGCAAGAAGAGGTCTAAATCCAAACAAAAAAGAGTCTGCTTGAAAACAGATAACAACTTGCCAAAACAGCTCTGTGAGCCGACCAACAGGAGCCCTTAAAACAAAACAAAGAGTTTACTAGCGGACATAAGATAAAAGCAAGGAGGTCACGAGAAGACAAACAACATGGGAAAATACTAGCTGCTTTAAACATGACTATGGATTAAAAGAGAACACTTAAAAATATCGAATTCTCACTCTATTTTATTTTTACTTGCATATTTATAAGGGGGGCGTGGCCTGTGCATGGTCTGGGCGTGCCAAGCAACGCAGACATCTGAGCTATCAGTCCATCACAACTGGACTGTATGATTTGTCTTAGAAGACGTTTCGCCTCTCATCCGAGTAGACTTCATCAGTTCATAATCATAGACTTAGATTGGTCACATCTAGTCTTAGACTTAGATTGGTCACATCTAGTCTTGGACTTAGATTGGTCACATCTAGTCTTGGACTTCGATTGGTCATATCTAGTCTCAGATTTGTCACATCTAGTCTTAGACTTCGATTGGTCACATCTAGTCTTAGACTTCGATTGGTCACATCTAGTGTTAGACTTCGATTGGTCACATCTAGTCTTAGACTTAGATTGGTCACATCTAGTCTTAGACTTAGATTAGTTAGATCTAGTCTTAGACTTAGATTGGTCAGATCTAGTCTTAGATTTAGATTGGTCACATCTAGTCTTAGACTTAGATTGGTCAGATCTAGTCTTAGATTTAGATTGGTCACATCTAGTCTTAGATTTAGATTGGTCAGATCTGTCGGATGAGAGGCAAAATGTCTTACAAGACAAAACCAAACAGTCCAGTTGCGATCGATTGAATGGCCTGAGATTACATGTAGTTCTCTGTTTTGGCCACCAGATGGCAGCCCAGCTCTGACACTGCACATCTTACATCAGCCGGAGAATCCCATTTCAATCAATCAATCAATGTTTATTTATATAGCCCTAAATCACAAATGTTATCTTCCCGTGCCAAGCAACGCAGACATCTGGGTTCAATTCTAAGTAGATTGCGATGTTACAAAGAATTGTGCTTGGATTTGTGCGTGCGAACACTTGAAAAGATCTGATTTTTTTACTTGCGTACGTCGTTGTCTGGATTTAACCGTACATCTATATTTGGTAGAAAATCTATGCAACCCTTGTTACATGAGGCCCTTGGTATCTGTTTTACACTTTTGGTTCAAACTACAAATCTGTACAAATCTAAATGACCCTGACACAGAACAGAGGATGGACCACGTCGTTCAGGCAATATTTTGCGTCTATATTTCATATAATTCATGTCTTTATATGAAAATGGTGTTCCCGACATACAGTAGCAGTGTGTTCAGGGCCGGCCCATGGCGCAAACACTCTATGCGGTTGTTAAGGGCCACATGGGCTTTTTGTAAAGACTTGAAGATTTTGTTTTAATGCTAATGATTGCATGAAGACATAGGAAAAGTTAGCCTACCTCGAAAATAGCGGCAAGTATCAAAAGCCAAGATTTTTAAATTTAAACAAATAAAATTATCTAAAATGACAAATTAGCATGCTTACGTTACCATAGGAAAAGTTAGCATACATCTAAGACTGTGACGAGTATCAAAAGTAGGGCTGTCAAACAATTAAATATTTAATCGTGATTAATTGCATTTTGTTCATAGTTAACTCAAAATTAATCACGATAATCGCAGATAGGTATAATTTTTCATCATTAATAAGTGTATCCTAGACAGATACTTTTCAGGGGGTGTGGCTTCATATTGATGCATGACAATGCTTTACCCATCCATCCATCCATTTTCTACCGCTTGTCCCTTTTGAGGTCGCGGGGGGTGCTGGTTTACCCTTCTCTATTAATTAATTAAATGTAATATTCAGCCTGCTAATCATTCTGTAATTGAGCACTCGACAGAACATGTTGTAAAATAATTTACACAATATTTCAGCCAGCCAGAAAAATACTCCCTCCCACTTCACCCGCCCCCATATTCCTAAACTGATGTACTAGCATTTATTTAGGCGCAAATATCACAGACTAACATTACAAAACATCTCTGACAAAGCATGATCGTAATGTAAGACATTTTGTTTTTGTTCAGATCAGGGTTTCCCCTAAATTGCCAAAAATACAGATGGGGGCGTGGTTAGGGGCGTGGTCGATATGACGTCATCGCTTGATGCATATATATTTTTAAAAAAGGCTAAATATTGTTAATATACATTAAAACAAATCTGTTATTATTAAGTGTAGTATTACTTACTTACTTAAATTGGGTTAGGGTTATTTTTAAATTGTTGCTGCTTATTATACAATGTACTTTTTTTAGAGAGATTTCTCCACTCCTTTTAATCACTTTTTCTTTAAAAAAAAAAAAAAATCGTGCCAATTATCGAAAGCCAAGATCTTTACTCTAAACAAATAAAATTTGCAAAAATGCGAGCATAGAGTGTTAGCATGCTAACATTAGCATGGTAACATTAGCATGCCAACACAAATAAATTAGCATACTTCAAAAATTGCGGCAAGTATCGAAAGCCATGATTTTTATGTTTAAACGAATAAAATTTGTGCATATAGCGTTAGCATACTAACCATATACTAATATAGGAGAAATTACCGTTTTTCTAAGAAATATCAAAAATATTTGCTAAACTGCTTGCTTCGCAGCAGGCCCATAATAATAAATAACTAACATTAAGGACCAAGATGGGGCCACAGTCCATATCCTGTGTAGGGACTCACCAAACGTATCGTGTGATTCTTTGTTTAGTCTTTCAGAGCACTTTATCAATTGGGTAAAAAAAATATATTTTATAAAGACGTATGGTATTGCCCCTGAAATTTCACACAGAGCATATTTTGCGCCTCGTTACCTGCTAATAACGTTTTTGTTTGCACAACGGGACATGCTAACTATGTGTTGTTTAACGTTGCATGTAAATAAAAAATACACTTACTCAGCATGTGTACACATTAGCCATGTTAGGTTGAGCTAAATCCAACTCTTGGAACACATTGCTCAGTCAAATCTAATACAATTAGAGGAATGGGTGTTAATCCGCTTGCAAGTGAACTTGGGTGCGGTTCGATTCACTTTGGCGCTACGCGGATATAAAGGGAATTAAATACAATGCTGTTATGGTTACCAAGAGTAAATAGTGGCAAGTTATTATTGTAGCATCTCAATTATAACATATGATAACATTTCGCCAATCCTTAGTTCATCATCATTGGTTCGTCAGATATTAATAATCATTTGAATATTGATGGTCAAACAGTTCTTTTCACTTTGCAGAATCGCACCTTGGTTGAGGTTGATTTAGTTGTTACTTCTTTTTTCTATAAATAAAACAACTTTGTTTTATTTATTTATTTATTTTTATTTTAATAGGGACAATATATATTTATGAACATTTGACAACATAGTACAAACATAAACAATATTAAAATGTAAAATGTCAAGCTTTAAGTGTCAAAGACACATTACATCGGTCTATACATATACATATACATATACATATACATATACATATACATATACATATACATATACATATACATATACATATACAAATACATATACATATACACATACAATGCATATACATATACATATACATATATATACGTTAGGTCAGAAAAAAACACAGAGGCTATTTCATCCCAAACAAACCATTGACTCACACAACAAAAAGATTCTGAGCACACACAGACAAGCAACCGCTAACGACTCTAACTCCACAGATAGCTGCCATTGCAGACAAAGGCTTAACTGCCCACTCAACGGAAACTGTTTAAAAACATCAGTTGTTTACCAAGCCAGCGTCACCCGCAAGGACACCTCAAACACAGAGACATACATTGGACTCACAGAAACACCTTTAAAACCCGTTATAACAATCACACAGTATCATTCCTTAGGGCCCAACTCAAGAACTCTTCAGAGCTGAGCAAATACATATGGACTTTTAAAGACAATAAAATTGATTACGCCAAATGTTTGCATCTAGCTCGCCATACAACAGTGCAGCTAAAAGATGTAACCTGTGCCTGAAATAAATTTTTTTAATATATACCACCCCAGCATGTACACTTTAAACCAACGCAACAAACTGGTCTCATCATGCCGGCACAGAAGCAAGGCACTACTGTGTAACAACATGTAATGTACCCTTTATACATGTAACAACCACACACACTTCAATAAAATCTCCCGAAGAGCAGGGAAACCTACGAAACAGGCTTGTAGGGATGAAATAGCCTCTGTGTATTTTCCTGACCTAACGTATATTCCGCTCTACCCCGGTATTGAGCACTGTATAACAGATAAACCACAGTAACCTCGACTATACATATACATATACATATACATATACATATACATATACATATACATATACATATACATATACATATACATATGCATATACATATACATATACATATATACATATAAATATACATATACATACACATATACATATACATATACATATACATATACATATACATATACATATACATATACATATACATATAAATACATATACATATACATATACATACATTACTTTGTCTAAGACTGTCACGATTATCTTTAAGGATAACATATTGTTGAACATGTCCTGTACAATGGACAGTAATAACTAAACAGTGTAGTGGTCTCATTACTGAGAGTTTATCTCGCCCTTCTGTGAAAGTCCACTTGAGGGGGTTTTACCTGCTGTATGCTCTTGTGTTTTGCTTTGTGCAGCAATAGCCAATAATCCATGAAGTTCCCTGTCTGTGAATGTTGTCATTCATCAGGTCATTGTCATCTCAGGGCATTCAATCCATCACAACCGGACTGTTTGGTTTGTTTTAGAAGACGTTTCGCCTCTCATCCGAGTAGACTTCATCAGTTCATAATCATAGACTTAGATTGGTCACATCTAGTCTTAGACTTAGATTGGTCAAATCTAGTCTTAGACTTAGATTAGTCACATCTAGACTTAGACTTAGATTGGTCACATCTAGTCTTAGACTTAGATTGGTCAAATCTAGTCTTAGACTTAGATTGGTCACATCTAGTCTTAGACTTAGATTGGTCACATCTAGTCTTAGACTTAGATTGGTCACATCTAGTCTTAGACTTAGATTGGTCACATCTAGTCTTAGACTTAGATTGGTCACATCTAGTCTTAGACTTAGATTGGTCACATTTAGTCTTAGACTTAGATTAGTCAAATCTAGTCTTAGACTTAGATTGGTCACATCTAGTCTTAGACTTAGATTGGTCACATCTAGTCTTAGACTTAGATTGGTCAGCTCTAGTCTTAGACTTAGATTGGCCACATCTAGTGTTAGACTTAGATTGGTCACATCTCGTATTAGATTTAGATTGGTCAGATTTAGTCATAGATTTAGATTGGTCACATCTAGTCTTAGACTTAGATTGGTCACATAAAGTCTTAGACTTCGATTGGTCAAATCTAGTCTTAGACTTAGATTGGTCACATCTAGTCTTAGACTTAGTTTGGTCACATCTAGTCTTAGACTTAGATCGGTCACATCTAGTCTTAGACTTAGATTGTTCATATCTAGTCATAGACTTATATTGGTCACATCTAGTCTTAGACTTAGATTGGTCACATCTAGTCATAGACTTAGATTGGTCACATCTAGTCTTAGACCTAGATTGGTCACATGTAGTCATAGACTTAGATTGGTCAGCTCTAGTCTTAGACTTAGATTGGTCACATCTCGTATTAGATTTAGATTGGTTAGATTTAGTCATAGATTTAGATTGGTCACATCTAGTCTTAGACTTAGATTGGTCACATAAAGTCTTAGACTTCGATTGGTCACATCTAGTCATAGACTTCGATTGGTGAGATCTAGTCTTAGACTTAGTTTGGTCACATCTAGTCTTAGACTTAGATCGGTCACATCTAGTCTTAGACTTAGATTGTTCATATCTAGTCATAGACTTATATTGGTCACATCTAGTCTTAGACTTAGATTGGTCACATCTAGTCATAGACTTAGATTGGTCACATCTAGTCTTAGACTTAGATTGGTCACATCTAGTCTTAGACTTAGATTGGTCACATCTAGTCATAGACTTAGATTGGTCAGCTCTAGTCTTAGACTTAGATTGGCCACATCTAGTCTTAGACTTAGATTGGTCACATCTCGTATTAGATTTAGATTGGTCAGATTTAGTCATAGATTTAGATTGGTCACATCTAGTCTTAGACTTAGTTTGGTCACATAAAGTCTTAGACTTCGATTGGTCACATCTAGTCATAGACTTCGATTGGTGAGATCTAGTCTTAGACTTAGTTTGGTCACATCTAGTCTTAGACTTAGATCGGTCACATCTAGTCTTAGACTTAGATTGTTCATATCTAGTCATAGACTTATATTGGTCACATCTAGTCTTAGACTTAGATTGGTCACATCTAGTCATAGACTTAGATTGGTCACATCTAGTCTTAGACTTAGATTGGTCATATGT
The DNA here is from genome assembly GCF_033978785.1 of Entelurus aequoreus. Taxonomy (NCBI): domain Eukaryota; kingdom Metazoa; phylum Chordata; class Actinopteri; order Syngnathiformes; family Syngnathidae; genus Entelurus; species Entelurus aequoreus. The sequence goes on along the minus strand of NC_084756.1, from coordinate 11,589,215 downwards.
AGTCATAGACTTAGATTGGTCAGCTCTAGTCTTAGACTTAGATTGGTCACATCTAGTCTTAGACTTAGATTGGTCAGATCTAGTCATAGATTTAGATTGGTCAAATCTAGTCTTAGACTTAGATTGGTCACATCAAGTTTTAGACTTAGATCGGGCACATCTAGTCTCAGACTTAGATTGTTCAGATCTAGTCATAGACTTAGATTGGTCACATCAAGTCTTAGACTTATATTGGTCACATCTAGTCATAGACTTAGATTGGTCAGATCTAGTCTTAGATTTAGATTGGTCACATCTAGTCTTAGACTTAGATTGGTCACATCTAGTCTTTGACTTCGAGTGGTCACATCTAGTCTTAGACTTAGATTGGTCAGATCTAGTCATAGACTTAGATTGGTCACATCTAGTCTTAGGCTTAGATTGGTCACATCTAGTCTTAGCCTTAGATTGGTCACATCAAGTTTTAGACTTAGATCGGTCACATCTAGTCTTAGACTTAGATTGTTCAGATCTAGTCATAGACTTATATTGGTCACATCTAGTCTTAGACTTAGATTGGTCACATCTAGTCATAGACTTAGTTTGGTCAGATCTGTCAGATTAGAGGCAAAATGTCTTCCAAGACAAAACCAAACAGTCCAGTTGCGATCGATTGAATGGCCTGAACATGTAGTTCTCTGTTTTGGCCACCAGATGGTAGCCCAGCTCTGACACCACACATCTTATATCAGTAGGAGAATCCCATTTAAATGTTATCTTCCCACACACAAATCTCATTTATCCCAAAAGGAAGCTGCCAGAATTTCAATCTGCGCTTCTCTCAGCGGGTCAGTGAAACTTCTTATCGTCGTGAAACAGGAGCGATGCCTTTTTTTAGGGGGTTAGAAACTGAATGTGGAAACCCATATTGGAACTGATGAGCCTTTTTCACCTGTGACACAGGGTGCCCCCGGTGAGCGTGGACCCTCTGGCGCCAGCGGGCCCAAGGGTGCTGGCGGCGACCCAGGCCGTCCCGGAGAGTCCGGTCTGCCCGGTGCTAGAGTACGTTGCTTGTACACAACACAATTCCCACAATGCATTGCACATTTGTTTATCTCGTCTGTATGCAAATGAGCGTTTTGTTGATAGTGTGTTTGTGCGCTCTAACAGGGTCTTACCGGACGTCCTGGTGATGCTGGTCCTCAAGGCAAAGTGGGGCCTTCTGTGAGTGCCTGTAATTCAATTGTGCTGCTCTAATGTGGATTTATTTCTCTTGCAGTAATTATGCTAGTGACACTTAACTACTTTTAAGCGCTTCATCGAATTAAATGAATCCAGTCGTGAGATCTTCAGCGTCTGGATTAGCCCACTTAGCTTCACGGCTAAAAGTAAATTTTTCTTATTTGGTAGGGAGCGTCTGGTGAGGACGGCCGCCCAGGACCCCCTGGGCCACAGGGCGCCCGTGGACAGCCTGGCGTCATGGGATTCCCTGGACCAAAGGGAGCGACTGTAAGATAAGATCAACTAAGCTGAATCTACATATGTGTCATACAGTTTCTGCGTAATCATAAATTCTGTTTTAATATATAAATCTGAAAACTGTACTTACATGTATTTGCAGCCATTCGTTGCTAGGCAGATTTTATTGGGCAACACTTGTGTAAAAAACAAAAATTAATAAGTGAAAAAAATAGACACAAAAATAAATAAATAAATACATTAAAAAAATAAAATAAAATAACAATAATTTATTTATATATATATATATATATATATATATATATATATATATATATATATATATATATATATATATATATATATATATATATATATATATATATCATGCACTAATCTAAGGCTAAATATATTATCAACAGTACACAGTGGTTTTAGTAATACTTTACCTGCATTGTTTTCTAAGATTAACAAGTTTTTGCATATGTGTTTGTTGCTATGCGGAATGTGAGGCAGTACCCATGTAAAAAAAATATATATATATACATAAATATAACAATAAATATATACAGTAAATATACATATATATATATATATATATATATATATATATATATATATATATATATATATATATATATATATATATATATATATATATATATATATATATATAATGTGCTAAGCTAAGGCTAAATATATAATATTATCAACAGTTCACAGTGAATTTAGTAAACCAGGATTGACTTTATCTGCATTGTTTTAAGACATCATAGATTTTTGTGTATTAGTTGGTTGCTAGGTATATATATATATATATATATATATATATATATATATATATATATATATATATATATATATATATATATATATATATATATATATATATAAATATATATATATATATATATATATATATATATATATATATATATATATATATATATATATAATGTGCTAAGCTAAGGCTAAATATATAATATTATCAACAGTTCACAGTGAATTTAGTAAACCAGGATTGACTTTATCTGCATTGTTTTAAGATATCATAGATTTTTGTGTATTAGTTGGTTGCTATATATATATATATATATATATATATATATATATATATATATATATATATATATATATATATATATATATATATATATATATATATATATATATATATATATATATATATATATATATATATATATATATATATATATATATATATATAATGTGCTAAGCTAAGGCTAAATATATAATATTATCAACAGTTCACAGTGAATTTAGTAAACCAGGATTGACTTTATCTGCATTGTTTTAAGATATCATAGATTTTTGTGTATTAGTTGGTTGCTAGGCAAAATGTATGGGGGCATCAGTCCTGTAAAAAAACCAAAAAAAGACATGCTCTAAGCTAGGGGTGTCAAAGCCGAATAAATGATCTGTGGCCCCCGGGATGATATTTGATTAGTATTAGAAGCGGCCCGCAGGCCACAGCCACCTGCTGCTGTTTTGCACGCACCAATACTCCATACTCAAAATCTTCAAAATGGGGCCCACAGGACATTTTTGGGGTCCCACTTTTTTGTAAGCATTTTGAAAACAAATGATCAATGTATGCATTATCCTGTTATATCTCCCATTCTATATTGTGTTTTGGAAAAAGGTTGGCATAAATGTTACTTAATTCATAAAAAAATAAAATAAAAAATAAAACAAATGTTTATGCATATGAAAATGTATTCAGTTATTCATTATTAGTTATTATTAGTTAATGCATCTAAACTTTACTGTTGCCGGTATTTTTTTTCTATATTTTTATTGTAATATTTTCAGAATGTGTTTGTTCTATTTTTGGCCAAAGTAAGACAAAGAAAACAATCTGAAGTTGTCTTTATTTTTTTAGTTTTAATGCCATGATTTTAATAGTCCTCCATGCGGCCCCTGAGATAAAATGAGTTTGACACCCCTGTTCTAGGCTAAGGTTAAGTATATTATCATTAGCATTCAGTATATTTACTCTGCCAGGTTGTACTTTATTTGCATTTTTCTTGGATTTACACGTTTTTGCATATTTGTTTGTTGCTAGGCAGAATCTATGGTGCAGTAGTCATGTAAAAAAAAAGAAAAAGGCATGCGCTAAGCCAGTGTTTTTCAACCTTTTCTGAGCCAAGGCACATTTTTTTCATTGAAAAAATCCGGAGGCTCACCACCAACAGAAAACACTAAAAAATTAAACTCAGCCGCCGATATTGACAGTAAAAAGTCATTCTCTCAATTGTTGGATATGAATTCAAACCATAACCAAGCATGCATCACTATAACTCTTGTCTCAAAGTAGGTGTACTGTCACCACCTGTCACATCACGCCGTGACTTATTTTGAGTTTTTTGGTGTTTACCCACAGGTAAACACCTGTAGTGTTTTAGTTCTTGTCTTGCGCTCCTATTTTGGTGTTCATTGTCATGTCATGTACGGATGTACTTTGTGGACACCGTCTGCTCCACGCGCTGTAAGTCTTTGCTGTCGTCCAGCATTCTGTTTTTGTTTACTTTGCAGCCAGTTTAGTTTTAGCTTCGTTTTGCATAGCCTTCACCTAAGCTTCAACGCCTTTTCTAAGCGGCACTCGCATTTTGTTTATTTTTGGTTTAAGTGTTAGATACCTTTTTACCTGCTGCCACCTACTGATATGGAAGAGTATTACACGGTTACTCTGCCGAGCTCTAGACAGCACCGACACTCAACAACGGCACATTTGCTGATTGTAATTACTGGTTTGCAAAAAATATTTTTAACCCAATTAGGTGGAATTACATAACCTCCCACGGCACACCAGACAATATCTCACAGTACACTAGTGTGCCACGGCACGGTGGTTGAAAAACACTGCACTAAGCTAAGAATAAGTATATTATCATCAGTCTACAGTAGATTAAGTACACCAGGATATACTTTATTTGCATTTTTTTCCAGGATATGCAATGTTTTTGCATATTTGTTTGCTAGGCAGAATTTACGGGGCACCACTTGTGTAAAAAACAAAAGTAGCGCGCTAACAATTTTTTATTTCAGTCAAATTAATAATGTTTTTCATCCAATCGCCATTTTCTGGATCTGTTGGGGCACTGGCTCATGTGCCCCTAATGCAAAATGCCAACCAATGACTGCACTTTTGTGTGTTTTAGGGTGAGCCTGGAAAGTCTGGGGAGAAAGGACTGGGTGGAGCTCATGGTCTGAGAGTAAGTACAAACCACTTATTAATTGCTATTACTTCACCTGTTAAGATAGACGACACCAGGTAAGCTAACATTACCCTTGGCCTCCTTTCTTCAGGGTCTACCTGGCAAAGATGGAGAAACTGGTGCTGCTGGACCCCCCGGCCCTGCTGTATGTGTCATTTACACTCACTCACAAGCTCATCTCTTTAAAAAAAAAAACATGATGGATTTTACTGCAAATTTCTTAAAAGTCATGTGCTAAAATGTTCTTTCATTGTCATTATGATTTTTTTTCAATAGTGAATTTTTGTCTTTAGGGCCCTGCTGGCGAGAGAGGAGAGCAAGGGCAGCCTGGGCCCTCTGGTTTCCAGGTAGGTGTCACATGTGTGTTGTATTCTCCAAAAAGATATTTGAATACTGACGGAAATAAAAAAATAACGTACAAAAAATAATAACATTTACTGTGATTTTTTTGTATGAATAAATAACAATTATTATCTTCCTTGTTTCTGTTTTTTCAATGATTGATTCCATTAATATGATATCCCTAGTGTGTGAATGTTGTCTAGCTGCGTTGGCCCTGTGATGAGGTGGCGACTTGTCAAGGGTGTACCCCGCCTTCCGCCCAAGTGCAGCTGGGATAGGCTCCAGCACCCCCGCCACCCCGAGAGGGACAAGCGGTAGAAAATGGATGGATGGATGGATCGGATTTGAAGGACAATTTAGTGCATCAGGAAATGACACTTCTTTAAATAAAGAAAAAAAGCTGAAGAGGGTTATAAAAAAATAAAAATATAAGACGAGACACAGACTTAGAGTTATATGATTTTCGTTTTCATAATTAATCAGCTTTTTTTCCAGGATTTTATCAGATTTGTATGACTGATAACTGCAGCAGCAAGTGACACCTAATTACATTTACAAAATGTAATGTTAAAGACCGAGGAAAACAAAAATAATAAAAGAAAGTTATGATTTTTTTGTGATTTTTTTTTTTTGTGTGGATAATAAGGTCCTATATTTTTTCTTTTCATTATTTAATTCAATTAATATCAGACTTGAAGACAGACGGACAACTGCGGCAGGAAGTGACACTTATTTGCGTTTATAAAATAAAAGTTAAAGCGGAAATACAATTAAAAAACATATTTGTTGGTGTTTTTTTCATGATTGAGGGGTTTTTTTATGATTTAATTAAATTTTTATCAAATTTGATAATAACTGCAGCAGGAATTAACACATATTTACATTTATAAATATACAAGTTTAAGGGTTGAATTAACACATAATAATTCTTAAATTAAAAAATAAATATCGATAGAAAAAATACATATTTCTATAGTTTTTTTATGATTATCCAGGTCTTTTATTTTATTAATGATTACATGTATATGTCACCATGCTTTAACATTGACAGATACAGTAACTGCAGCAGGAAATGATGCTTATTCACATTTCCAAAAACAAAACTTGATTTTGTTGAATTTTTGTTTGAATTTAATTAATTTATTATCAAATTGGTGGCACAAAACTCCAGCTAGAAGTGATAACAAATAAAAAAAAATTGTGTTTTAGTGAAGCCATTTTTAATTTTGAAGAAAATTTATTTAAATTGAATGTAATTATTACATTTTATTTATGAATTTAGAATTTCACCCTACCTCCATGACTCATGTTGCACTGTTTAGCTAATAATAACTGTGTAATAATGTATCAGTATATAATTTTGTCATGTTTTTGTACAGGGTCTGCCCGGCCCCCCCGGTCCTCCAGGTGAGGGAGGCAAGCCTGGAGATCAGGTACGTGTTCTTGGAGCAATCTCTATCCAATATATGAAATATATATTTCATCTTTAAGATGTACAGTATTTAGACCACAAAAAGGATTTAATAGCACACAATATAAAGAGTTGAGTTGGCCACCTTCCACCGACTCTTCCTCACCCTGTGACTCATGTTTGCTTCTCTGTAAACCATCAGAAATACTCATTATCACAGTCATCTGTTTTTGTTAACAGTGCAAAATGAATAGAAAAGCACTCACAAATTAAATGACATCATATTTCTTATCTGCTGAACTGTTTGATCATCTGATTCATGGATTATAATTATCTTTAAAAAAGCATCCTATCTGACTGTGGCTAGGTTAGTAATGTACAGTATATATAAAAATGATACGCATGCACACGCGCACCCACACACACACATATATATATATATATACATATATATATATATATATATATATATATATATATATATATATATATATATATATATATATATATATATATATATATATATATATATATATATATATATATGTATATATATATATATACTGTGAAAATCTGCTGTACACTATGTGTGTTTGGGTCCTATTTTTAGGAACACTAATACAAAACCTCACAATAATGTCTGATTGAATGCTAAAAACGTTATGACAGGCCGCCTTAAAAAAAAACGGAATGGAATTTTAAATATTCTACTGAATTAGACACCCAGAATGTACATGACAATAATGTGGTATTTACAATATTAACATTGAACGATAAAACACTGAATATTGACAACATATGAACGTCGCTCCTCTTTTACTTTTCACACCCCTTCTCAATTTACAATCAGGCAAAACACAACAAAAATGCAACCAACACGGCAAAATATGAAAGCGAAGGGTAAAAAAACCCCACCTACAATCTGATATAATATCACTTTTCTTGCAGAACTTTGTTGTAAAAATCTCCTTCCACCCAAAATCTCCATGTGGAAACGCTCCCCACCCACATTGCTTGGTGCCTTGTCTGAGCTGCTGTGACTTAGATTACCATAGTAACTCATTAGATTACCATAGTAACTAATTCGATGACCACAGTAACTAGTATATCATTCAAAAGCACAGATTCCAACCATAGAAATACTTTGTATAGTTCAAGACTTACGGTCATTAGAAAACATCACTGCACATCATAATGGCGCCATCTGTTGTTTAGTTTTTATTTGAGTGAAAACTGTCCACTCCTGAGTATGAGACGACATGTCCATTCAGAAATTTTTAAAGGGGGGGAAAAAAATCTTATACTTGGCTCAATATGATTTTGGATTACTTATAGTCAACCCTTAATGTTGTATAGGAATGAGGACAACCCTCTTTTAGAAGACCAATAATTTTAAAACATGTTTTTAATACCTGGTAGTTTATGATACAAAATTAAAAAAACATCATATTTATAATCTGCAGGACCATTTTTAATTATCTACTTCATTGAACACATTTATCTTCAAATGAGCGTCCGTCGCCAGGTCATTAGAGCAAGTGAGTGACAGGGGGAAAAAAGCTTCTAATTATTTGAGAAGAGAATGTCATTTTGGAAACTGTTTTTTTTTTTTTGAGTGAAAAAATCTGTAGACCCCTGAATATAAGATGACGCGTCTATTCAGATTGTTTTTAAAGGGGAGTAAATAGTGTCGTATACTTGGCTCAATATGGTATTTGTCTTTATGCAATGAACTCCTCATGGATTACTTTCATTCAACCTAAATTACTGTACTGATCCGAATATAGGACAACCCTGAATATAGGACGACAATTTTTTAAGACCTGTTTTAAGAAAAACATTTTCAGGACAAAATTATATATATATATATATATATATATATATATATATATATATATATATATATATATATATATATATATATATATATATATATATATATATATATATATATATATATATATATATATATATAGCTGAGGTTACTATGGTTTATCCGTTAGAAAGTGCTCAATACCGGTGTAGAGCGGAATATTCGTTAGGTCAGGAAAAAACACGGAGGCTATTTCATCCCTACAAGCCTGTTTCACAGGTGTCCCTGCTCTTCCCCTGAAGATCTCCTGAAGAGCAGGGGTAACCTTGGCTTGTAGGGATGAAATAGCCTCCTAACCAATGTATATATATATATATATATATATATATATATATATATATATATATATATATATATATATATATATATATATATATATATATATATATATATATATATATATATATATATATATATATATATATATATATATATATATATATATATATATAAATATATATGTATATATATATATATATATGTATATATATACGCATATATGTATATATATATATATATATATATATATATATATATATATATATATATATATATATATATATATATATATATATATATATATATGTATATATATACGCATATATGTATATATATATATATATATATATAAACTGGTATATATATATATATATATATATATATATTTATATATATATATGTATATATATATGCGTATATATACACATATATATATATGTATATATATATATATATATGTATATATATATGTATGAATATATATATATATACATATATATATATATATATATATATATATATATATATATATATATATATATATATATATATATATTTATATATATATATATATATATATATGCGTATATATACACATATATATATATGTATATATATATATATATATATGTATGAATATATATATATATATACATATATATATATATATATATATATATATATATATATATATATATATATATATATATATATATATATATATATATATATATATATATATATATATATATACATACATGTATATTTATATATATATATATATACACACCTATATATATGCACGTATATGCACATATATAAACACGTATATACCCGTACATATATATACACATATATATATATATATATATATATATATATATATATATATATATATATATATATATATATATATATATATATATATATATATATATATATATATATATATATATATATATATATATATATATATATATATATATATATATATATATGTGTGTATATATATGTACGGGTATATACGTGTTTATATATGTGCATATACGTGCATATATATACACATATATATATATATATATATATATATATATATATATATATATATATATATATATATATATATATATATATATATATATATATATATAATACATCTAATTGTCATGTCATAGGAATCAATAAAGTACTATCTATTATGGTATTATATGGTTTGTTATGACATTATACTGTGTTTTTAAGTGCTTGCCTCCATTATTACAGAATATAATTTAATGATCAGATGCTGACTTCCTGTCGTTCCTCCTCAGGGTGTTCCTGGAGAGGGTGGAGCTGCCGGTGCCACTGGACCCAGAGTACGCTATGACAAACCCAAGCAGTTACTCCAATTGTTGATGAGGTTTCCCGTTATTAATGAATAACTGTCGATGTGCAGGGAGAGCGAGGTTTCCCTGGAGAGAGAGGAGGTGCCGGTCCTCAGGGTCTGCAGGGACCCAGAGGTCTGCCCGGAACTCCTGGAACTGATGGAGCCAAGGTTAGTAGCACTTACAGTACATCTTGTCTCTTGATTGATTAGACACAAAATCAATAGTTGCATGAGATGATTGTGCTTGGATGTTAGACTCACAGTCACAATCAGTAGGATTATGTCATTACAAATGAATGTGGATACAGATATTGGAACCTTGAGTAGTAGCTGATAATAATCCAATATGATGATAGCGGGAATCATATGTACTTTTATTGTGTTGATATATATATATATATATATATATATATATATATATATATATATATATATATATATATATATATATATATATATATATATATATATACAGTCGCAATCAAAAGTTGACATACACTTGTAAAGAACATAATGTCATGGCTGTCTTGAGTTTCCAATACTTTCTACAACTCTTATTTTTTTGTGATAGAGTGATTCGTCATGTCCACGTATCAATCCAGTGCTAACTCAACAAACCGTAAGAAACGGAGGTAAAAACTATTCAAAAGGGTTAAGTTCACTTTTCTCGTGTTTGACAGAGACATTTTGGGGCAACGGGGGTTCAAATGACCATGTGTTCGAAACAGGAGACGTAAAACGGCAGGTTTTAAGTTTCATGTGGGTCGAGGAGGAGGAGCCACAGTCCCCCTTTACTGTGTACCTCTTGCTTGGACCTGGTATAAACCGTTTGCTTGCCTAACAGAATTGCTATTGTGACATCCAGTGGACACATTTAGAACAGCAGTTTCTTTCGTTAAAAAAATAAATAAAAATAAAGCAGCTCATTTTAATACTTGGCAAACTCGTCACACGGGCCGGATAAAACCTGTTCGTGGGCCTAATCCGGCCCACGGGCCGTAGGTTTGTCACGCCTGGGCTAGTGGATCTCAAAAATGCACAATACAGGCAGGAGTAGAACAAAAAGTGTCTTTATTGCTCACGACAGGGGTAAAGAGCAACACAGAAATAGATAACAAAAAACTACGGTGCATAAGAAGAACAAAAGATTACACCGCGAAAAATACAGCAACCGGTAAAATCTAATAAACAAGAACGGCGTAGCTACCTGGGCCGGGAGGATGACTACACAGGACAGGAAGGCAGAATGTCTTATTTTAAAAAACAGGAATCGGAGAGAAGAATCCTTGTTCCGTTTTCCTTTATTTTTATTTTTATTTGGATTTGTGTATGTTTAGTAACTGGATCTTACTTTGAACTTTTGAAAAGGACCCCAGGAAGACTAGCCTGGCGTTTGTGCGTCGGCTAATGGGGAGCCTCAATAAACAACTATAAACAATCCTGAGCATGAACTCGAAGTCCTGTGTCCCTGAGGAGTAATCAGCCAGTGCCTTACTGCCCCTACAGGTGTGGTCAAATAGGCCAGTTAACGATGCACACCTGCAGCAGTTATGCCCGGCTCAGGGAGTGGTTAAGTCTGGAACAGAAACAAAGATGTGGTAACAAAAGGAAAAAACACAAGACACCAAGGAAAAACCAAATAACTGCTCTAACACACTGAGCACTAAAATGGTCTTACTGCCCAAACAAAAAGGTGACGAGTGGAATGGATCGTAATGTCACAATAGCGTGTGACACATTCACTAGAACAGCGTATTTCAACCACTTGTCTAGTGTGCCATGTCAAATTATGCAAATTCACATAATTGGTCTATGTCAGGTTCCAACACTGATGACATCTATTAAACAAGACAAGAGGCAAAGAATTAAACAGAGACAGAATTCAATTTGGACTCAATTGGGTAGAGTCGCCTGTACACTGTACCCTTGTACAGTGTCTCAGCACGCTCTGGCAAAAAATTGTACTCCTCCTTCTTTATTTGACTTTCTCCGACCACATGACCACAGCTTCCACTTCCAGAGGGAAGTGGGTCGTAAACAGCGTTGCCTTTAGTTACCGAACAGTTCAAAAGAAGAGGTCGTAAAATAGTTCAAAAAGACGTTCGTAAAACAGTTCAAAAAGGAGGTTCAAGAAGAGGTCGCCTGGAGGGAGTCTGGTCCTGCTTCCTCTCCGCTTTGAAGTCCTTGGGTTAGAACAACATATTTCTGTTGATTACAATACAGGAAAGAATACAGAACACCTTCATTTTGCTTCCCCCTACACAGTGGAGTTTTACGAGCCTTACTCTTGGTAGGTTCCAAAGACAGTTTTTGTCTTCTCACCAGACACTCAATGTAACACAAAGTTTTTGTGATAACTTACAAACAATTATTCTAACAGTCTAAAAAATATTTATTTGCAAACCCATAATTATTGAGGTAGGTAGGTCTTTATTTGCATTGCACAAGTGCAACGAAACCTTGTTTCCAGCAAAAACCCGTTCAAGATTGGACAAACAAACAATGTACAGGGCTACAGAACAGGAACGCTGATGGGTCGCCACAAGGCGCCCCGTAAACGATGGGAAAAAAGGTAAACGCTGGGGGAGGATGAGTGAAAAAATACAATCTAGACTGGGAAAAAAACTCCATAGCAAAGTACATATACATATTACAACATACAACTCGAGACTTGCAACAGAGGGGAGGGAGTGGGGGCTACGGTGGATTATGTCGATATTTTTTGGCATCACAACATCTTCTTTCGCTTTTTTTTAAATGTATATTATGTTTATAAACTCAGGAAATATGTCCCTGGACACATGAGGACTTTGAATATGACCAATGTATGATCCTGTAACTACTTGGTATCGGATTGATACCTAAATGTGTGGTATCATCCAAAACTAATGTAAAGTATCAAACAACAGAAGAATAAGTGAGTATTACATTTTAACAGAAGTGTAGACAGAACATGTTAAAAGACAAAGTAAGCCGATATTAACAGTAAATGAACAAGTAGATTAATAATAAATTTTCTACCACTTGTCCTTAATAATGTTGACAAAATAATAGGTAGATAAATGACAAAATACAATATGTTACTGCATACGTCAGCAAACTAAATTAGGAGCCTTTGTTTGTTTACTTACTACTAAAAGACAAGTTGTCTAGTATGTTCACTATTTTATTTAAGGACTTAACTGCAATAAGAAACATATGTTTAATGTACCCTAAGATTTTTGTTAAGCTAAAGCAAATAATGCTATTTTTTTGTGGTCCCCTTTATTTAGAAAAGTACCGAAACGTACCGAAATAATTTTAGTACCGGTACCAAAATATTGGTATCGTTACAACACTACACTGTACTAGATCAGCTTTACGTGTGCTATCAGGTTTGCATGTGTTTTAGTAAATGCAAACCTTTAGTAAATCTGGCCAGAAGTGTCTTAATTCCGTTGTGTAAAAACATAATTCTTATTACCGTATTTTTCGGAGTATAAATCGCTCCGGAGTATAATTCACACTGGCCGAAAATGCATAATAAAGAAGGAAAAAAACATATATAAGTCGCACTGGAGTATAAGTCGCATTTTTTGGGGAAATTTATTTGATAAAAGCCAACACCAAGAATAGACATATGAAAGGCAATTTAAAATAAATAAAGAATAGTGAACAACAGGCTGAATAAGTGTACGTTATATGAGGCATAAATAACCAACTGAGAACGTGCCTGGTATGTTAACGTAACATAATATGGTAAGAGTCATTCAAATAAGTATAACATATAGAACATGCTATACGTTTACCAAACAATCTGTCACTCCTAATCGCTAAATCCCATGAAATCTTATACGTCTAGTCTCTTACGTGAATGAGCTAAATAATATTATTTGATATTTTACGGTAATGTGGTAATAATTTCACACATAAGCCGCTCCTGAGTATAAGTCGCACCCCCGGCCAAACTATGAAAAAAACTGCGACTTATAGTCCGAAAAATACGGTACATGTACATAGTCTATATTAAATACCACAGTATTGATTATATTTTGTAACATATTGTTTGAATTAAATGTAATAATTGTGCAAAATAAATCCAATATAGTATCCATTCAGTTGTAATGTCCATTACGTGTAAGTACACGCTACAATAACTATTACAATATATTTCAATCCGCTGCTGTGCTGGTGTCAATCTGTGTGCTTCATCCACTTTTAGGGAGCTATTGGACCCGCTGGTGGTGCTGGATCTCAGGGACCGCCTGGTCTGCAGGGTATGCCTGGAGAGAGAGGAGGCTCTGGTATCCCTGGACCGAAAGGAGATAGAGTAATAAACCGTATATATTACCAAAGTTCAGTACGTCTGAGTGTCAGAATTAACATGTTTTTAATAGGGTGACCTTGGGGAGAAAGGACCTGAGGGTGCTGCTGGAAAAGATGGCGGCAGGGTAAGTTGAATGTCCAGTATTGAGACATGTTGTCCACATTTTGTTACTCAACTGTTGTACTGTTGCAGGGTCTTACTGGTCCCATCGGTCCTCCTGGTCCTGGTGGTCCAAATGGTGAGAAGGTAAGGTGGATTTGTCAGTTTGCTTATGTTTGCACACATTTGTGTGGGTGCGTGTTACTGATGCTCCCATTGTGTGTTTTATTGACAGGGTGAATCAGGTCCTGCTGGTCCTTCTGGAGCTGCTGGTACTCGTGGTGCTCCTGTAAGTTCACCATAAAACTTGGTGACCATGATAATGCAGCATGCATTGACCAATTGTCATCTTCTACAGGGTGACCGAGGTGAGACCGGACCCCCTGGGCCTGCTGGCTTTGCTGGGCCACCTGTAAGTAACACAAGTATCGTTAAACACATACATAATTAACACAGGTATCATTAAACACAGACATAAGTAACACAGGTATCATTATACACATACATAAGTAACACAGGTATCATTAAAACATACATAAGTTACACAATTATCAATAAACACATACATAAGTAACGCAGGTATCAAAAACACAGACATAAGTAACACAGGAATCATTAAACGCATGCATAATAACACAAGTATCAATAAATACATACATAAGTAACACAAGTATCAATAAATACATACATAAGTAACACAAGTATCAATAAATACATACATAAGTAACACAAGTATCAATAAACACGGACATAAGTAACACAAGTATAATTAAGTACATGAATAAGTAACACAAATACACACAAACATATGCAACACAAGTATCAATAAACACATACAAAAGTAACACAAATATCATTAAACACATATATAAGTAACAAGTATCATTAACACACACATAAGTAACAAAAGTATCAATAAAGACAGACATAAGTAACACAGGTATCATTAACACATACATAAGTAACGCATGTATCAATAAACACATACATAAGTAACACAGGAATCATTAAACACATACATAAGTAACAGGTATCATTAACCCATACATAAGTAACACAAGTATCAATAAACATACACAAGTAACACAGGTATCATTAAGACATACATAAGTAACGCATGTGTCAATAAACACATACATAAGTAAGACATGTATCATCAACACATAAATAAGTAACACAAGAATCAATAGCACAGACATAAGTAACACAGGTATCATTAACACATACATAAGTAAAAGTAACACAGGTATCATCAACACATACATAAATAACACAAGTATCAACAAAGACAGACATAAGTAACACAGGTATCATTAAACACGTAGATAAGTAACACAGGTATCATCAAACACATACATATGTAACACAAGTATCAATAAACACATAAATAAGTAACACAGGTATCATTAAACACATACATAATTAACACAGGTATCATTAAACACAGACATAAGTAACACAGGTATCATTATACACATACATAAGTAACACAGGTATCATTAAAACATACATAAGTTACACAATTATCAATAAACACATACATAAGTAACGCAGGTATCAAAAACACAGACATAAGTAACACAGGAATCATTAAACGCATACATAATAACACAAGTATCAATAAATACATACATAAGTAACACAAGTATCAATAAATGCATACATAAGTAACACAGGTAGCATTAAACACATACATAAGTAACACAAGTATCAGAAAACACAGACATAAGTAACACAGGTAGCATTAAACACATACATTAGTAACACAGGTATCATTAACACATACATAAATAACACAGGTATCATTAACACATACATAAGTAACACAAGTATCAATTAAGACAGACATACGTAAGTAACACAGGTATCATTAAACACATAGATAAGTAACACAGGTATCAAAAACAGACATAAGTAACAAAGGTATCATTAAACACATACATAAGTAACACAAGTATCAATAAATACATACATAAGTAACACAAGTATCAATAAATACATAAGTAACACAGGTATCAAAAAACACAGACATAAGTAACTTAGGTTAATGATACCTGTAAAGTAATACAGGTATTATTAGCGCATGCATAAGTAACACAAGTATTAATAAATACATACATAGAGTAAGTAACACAAGTATTAATAAATACATACATAGAGTAAGTAACACAAGCATCATTAACACATAGATAAGTAACACAGATATAATGACATGACACTCAATCACAGACAGAAGGACAAAGGCGTGTCTCGGTGCAAAGTTTGAGTGTGATTATCTCCAAGAGACAAGCAAGGAAGTCATTACTCTCCCGGCCAAACATCACATAAATATTTTTAATAAACATTTTTCCCCCTAGTATGACACTGACATTATTGAGTATATAAACTGTCTTGGTATGAGTTCTGTCAGGTTCAAACACTGATGACATCTATTAAACAAGACAAGAAGCAAGGAATTAAACAGAGACACAATAAAATGTAGCTCAATGAGGAGAAACGTCTGGACTGTACTCTTTGCACAGTTCCACCACGCTCTGACGAAAGATTGTACGCCTCCTCTCTTATTTGGACTTCCCCTGATTACATGGCAACAGCTGTTTCTAAAGGAAGGGGGTCGTAAACAGGTGCTGCCTTTGGCCACAAAACAGTTCAAAGAAAAGGTTGTAAAACAGTTCAAAGAAGAGGTGCCTGGAGGGGAGTCAGGTCCTGCTTCCTCTTCGCGTTGTAGTTCTCGGGTCAAGACAAAATCTTCCTGTGGATTACAATAGAAGAAAGAAACCGAACACCTTCATGTTGCTTCCCACCCTACACCGTGGAGTTTTACAAGGCTTCTTCTTGGTAGGATCAAAGACGGCTTTTGTCTGCTCGCCGGGAACACATTGAAACACAAAGTTGTGTGATAACTTAGATACAATTATTCTAACAAGTTCCCGCCTTAATTATCACCACACACACTCGAAATAGAAGGAGATGCTAGCAGAAAAATACACTTTTTAACACTCCTGTTCCCACGCCTCACTGCTGTCACGCTTTAATTGCAGTGGAACAGAAACACCTCTGTTTACTTGCTGGGAAACCCTTGTTTGAATGTACATAATCATTTGTCCCTAAACCTGCTGTGTAAATATTACATATCAGTACTGTTTCCTCTTTAAACGTGTCGGTCTTTTATTGAATCTAAAAAAAAACACATTACTGTAATATGGAACAGCATTAACAACACACGTATTATTATGTTGTTGCATACTTTAAATGGGAAACAATATTGCCGTCTGATGGACAAATCTAAAAATGACATATTAACAGCCACTAGTACTGATTAGGGTTGTACGGTATACCGGTATTAGTATAGTACTGCGATACTAATTAATCATATTCGGTACTATACCGCCTCTGAAAAGTACAACGCCCTCAGGAAGAGGTGCTTTAAGATATGGCTCGCTAGCGGCTAAAGTCCATCCGCAGTCTGCAGTGTTTTAGCTACTTCTAAATCACTAATCCTCGCCTTCATGGCGACTAATAAAGTAAGTTTCTTACAAGTAGTATTATCACTGGAGGACGAGTAATAGCTAAACATGTTTCACTACACACCGTAGGAGGATGCAATAGCTCACCGGCATCACAATGTAAACAAATGCCATTGGTGGATCTACACCTGACATCCACTGTAATGATACCAAGTACAGTAGCGTATCTAGTCGATATTACTATGATTACATCGATATTTTTTTGGCATCACAACATCTTCTTTCGTTTAAAAAACATGTATGTTATGTTTATAAACTCAGTAAATATGTCCCTGGATACATGAGGACTTTTAATATGACCAATGTATGATCCTGTAACGACTTGGTATCGGACTGATACCTAAATGTGTGGTATCGTCCAAAACGAATGTAAAGTATCCAAACAACAGAAGAATAAGTGATTATTACATTTCAACAGAAGTGTAGATAGAACATGTTGAAACAGAAAGTAATTAGATATTAACAGTACATTAACAAGTGGATTAATAATCAATTTTTACAGTTTGCCCCTCATAATGTTGACAAAATAAGAGGTAGATAAATGACACAATATGTTACTGCATATGTCAGCAGACTAATTAGGAGCCTTTGTTTGTTTACTTACTACTAAAAGACAGGTTGTCTGGTATGTTCACTATTTTATTTAAGGACTAAATTGCAATAATAAACATATGTTTAATGTACCCTAAGATTTTTTTGTTAAAATAAAGCCAAAAATGCCATTTTTTGTGGTTCCCTTTTTTTAGAAAAGTATCAAAATAATGTTGGTTCCTGTATCAAAATATTGGTATCGGGACAACACTAGTACAGATTAAAAATTGTAAATGAAGGATTAGATTAGTTCATGTTGGAAAATAAAAGTGGGATTAAAAAACGATTTTAACTAGTCATTAGGCCAAAAAAAAGGATTAAAAAAAATTGTGCAGCCTTGCAATTTAAGACTAATTAAATACAATTAGTGTAACCTACATCAGCAAGTGTTTTTATTCCATTACTCTTTAAGCCTCTCTAGATTTATTTGTTTTTTTCATTTAGTTTTTATTGACATCCAGCATCAGACATTCCTATCCACTACATCATATTTGCATACATCACACATCTACCATCTGCCCCAAATGTCAACATATTTTTTTGTTTACATCCCAACGATGCCACCACCCTCCTCCCCCAAAAAGAAAAAAACCAGCAAGAAAACAAAACAAGTCAAAATAATATTTACAGATAAATCAATTAAAACTATCAAATAATGCTAATAATAATAATAATCAGAAATAAAATAAAAAAATATAAACAGATAGTAAATAATAATAATTTAAAAAAATAAAAAATAAAACAATTAAATTAATTAATTAATTTTAAAATATATATATATATATATATATATATATATATATATATATATATATATATATATATATATATATATATATATATATATATATATATATATCGACACATAGGGAGTAATCTTTTTATTTTTTTGAATCTCTAGATAAAAAAAACACTTTCTTGAGGATTGATGTCACAGATTTTTTTTCCGACAAAACATTCCAATACAAACTATATTTACATTCAAAACACATACAGTATTTGATTTGCAGCCAAAAAGTTCCAGCGGATAAAGTATTTTCTCAAATATACACAAATATATTTGCCTTCATTACATAATGCCCAATTTAGTGCACACATGAATAAATAAATGACAACTTTTAAAAATATATATATTATTTTATAGTTGTAGCTTGCATGTTGCTTGATTTGTAAGGGTATCCTAAAATAGAACATATGAACATATACAGTATCCCTCCACGTCCGTTGGCCATTTTGTTTAATTATTTATTTGTGCGGTCATACAGCTGACCAATAGAAACAGTGTACAATATGCCTAGAGCAGTGTTTTTTAACCACTGTGCCGCAGCACACTAGTGTGCCGTGCGATACAGTCTGGTGTGCCGTGGGAGATTATCTCATTTCACCTATTTGGTTTAAAAATATTTTTTGCAAACCAGTAATTAGAGTCTGCAAATTATGTGTTGTTGTTGTTGAGTGTTGGTGCTGTCTAGACCTCAGCAGAGTAACCGTGTAATACTCTTCCATATCAGTTGGTGGCAGCCGGTAGCTAATTGCTTTGTAGATGTCGGGAACAACGGGAGGCAGCGTGCAGGTAAAACGGTATCTAATGCTTAAACCAAAAATAAACAAAAGGTTAGAGCCCCTAAGAAAAGGCATTGAAGCTTAGGGAAAGCTATGCAGAACGAAACTAAAACTGAACTGGCTGCAAAGTAAACAAAATCAGAACGCTGGACGACAGCAAAGACTTACTGTGGAGCAAAGACGGCGTCCACAATGTACATCCGAACATGACATGACAATCAACAATGTCCCCACAAAGAAGGATAAAAACATCTGAAATAGTCTTGATTGCTAAAATAAAGCAGATGCGGGAAATATCGCTCAAAGGAAAACATGAAACTGTTACAGGAAAATACCAAAAAAAGAGACCAAAATAGGAGCGCAAGACAAAAACTAAATCACTACACACAGGAAAACAACAGGTGGTGACAGTACACCTACTTTGAGACAAGAGCTATAGTGATGCATGCTTGGTTATGGTTTAAAGTCATATCCAACAATTGCGACAACGACTTTTTACTGTTAACTGAGTTTCGTTTTTTAATTATTTCTGCTGGTGGTGTGCCTCTGCATTTTTTCAACGCAAAAAATGTGCCTTGACTCAAAAAAGGTTGAAAAACACTGCTCTAAAGGGATCAAGACAAAATAGCGACTGATGCATCTAAAAGAAAACAGCCTTTTTTTTTAATAGCCGTCCACTCTCCTTGAAAATTTTAAGGAACAGAAATTACAAATCTGGAATTATTTGTCACATTAGTTGAACAAAGTCCAAAATGACTTAAAATAAATAAATTTTCAAATAACTGAATGGCACAAAACGTGTGAATAACATGAATTACCATGAATTGATTTACGTGGACCCCGACTTAAACAAGTTGAAAAACGTATTCGGGTGTTACCATTTAGTGGTCAATTGTACGGAATATGTACTGTTCTGTGCAATCTACTAATAAAAGTCTCAATCAATCAATCAATGCTAACAATACTAATAGAGTCCATTAGCCGCCATTAGCTAATGCTAATTGTCTCCATCAGGGTGCTGACGGCCAACCTGGACTCAAGGGAGACCAAGGAGAATCCGGGCAGAAGGGTGACGCCGGCGCCCCCGGACCTCAAGGACCATCTGGTGCTCCTGGGCCTTCTGTGGGTATTGCCACTGAAATGTTATCACCCAACTATATACCATCACGCCACAAAACCCCCATTTGATGGTTCTCTTTCAGGGTCCGACTGGTGTTTCTGGACCAAAGGGTGCTCGCGGTGCTCAAGGACCTTCTGTAAGTGACATCATGAAAATGGACCCCGGCCGAACACATCACTGTTATTGATTTTCTGTTGGGATTCATTTTTCCTGCCTTGTCAGACTGACTTCATCGTCTTCGTCATCTCCTTCTCTTTCAGGGCGCCACTGGTTTCCCTGGAGCCGCTGGCCGTGTTGGACCCCCCGGGCCCAATGTAAGTTCAAACAATCCTAATTTGGATCAGCAACCATTACCATTTTAGATAACCACTGCTTGGAATAATCAATAATGCATTTCTTAGAGTACAGGTATATGTGTGTATATACAGTCGCGGTCAAAAGTTGACATACACTTGTAAAGAACATAATTACATACATATAATGTGTCATGAGACATGTAAATATAAGTTAAATACACAGAGGACATAATTAAAGGAAATTAAATGAGCTCAAATATACCTACAAGCGAGGCATAATGATGCAATATGTACATACAGTTAACCTCAATAGCATGTTAGCATTGATTAGCTTGCAACAATGCACTGACCAAATATGCCTGATTAGCACTCCAACAAGTCAATAACATCAACAAAGCTCACCTTTGTGCATTCACGCTCAGTATAAAACGTTTGGTGGACAAAACGGGACAAAGAAAGAGTGGCATAAAACACCTCTTTCTGTGGCAGCGTCGGAGAAAGTTGTAGGTGTGAACAAACTGTTCCATCACAGTCCACACTATGGTGAGTTCAAGGACCGCTGAAATTAGTAGATCGCCAAATTGTCCTCGGTGAAGCATAAACATATTAAACTGTGGGCTTTCTAACAATTAGGAAGGTTTGTGTCATGTTTGTCCCCCTACAGAAACCATATTACAACAAAAAAATATATTTTTTACCCCATTTTTTTCCATTTTCATACATATTTGAAAAAGCTCCAGGGAGCCACTAGAGCAGGGGTGTCCAAACTTTTTCCACTGAGGGCCGCACACGGAAACATTAAAGCATGTGGGGGCCATTTTGATCTTTTTCATCTTCAAACCATTACAAAATATATGCATTTTTTATTTATTTTACCTTTAGGGGTCCGGGGCTCATAAAGGGTCTCAGTCATTAAAATGTTAAAAATAAGTCAGATTATTATTTTTTTTTAATTATTTAACGCTTACAGTAAATCTCTATATCAACTTCAAGTTGATATAAAGTAATACAAATAAAAAAAAATGTTTTATGGCTTTTCTGTCAAAAACAACTTAGTTTTTTTTATAGTAAAACTGAAATATGCAGTATTTAGTAATTAGAGCCCTAAAAGATCAATAATGCACGACAAATTTGATTTTAATTATTTCATATTTTTGAGTAATCACAGTGAAAAGATAAATAAAAAATCACTAAATATATTTGGGATCCAAAAGGTGCCCCACTCATAAAGTGATACATTTGTATTAGGTTTTCTTTTACTTTCAACACTTAAGTTACGAGATCAACTTCAGATATATCTGTCGATTTTATGCTGGAACTATTATTTTGTTTGTTTTATGCGCTTTTGTCAAAGAAAACTTTGATGTTTTTATATGTCTACTACACAATGTATGCAATATTTACCACATAAAACATTTTAAATTGAAATATTTGAAGTAATTGGAGCCCTGAAAATAATTCATTATAACATGGATTTTTTGTCTTTTTTTTTTTTTTTGAGCAATGGCAAAAAAAAGAAAAATGAAGAAAGACAAAAGAAAAAAAAAACCAGCCTGCACGGCAGCTTTTGTGTCAACATTGCAACTTTTTCTCGTTAGATTTCACCTCATTCCTTTTTGGAATGATTTCACCTCATTCCGCTTTTTTTGATGTTCTTTTTTATTTTTACAATAGTATTTCCAGAATGTGTGGCGGGCCGGTAAACAATTAGCTGCGGGCCGCAAATGGCCCCCGGGCCGCACTTTGGACACCCCTGCACTAGAGCAAAGCTAAAGAGCCGCATGTGGCACTAGAGCCGCGGGTTGTTGACCTCCGCCCTAACACAACAACAACTCTATTGTGACAACACACTTGTTCTTACATGAGGATGTGGTCGATAAAAGCTACAGTTTGTTCCCATTTCCACTTTCTCATGCACTCCAGAACATTATCAAAGTCACTATTTGTTCTTCTTGTAATCAAGCGCTATGTTTCCTTAGGGTAATCCTGGAGCCGCTGGTCCCGCCGGCCCCTCTGGCAAAGACGGACCCAAAGGCGTGAGGGGAGACGGTGGCCCCCATGGCAGACAAGGTGATGCTGGGCTCCGTGGTCCCGCTGGAACCTCCGGAGAGAAGGGAGACGCCGGAGAGGACGGCCCCCCTGTGAGTTTGTCATCTTTATATATCAATATACAGTATTTTCCGGACCATAGGGCGCACCGGATTATAAGGCGCACTACCGATGAGCGGGTCTAGTCAGGTCTTTTGTTATATATAAAGCGCACCGGATTATTAGGCGCATTAAAGGAGTCATATTATTATTATTATTATTTCTAAATGTAAAAGACTTCCTTGTGGTCTACATAACATGTAATGGTGGTTCTTTGGTCAAAATGTTGCATAGATGATGTTTTACAGATCATCTTCAAGTCGCTTTCTGACAGTCACTTTAGGATGCGCCGTTTTGTGGGCGGTCTTATTTACGTGCCTCCACTTCGACAGCGTCTTCTCCCCGTCATCTTTGTGGTAGTGGTGTAGCGTGCAAGGCCGGGAGTGGAAAAAGTGTCAAAAGATGGAGCTAACTGTTTTAATGACATTCAGACTTTACTTTAATCAATAATGGAGCAGCATCTCCTCATCCGTGGCTCACTGGTGCAACGACAACATCTTAAACATCTTTCTTCAAGACAGGAAAATAAACTTTCGCCATGAATAAAGCCAGCTGTCATTGAGTGTAATAGCAGAGGAAGCCAACACACTGACAGACTAATGGCACGACCCCACAGGCTTTTACCTTGTCCTCTATACACACACACACACACACACACACACACACACACACACACACACACAAGCAATCACCAGCAGATGACAAGTTCTGTCAAGCTAATGCCAGCCCACAGATGATTGCAAACATCTATTACATACATGTAATCTTCATTGTCAGATTCAGTGTGTGTGTGTGTGTGTGTGTGTGTGTGTGTGTGTGTGAGTGTGTGTGTGTGTGTGTGTGTGTGTGTGTGTGTGTGTGTGTGTGTTAGAGTTCTTGTATTTTTACCCTTCTTGACACATCAAGATACATTTTTTATGTAAAATTATTACTTTTTAATGCAAAATGGTGTCATTTGTCATATAAAATTCAGACTTTTATCACAACATTGCCAATTTTTTTTTGTTGTTCTTGTAAAATAGTGAAATTTTTTTGAGTAAAATTATGACTTTTGTCATAATTTTGCCAAAAAAAATTGTTATATGTTTTCTTATAAAATTGGGACTTTTGTCGAGTAAAATGACGACTCTTTTCATAAAATTGCCAAAATGTTTAGCTTTTTCTTGTAAACTTGCGACTGTTTTTTGAGTAAAATACCAACTTTTCTCATAACATTGCACAAATGTTCAGATTTTCTTGTAAAATGTTGACTTGCGTTGAGTAAAATGACGACTTGTATTATAATTCTGCAAAAATGTTAAGTTTTTCTGGTGAAATTCCAACTCATTTTTCACAACAAGCTTTTTTATATTTGCATAGTATGTATATTTCATTAATGTTGTAAATACAAATCTTTATATATATATATATATATATATATATATATATATATATATATATATATATATATATATATATATATATATATATATATATATATATATATATATATATATATATATATATAGCGTGGTACTACAGAGGTACGCTTATTTGGAGGTCTCAAGAAGGTAACAAATACAAGAATGTGTGTGTGTGTGTGTGTGTGTGTGTGTGTGTGCGTGTGTGTGTTCTTGTATTTCTACCCTTCTTGAGACATCAAGAAAAAAAAATGTATCTTCCCTATGAGGAGGTGTGAACAAGTGATGACATAAATCATGGTCCCAATAACATTGCATCTAATAGAGAATGTCTCATTTGCACCCCTGCTGGTGACATCTATCAAAATGAGGGTGGACCCAAAAAGGAGTGATTTTTCAAATTGACTGTGTGTCGCTTTTAAAAGTGCTCCCCCTCTAGTCAACATATGAAATAACAAGTGTGTGTAAGAAATTGAAATGCGCCCTCTTTGGCCAAAATTAATATTTAAAAAAATGTATACAGACACATGTATAACTTGAAGTAAATAATGAAGATTAAAAACCAATTACAAGCAAACAATTCCCCAAAAAATAAATTAACTAAAATCAGTCTTTTTCTCACAATGTGTCAACTTTTTTCTTATAAAATTGGGAAGAATTTTTCATATTTTTCTGTTTCTGTAATATTGCAATATTTTGTCGTAAAATGATTACTTTTTTTATGTAAAAGTATTACTTTTTTATGTAAAAGTATTACTTTTTTATGCAAAATGGTGACATTTGTTATATAAAATTTTGGCTTTTATCACACTGTTGCCCTTTTTTTTTTGTTCTTGTAAAATAGTGATATTTTTTGAGTAAAACGATGACTATTGTCATAATTTTGCCAAGCGAAATTCCGATAATTATTATAATATTGCCAAAATTTTAAAGTTTTCTTATAAAATGTTGACTTTTGTCGAGTAAAAATTACGACTCTTTCCATAAAACTGCCAAAATGTTAAGCTTTTTCTTGTAAACTTGCGACTGTTATTGAGTAAAATTCCAACTTTTATCATTTATTTGCACACATGTTCAGGTTTTTCTTGTAAAATGTTGACTTACATTGAGTAAAATGATGACTTTTATTATAATACTGCCAAAATTCTAAGTTTTCCTTGTGAAATTCCAAATCATTTTTCACAACAAGCTTTTTTTATATTTGCATAGTATGTATATATTATTAATGTTCTAAATACAAATCTTTATATATCTAGAAAGGCTGGTCCTAAAGAGGTAGGCATTTTTCAGAGGTCTCAAGAAGGTATAATGTGTGTGTGTGTGTGTGTGTGTGTGTGTGTGTGTGTGTGTGTGTGTGTGTGTGTGTGTGTGTGTGTGTGTGTGTGTGTGTGTGTGTGTGTGTGTGTGTGTGTGTGTGTGTGTGTGTGTGTGTGTGTGTGTGTGTGTGTGTGTGTGTGTCGCGAGGGCTCACTCTGGCCTCATGAAGTAGCCGAGGCGCGGGGCAGAAAGTAGATCAGGTGTGATGGACAAATCCATTTTGATGGATGAAGCTGTAGTTTGTAAGCCAGCAGCTGGAATAAACGTCAGCAGATGATGAAGTCGACACATATTTTCTTTCATTTTAAAAAAAAATGGCTGATACACAACAGCCAGAATCAACCAGAATCAAGCTATACATATTTTTCCTATTTTTCCTATTTTCTTATTTCAAGTGGCATATTTTTATGGCATTTATGTCCACTGTGTTGAAAGGGACAAGCGGTAGAAAAAAGGATGGATGTATGGAACACTCCTAATATTTTACTGTCACACAAAGCCTTTATTAACACTTCAAGTATTATATATTGTGTAAAATAACCCAACACATGCACAAATATGAACATAAAAACACATTTTACAGAGAATAATGCCAATTTTGCATGCAGAAAACAATGTAAAACACATATTAATAACAATTTAATTTAAATTGGCTAAGACAGAGTTGAGTGGAGAGGCATTGCCAACTTCCTGCTTTGAGTTGTTTCTTGAATTCAATAGTGTTTCTCACCTTCTGTATAAAAATGCTATCAGTCGCAACTTTTTTTGGCCCTATACTAGATTATTTTACAGTCGTACTCAGTTCAAAAAAACACAGACTGATTTGTTAGGGCACTCAATTCCGCAGAGTAGTACGCTGGCAAACACACTACTGTCCTCGGGATGTACAGTCATTTATTATCACAGTTGTTTTGACCAAAATGATCATTGTTATAATGAAATGGAATGCGATGATAAAGTAATTATGGACTAGCTAGCTTCTTCTCTCACAAATGAGCAGTATCATCATGAGTTTTTCCAATCCCGATTTTTCCATCATAAATACTAACGTCACAAATGTTACTGTGATTTGTCATGATGTCTGTTATCATCACATCTCTATACTGTAGTTTGTTTGGCTGTACAATAACCGGGACAATGGACCAAAAACAAGACAAAGTGTTGATTTCCATCCAAAACCAAATCATACAAAAAGTAGAGCGTACGAAAACCAAGGTACTCTTTCTTGTACTTCTGAGCCAGACCCTTTTCCAATATGAGTTCAAATTCTTGTTCTATGGTTATCATCACGCTATTCCTCTCTGTCCTCGTTCTGTGGTTTCATCGTGGGGGAAAAAGTCAAAGACAAAGCAAAGGATGGAGTCCAGTGTATTAAAAACACACAAAAAACAACAAAAATGAATGATTTTTGACAAAACTGCACATGTGAAGGAATAGTAATTGTTCTTCTGAAGTTGTTGCTAGGTAGAATTTGTAGGTCCGATAAAACAAAAGAGATATTGGCTAGAAATAAATACGTTGTACGGTATACCGCTACTAGTATAGTATCGCTGTACCAATGAATCAAAAACGGTATTATACTCTGTTTGAAAAGTACCGTCCATCCATCCATCCATCCATCCATCCATCTTCTTCATGTTATCAGAGGTTGGGTCGCGGGGGCAGCAGCCTAAGCAGAGGAGCCCAGAAAAGTACCGTTCGGCATATTTTTTTTTACAGGCGCGTCGTCGTCACGTCGTGACATTGCTGGTTTTACGAGCAGAGGAGCATGTTCGGCAGCGCGCACACACAGAGTACTTACAAGCAGACACAGTGTGTAGACAGAAAAGGGAGAACGGACGCATTTTGGATTAAAAACTGACAATAAAGGTGAAGCTATAACACTGAAACGCCCTCAGGAAGAGGTGCTTTAAGACATGGCTAGCTAGTTAGCGGCTAACGTCCATCTGCAATTGACAGTGTTTTAGCTACTTCTAAATCACTAATCCTGGCCTCCATGGCGACAAATAAAGTAAGTTTCTTACATGTATCATTATCACTGCAGGACGAGGAATAGCTAAACATGCTTCACTACACACCGTAGCTCACCAGCGTCACAATATAAACAAACACTATGGGTGGATCTACACCTGACATCCACTGTAATGATACCAAGTACAGGAGCATATCTAGTCAATACTACTATGATTACATATGTTTTATTGTCACAAAATCTTTTTTCCTTCTTTTAAAATTCATATCATGTTTATAGCTTATAATAATAATTCACCCCTATACAATATCCTACCCTAATACCCTACTGTGCAATATTACCCTTTGAGTGTAATACGTCCGACACTGATTGTTATTACTCCGGTACTCTTGTCATGTTCTGTATATTGTACAGTATTTTGTATTTCTATAGTGTTTTCTATATTGTACAGGATTGCTTATTATTTTTATGGGATAGTAGTCTGTTTATTTCAATTGTTAGTTTTTTTCTTTATTGCCTGTTGTATAATTTATTTTATTTTATTATTTATTTATTTTTACCCCATATTTGTTCTCATTACCTCACCTTAAATTGGAGTCTTTAATCTCGTTATATGCACATATAATGACAATAAAGTCCATTCTAGTCTTCTATTCTATTCTATTCTATTCTATAAACTCAGTAAATATGTCCCTGGACACATGAGGACTTTGAATATGACCAATGTATGATCCTGTAACTACTTGGTATCGGATTGATACCTAAATTTGTGGTATCTCTAATGTAAAGTATCAAACAACAGAAGAATAAGTGATTATTAGATTTTAACAGAAGTGTAGATAGAACATGTTAAAAGAGAAAATAAGCAGATATTAACAGTAAATGAACAAGTAGATTAATAATTCATTTTCTACCACTTGTCCTTAATAATGTTGACAAAATAATAGAATGATAAATGACACAATATGTTACTGCATACTTCAGCAGACTAATTAGGAGTCTTTGTTTGTTTACTTACTACTAAAAGACAAGTTGTCTAGTATGTTCACTATTTTATTTAAGGACTAGATTGCAATAATAAACATATGTTTAATGTACCCTAAGATTTTTTGTTAAAATAAAGCCAATAATGCCATTTTTTGGTCCCCTTTTTTTTTTAGAAAAGTATCAAAATACATTTTAGTACCGGTACCAAAATATTGGTATGGAGACAACTCTCTACTCTACTTCATACTAGTAGAGTATTTCTTTGTTAATCAATTCCATATTCTTTAATGGCTTCTGTGTTTTTTCCCCAGGGTGCTTTAGGTCCCTCCGGTCCTCAGGGTTTGGGCGGCCAGCGTGGAATTGTGGGTCTTCCTGGACAGCGAGGTGAACGAGGCTTCCCCGGCCTTCCCGGACCTTCTGTGAGTACTCAGAAAATGGCTTATTTAATGTAATTGATGTAGCAGCTTTGATATATATATATATATATATATATATATATATATATATATATATATATATATATATATATATATATATATATATATATATATATATATATATATATATATATATATATATATATATATGTATATATATATATAGCAGCTTTGATCAACAATGCCTGTGGTTCTAACCACCACAAATCTGCATGATTATTGTATGTAGCCATCAGCTTTTATACTCCTATTTTAGTGAGTATCAAAATGACTTTAAAAATCTTATATAAGTGTTATAATGAAGGCAACACATGATGTGTCTACATTAGCTATATTAGCCTACTATCAAAATGACTTTAAAAGTCTTATATAAGTGTTATAATGAAGGCAACACATGATGTAAGTGTCTACATTAGCTGTATTAGCCTACTATCAAAATTACTTTAAAAGTCTTTTATAAGTGTTATAATGAAGGCAACACATGATGTAAGTGTCTATATTAGCCTACTATCAAAATGACTTTAAAAGTCTTATATAAGTGTTATAATGAAGGCAACACATGATGTAAGTGTCTATATAAGCTATGATAGCCTACTATCAAAATGACTATGTGTCGCAGGCTGAAGCAAATCTTCGTTGACAGAAATGTTGAAATTTAATATTTATTCTACACATTTTTACAACATTAGAAACCATTAGTAAAACTTCTCAGAGGGTGAGATAACTTCTGGAAATGACTGGCTTAGAATGGCCAAAGCTTTGGATGTGTGTGTCCAAGTTCAAAGAAAGGGCCAGCTGTCTTCTTCTAATGGATGTATTACAATCTTTGGCAAGCTAGGTAATGTTTGCTGTGGTCTGGAACAACATGGCACACGGACAACTACAGATAATGTGTCATGAGACATGCAAATATAAATTATATACAAAGAGGATAAAAGTAAAGGATATTAAATGAGCTCAAATATACCTACAAATGAGGCATAATGATGCAATATGTGCATACAGCTAGCCTAAATAGCTTGCAGTCATGCACTGACCAAATATGCACTCCAACAAGTCAATAACATCAACAAAGCGCACCTTTGTGCATTCACGCACAGTATAAAACATTTGGTGGACAAAATGATACAAAGAAGGAGTGGAAGATTTTACAAGTAAACAAACTGTTGCGTCACAGTCCACACTGTGGTGAGTTCAAGAACCACAGAAATCAGTAGGACAAAACAATGTTCACCAAAAAGTGTCATCAGTGAAGCATACACACAAACATTTTAAACTATTCTAACAATTGGGAAGGTTTGTGTCATGTTTGTCCTCAAACAATAAACATACAAAAACAAAAATATTATTTTTCCCCCCATCTTTATCCATTTTCAATCCTTTCTTAAAAATGCTCCAGGGACTAAAGAGCGGCCCTAGGGGGTTGCTGACCCCGTGTTAAATGAATAGTCAGCTTGACTTTAAAATGATCCTACAAAATGTGTGAAAACGTAGGTCCACTTGCACAGAATTCAAATAGTAATAGTTATGTTTATTTACTCATATTCATTTTCATGCTGGTAATTTTTGCACTTTTAACTTTCAACTCAATGTGTTTTTTAGAGGCTAAAATGTCCTAGCTTTGATTAATGTCCGTGATTGCTGAGAATGTTCTTAGAATTTGTCCACGAGGAGCAAGTCTGTGCAATAACAATCTTTAGTAACACTGCCCTGATCTCTATCTGCAGCCGTCATTGCACAGCCTGTATAATGTTACGTTGTCATGGTGACCAGCAGGTGGCCGGTCATTTGTGAACATGTGAGCGCGTGGAGGCATCATCATTCACTGGTCATTGGAATTGATCTTTGCCTGTCATCTTTCATCTCATAGCTAAAAATAAACATTTGACATTTGACAATATCATTAATAAAACAAACATTTTACTTCAAATAACTGTCATAAATGTGTTAAAATGTTCATTTTACATCAAATCACTATAATTATTACAATAAACATTTCACACTAGACAACTATTTCTATTAAAATAAAAATTTTACATCAGATAACCAGAATTATTCTCTAAAAAATAATAATTTTACATCAGATAACTATAATAATTTCTAAAAATAAACATTTTACATCAGAAACCTATAATTGATAAATATCATTATTAAAAAAACATTTTACACTGGATAACAATAATTACAATTTTTTTTTTTAAATACTTCGGATAACTGTAATCATTAGAAAACAAACATCTTTGTATATCTGATAACTATAGTTATAAAAAAGAAACAAATGCCCATAATCTCAAAAAGAAACATTCTAAATACTAAAACTATGATTATTTATCAAATAACTATTTTTTTTTTTAATAACATTTAAAAAAAATAAACATTTTACATCAAAAAACTATAAGGTTGAAAATGAACATTTTACATCAGATATATAATCGATAAATTTAATTATTTTTTAAAAAAAACATTTTATATTTTGTCAATATGATCATCAAAAAAATGTACATTTTACATCAGATAACTTGAATTACCCAAAAAATAAATATTACTTTTTATCTAAAATTATAAAGGTACATTTATAAGGTTTATTTATAAGGTAAAATAAAAAATATATAATATATAATATCACTTCTAATTTATACTTATTTTACAACAATTTCGTTTTGTAACTTTACATTTAAAAAACATACATTATTATTAACAAGGCTTTAAATAGATGTTAAATAAATGGTCAATTTAAACCATATGTAATTCATTATTAAAAAAAAATAATTTAATAGCATCAGCTCAAAATTAAATTTCTTCCGCTGCCACCTGTGTCACATTCAGTGTGTCACTGAGACCTTCTCTGTAGCCTTCATCAGCTCAGAGAGGTGAGTCACCTCCTCCTCTTCCTCACAGGGTGAGCCTGGAAAGCAAGGTGCCACAGGTGGGGGCGGAGACCGCGGACCCCCCGGACCGGTTGGACCACCTGGACTCACTGGACCTTCAGGAGAGCCAGGCAGAGAGGTCAGTGAAAGAGCAGCACACAGCAGGCGGAGGCCATTAAAAGTCATCATGTGACTCAATGCTGCGTCATGTGACAGGGCAATGCTGGATCTGATGGACCTCCTGGTAGAGACGGTTCTCCTGGAATCAAGGTGAGACTTTTACTTCAAAATCCCAAATTATAGTATTTTCGGACATATGAAATAGTGTATTGGAATGTATACAAGTATATGTATATGTATGTATATATATATATATATATATATATATATATATATATATATATATATATATATATATATATATATATATATATATATATATATATATATATATATATATATATATATATATATATATATATATATATATATATGTATATGTACAAGAGTATGTATACAAATATATGTATGTATATAAGTATATGTGTATATGTACAAGTGTATGTATAAAAGTATATGTATGTATATATGTATATGTGCATATGTACAAGAGTATGTATACAAGTACATGTATATGTATGTATATAAGTATATGTGTATATGTACAAGTGTATGTATGAAAGTATATGTATGTATATGTGTATATGTACAAGTGTATGCATATGTATGTATATATGTATATGTGTATATGTACAAGTGTATGTATAAAATGATATGTGTGTATGTATGTATACGTGTATATGTACAAGTATATGTATGTATATGTATGTATATATGTATATTTGTATATGTACAAGTGTATGTATAAAAGTATATGTATGTATATATGTATATGTGTATATGTACAAGAGTATGTATACAAGTACATGTATATGTATGTATATAAGTATATGTGTATATGTACAAGTGTATGTATGAAAGTATATGTATGTATATATGTATATGTGTATATGTACAAGTATATGTATGTATATGTATGTATATATGTACAAGTGTATGTATAAAAGTATATGTATGTATATATGTATATGTGTATATGTACAAGAGTATGTATACAAGTACATGTATATGTATGTATATAAGTGTATGTGTATATGTACAAGTGTATGTATGAAAGTATATGTATGTAGATATGTATATGTGTATATGTACAAGTGTATGCATATGTATGTATATATGTATATGTGTATATATACAAATGTATGTATAAAAGTATATGTGTGTATATATGTATATGTGTATATGTACAAGGGTATGTATACAAGTATATGTATATGTATGTGTATATGTACAAGTGTATGTATGAAAGTATATGTATGTATATATGTATATGTGTATATGTACAAGTGTATGTATGAAAGTATATGTATGTATATGTGTATATGTACAAGTGTATGCATATGTATGTATATATGTATATGTGTATATGTACAAGTGTATGTATAAAAGTATATGTGTGTATGTATGTATACGTGTATATGTACAAGTATATGCATGTATATGTATGTATATATGTATATGTGTATATGTACAAGTGTATGTATAAAAGTATATGTAAGTATATATGTATATGTGTATATGTACAAGAGTATGTATACAAGTACATGTATATGTATGTATATAAGTATATGTGTATATGTACAAGTGTATGTATGAAAGTATATGTATGTATATATGTATATGTACAAGTATATGTACAAGTATATGTATGTGTATGTATGTATATATGTATATGTGTATATGTACAAGTGTATGTATAAAAGTATATGTATGTATATATGTATATGTGTATATGTACAAGAGTATGTATACAAGTACATGTATATGTATGTATATAAGTATATGTGTATATGTACAAGTGTATGTATGAAAGTATATGTATGTAGATATGTATATGTGTATATGTACAAGTGTATGCATATGTATGTATATATGTATATGTGTATATATACAAATGTATGTATAAAAGTATATGTGTGTATATATGTATATGTGTATATGTACAAGGGTATGTATACAAGTATATGTATATGTATGTGTATATGTACAAGTGTATGTATGAAAGTATATGTATGTATATATGTATATGTGTATATGTACAAGTGTATGTATGAAAGTATATGTATGTATATGTGTATATGTACAAGTGTATGCATATGTATGTATATATGTATATGTGTATATGTACAAGTGTATGTATAAAATTATATGTGTGTATGTATGTATACGTGTATATGTACAAGTATATGTATGTATATGTATGTATATATGTATATTTGTATATGTACAAGTGTATGTATAAAAGTATATGTATGTATATATGTATATGTGTATATGTACAAAAGTATGTATACAAGTACATGTATATGTATGTATATAAGTATATGTGTATATGTACAAGTGTATGTATGAAAGTATATGTATGTATATATGTATATGTGTATATGTACAAGTATATGTATGTATATGTATGTATATATGTATATGTGTATATGTACAAGTGTATGTATAAAAGTATATGTATGTATATATGTATATGTGTATATGTACAAGAGTATGTATACAAGTACATGTATATGTATGTATATAAGTATATGTGTATATGTACAAGTGTATGTATGAAAGTATATGTATGTAGATATGTATATGTGTATATGTACAAGTGTATGCATATGTATGTATATATGTATATGTGTATATATACAAATGTATGTATAAAAGTATATGTGTGTATATATGTATATGTGTATATGTACAAGGGTATGTATACAAGTATATGTATATGTATGTGTATATGTACAAGTGTATGTATGAAAGTATATGTATGTATATATGTATATGTGTATATGTACAAGTGTATGTATGAAAGTATATGTATGTATATGTGTATATGTACAAGTGTATGCATATGTATGTATATATGTATATGTGTATATGTACAAGTGTATGTATAAAAGTATATGTGTGTATGTATGTATATGTGTATATGTACAAGCGTATGTATGTATATGTATGTTTATATGTATATGTGTATATGTACAAGTGTATGTATAAAAGTATATGTATGTATATATGTATATGTGTATATGTACAAGAGTATGTATACAAGTACATGTATATGTATGTATATAAGTATATGTGTATATGTACAAGTGTATGTATGAAAGTATATGTATGTATATATGTATATGTGTATATGTACAAGTATATGTATGTATATGTATGTATATATGTATATGTGTATATGTACAAGTGTATGTATAAAAGTATATGTATGTATATATGTATATGTGTATATGTACAAGAGTATGTATACAAGTACATATATATGTATGTATATAAGTATATGTGTATATGTACAAGTATATGTATGTATATGTATGTATATATGTATATGTGTATATGTACAAGTGTATGTATAAAAGTATATGTATGTATATATGTATATGTGTATATGTACAAGAGTATGTATACAAGTACATGTATATGTATGTATATAAGTATATGTGTATATGTACAAGTGTATGTATGAAAGTATATGTATGTAGATATGTATATGTGTATATGTACAAGTGTATGCATATGTATGTATATATGTATATGTGTATATGTACAAATGTATGTATAAAAGTATATGTGTGTATATATGTATATGTGTATATGTACAAGAGTATGTATACAAGTATATGTATATGTATGTGTATATGTACAAGTGTGTGTATGAAAGTATATGTATGTATATATGTATATGTGTATATGTACAAGTATATGTATGTATATGTATGTATATATGTATATGTGTGTATGTACAAGTGTATGTATAAAAGTATATGTATGTATATGTGTATATGTACAAGTGTATGTATATGTATGTATATATGTATATGTGTATATGCACAAGTGTATGTATAAAAGTATATGTATGTATATATGTATATGTGTATATGTACAAGAGTATGTATACAAGTATATGTATATGTATGTGTATATGTATATGTGCATATGTACAAGTGTATGTATAAAAGTATATGTATGTATATATGTACAGTATATGTGTATATGTACAAGTGTATGTATAAAAGTAAATGTATGTATATATGTACAAGTGTATGTATATGTATGTATATATGTATATGTTTATATGTACAAGTGTATGTATAAAAGGGCTTTTAGTAAAAACCTGCTGGGAACAAGCGGTTTTTATGTGTCTGTAGCTTTAATGCTAATGAGCCGCGTGTCTCCAAGAAGTGTTTATCCACATAAGAAAGATGTCATACAACAACGTAGCATCACAGAACGCGACAGGAGGACACAAACATTAGCGACACCACTGACTTTACATTTGAACATCATTTTAGGTTGGCAGCAGTAGCATAGCTATGTTAGCTACATGCTAACATTACACCCCCTGTTTAACAGCAACTTCATGTTTAGTTAGCCTTTTTGCGGAAGAAAAACTACTTTATTAAAATGTTAGATCGGTAGCTGACTGGCAGATAATTGACAGAGCTCCAGGCACCATTTTAAGATGTGTAGTGAAGCCCAGGATAAGACTATTTACCCTAATGACGTAGCATAGCTATATTAACTAAATGCTAACATTACGATAACATTAATAACATGCTAGGTTAGCAACTATAGCATAGTTATGTAAGCTACATGCCAAGATTACATCTGAACACTGTGCTAGGTTAAAAACACTAGCACAGCTATGTTAGCTACATGCTAATGTTATATTTCAACATTATTTTAGGTTAGCAACACTATCATGGCTATGTGAGCTACATTTTACCAATACATGAGAACATCCTGATACATTAGCAACACTAGCGTAGCTATGTGTACTACATGCTGACATTACATTTTAAAATCAATCTAGGCTAGCAACACTAGCATAGCTAAATGAGCTACATGCAAAACTGGCATAGCTTTGTTAGCTGCATGCTAATATCACTGTTCAACATCATTCTAGGTTAGCAACACTAGCATAGCTATGTTAGCTACATGCTAACATTACACTCACTGTTTAACAGCAACTTCATGTTTGGTTAGCTTATTTGCAAAATAACAAACAAATAACTAAAATGATACATCGGTAGCTGACTGGCAGATAATCGACAGAGCTCCAGGCTGCATTTTAAGTTGTGTAGTGAAGCCCAAGACAAGAGTATTTTCCTTATTGATGTTAAATGTTACCATTTGTCAATAAATGTGATTAATTAGCGTCCTTGTTTGTGTGTCCTAAGGGTGACCGCGGTA
This sequence comes from Entelurus aequoreus, assembly GCF_033978785.1. Taxonomy (NCBI): domain Eukaryota; kingdom Metazoa; phylum Chordata; class Actinopteri; order Syngnathiformes; family Syngnathidae; genus Entelurus; species Entelurus aequoreus. The sequence goes on along the minus strand of NC_084756.1, from coordinate 11,551,319 downwards.
ACACGGGTCCTGTTGGTGCCCCCGGTGCTCCGGGAGGCACCGGTGCCTCCGGCCCAGTCGGTCCTACTGGAAAACAAGGAGACCGAGGAGAGGCTGTAAGTCCAGCACCAGATGAAGAAGGTTTACGTTACAAAAAACAATCAACTCAGCACATTTGGTTCTTCCTCCTCAGGGGGCACAAGGACCTGCTGGGTCTCCCGGACCTGCTGGAGCCAGAGGAATGCCCGTATGATGACTACTGATTTATTTTATTTTGAAATTATTTGTATTTTATTTTATTAATGCTTATGTTTACTTTTTGCATTCTATGTTATTGTTCTATTTATTTAATCTATATTTGTATTTATTCATGAGGCATTTGACTTTTTCCCAGGGACCCCAAGGACCCCGGGGGGATAAGGGTGAGGGCGGAGAGTCTGGTGAGAGAGGACAGAAGGGACACCGAGGTTTCACCGGTCTTCAGGGTCTTCCCGGACCTCCAGTAAGGACCCATTGTCCAATACCCTTATAACTGGAATGGTGTGTAAAAAGGTGGTTTGTTGTGTTCTAGGGTCAATCTGGGGACCAGGGTGCTACTGGACCTTCTGGACCTTCTGGACAAAGAGTGAGGACACACTAACAATTCTCTCAATATTAATAAAAGCTTGTGGTTAAAACCAGTTTCATCACAGGGACCACCAGGACCTATTGGACCAGCTGGAAAGGACGGTTCAAACGGTCTGCCCGGACCCATCGGACCCCCTGGACCACGTGGTCGCGGTGGAGATACCGGTCCCTCTGTGAGTACGACGAGAAAGAACATGAAATATAACTGGAAGAGACCATTCCTGAAGGACTTGCGTGTGAATGCTCCAATGCTGAAGTTGAACTGAACATTTGACAGAATTAATGTAAGAATAGTTTGACTGTTGGAATGGATTCAATAGGTTGAAAAATGTGGGAATTGTGCAATTTGGAAAAATGTCCCATTCATTTCAATGGGAACTTTCTGGAATTTTGAGAAAAACTGGATTTTTTTGAAAATGATTAGCAGCATGAATGTCCTGAATGAGCTGAATTGGTTGGTGTTGGAATTGTTTAAATCGGTCAAGAAATGTTGAATAAGTAACTGTTTTTAATTGAGAATTTCCTGGAATTTGGGGAAAAACGGGAATTTTTCTAGTTCCTTAACCTACTTTGGTTTTTGTCCTGAATATGAAGAGTGTTTTGACGGTGGAACGTTTGAAATGGGTTGAAAAATGTGAATGGAGTAGTCGAACTTAAGGGTGGAAATAGGTTACCAAAAAACGGGAATTCCTGGAAATTTGTTGACTGTGGAAAAATGGTAGTTTGAATGTCTAGGATGAGTTGAATGTGTTAAAGGTAGAATGGTTTGAATGGGTTGAAGAATGTGGGAATTGTGAAAATTTGAAAAATGGCCAATTCATTTTGAATGGGTAAAATGCCAAAAAAAAAAGGAATTATGGGAAATCCAGGATTTTTTTTTTGGAATTGTTGAAGTAGAGCACATAATTCCTGAACAGGCTGAATATTTTGAAGTTGGAACGGTTTGAATCAGATGAAAAATGTAGGAATTGTGGAACTTTGATTTCAATGGGGAATTTCAGAACAAATTGGGAAAATTGGGAAAAGAAGGAATTTCTTTAAAAATGGTTTAAAAAAAACAAACTTGAATGGTCTGAATGAGTTGAAATGGTTGGTGTTGAATTGAGAAATGGTACTACGGAATTTCGGGAAAATCGGGAGTTTTTGCAGTTTAAAAAACAATTTCGTTTTTTTTTCCCTAATTAAGAGGAATGTTTTGACGATGGAACGGTTGAAATACGTTGAAAAATGTGGGAGGAGTAGTCGGCAGAAAAAAGGGTGGAAATAGGGCTTTGGAAAAGCAGGAATTCCTGGAATTTTTTTTAACTTGGAAAAATTATAGTTTAAATTTCCAGAATGGCAGAATGTGTTGAAGGTGGAATGGTTTGAATAGGTTGAAACATGTGGAAATGGTGAAAATTAGAAAAAATGTCCTGGGCAAACCTGGAATTCTGGGAAATCTGGAAATGTTTACAGTTCAAAAAACAACTTTTTTTTTTGTCCTGATTAAGAAGAATGTTTTGACAGTAGAACGGTTGAAATGTGTTGAAAAATGTGGAAGGAGTAGTCGCCAGGAAAAAGGGTGAAAATAGGACTTTGTAAAATAATGAATTCTGGAAAATCCTGGAATTTTTTGGAACTTGGAAAAATGTTAGTTTGAATTTCCAGAATGATGGAATGTGTTGAAGGTGGAATGGTTTGAATAGGTTGAAACATGTGGAAATGGTGAAAGTTTGAAAATATGTCCCGGAAAACCTAGAATTCTGGGAAATCTGGGAATTTTTACAGTTCGAAAAACAACTTTGTTTTTTGTCTTGATTAAGAGGAATGTTTTGACGGTGGAACGGTTGAAATGCATTGAAAAATGTGGAAGAAGTAGTCGCCAGAAAAAAGGGTAGAAATAGGGCTTTGGAAAAGCAGGAATTTCTGGATTTTTTTTTTTACTTGGAAAAATGATAGTTTGAATTTTCAGAATGGTAGAATGTGTTGAAGGTGGAATAGTTTGAATTGGTTGAAACATGTGGAAATGGTGAAAGTTTGAAAACATTTCCAGAAAAACCTGGAATTCTGGGAAATCCTGGAATTACTTTGAACTTGGAAAAATTATAGTTTGAATTTCCAGAATGGTAGAATGGTTTGAATAGGTTGAAACATGTGGGAATGGTGAAAATTTGAAAAAAATGTCCCGGAAAACCTATGATTCTGGGAAATCCTGGATTTTTTTTAAACTTGGAAAAATTATGGTTTGAATTTCCAGAATGGTGGAATGTGTTGAAGGTGGAATGGTTTGAATAGGTTGAAACATGTGGGAATGGTGAACATTTGAAAAAATGTCCCGGAAAATCTGGTATTCTGGGAAACCCTGGAATTTTTTTAACTTGGAAAAATGATAGTTTGAATTTCCAGGATGGTGGAATGTGTTGAATGGTTTGAATAGGTTGAAAAATGTGTTAATGTTGAAAATTTGAAAACATGTCCCGGAAAACCTGGAATTCTGGGAAATCCTGGAATTTTTTTGAACTTGGAAAAATGATAGTTTGAATTTCCAGAATGGTGGAATGTGTTGAATAGGTTGAAACATGTGGAAATGGTGAACATTTTAAAAAATGTCACGGAAAACCTGGAATTCTGGGAAATCCTGGATTTTTTTTTAAACTTGGAAAAATTATGGTTTGAATTTCCAGAATGGTGGAATGTGTTGAAGGTGGAATGGTTTGAATAGGTTGAAACATGTGGGAATGGTGAACATTTGAAAAAATGTCCCGGAAAATCTGGTATTCTGGGAAACCCTGGAATTTTTTGAACTTGGAAAAATGATAGTTTGAATTTCCAGGATGGTGGAATGTGTTGAAGGTGGAATGGTTTGAATAGGTTGAAAAATGTGTTAATGTTGAAAATTTGAAAAAATGTCCCGGAAAACCTGGAATTCTGGGAAATCCTGGAATTTTTTTGAACTTGGAAAAATGATAGTTTGAATTTCCAGAATGGTGGAATGTGTTGAATAGGTTGAAACATGTGGAAATGGTGAACATTTTAAAAAATGTCACGGAAAACCTGGAATTCTGGGAAATCCTGGATTTTTTTTAAACTTGGAAAACTTATGGTTTGAATTTCCAGAATGGTGGAATGTGTTGAAGGTGGAATGGTTTGAATAGGTTGAAACATGTGGAAATGGTGGAAGTTTAAAAATGGCCAATTCATTTTGAATGGTAAAAATGTCCTGGAAAACCTGGAATTCTGGGAAATCTGGGAATTTTTGGAATTTGTCAAGGGAAAGCCCGCGATTCCCGAATAGGCTGAACAGTTTGAAGTTGGAAGGCTTTGAATCAGATGACAAATGTGGAAGTTAGAGTGCGCCAAAATCTGGAGAAGAGGAATAAGTTGAATAATACATAGATGAATTTTGGTGTAGAAAAGCATATTTGTGAATGTTTTGGAGCATTCACACAATAACAAATGAAGTAAGTAACAAGGTGGATTCCCTCTTGACCATCAGGGTCCTCCTGGAAACCCCGGACTCCCCGGTCCTCCCGGCCCGCCCGGCCCCGGCATCGACATGTCCGCTTTCGCCGGCTTGGGTCAGACGGAGAAGTCCCCAGATCCTCTCCGGTACATGAGAGCCGACCAGGCCTCCGGAAACCTGCGGCAGCACGACGCCGAGGTGGACGCCACGCTCAAGTCCCTCAACAACCAGATCGAGAACATCCGCAGCCCGGAAGGTTCCAAGAAGAACCCGGCTCGCACCTGCAGGGACCTCAAGCTCTGCCATCCTGACTGGAAGAGCGGTGAGCGGCAGTTAGCATTTAGCAACTACAGTCGTGGTCAAAAGTTGACATACACTTGTAAAGAACATCATGTCATGGCTGTCTGGAGTTTTAAATACTTTCTGCAACTCTTATTTTTTTGTGATAGAGTGATTGGAGCACATACTTGTTGGTCACAAAAAACATTCATGAAGTTTGCTTCTTTTATGAATTTATTATGGGTCTACTGAAAATGTGAGCAAATCAAAAGTATACATACAGCAATGTTAATATTTGGTATTTTGGTAGCCATTCACAAGCTTCTGCTTGAATTTTTGACCACTCCTCTTGACCAAATTGGTGCAGTTCAGCTAAATGTGTTGGTTTTCTGACATGGACTTGTTTCTTCAGCATTGTCCACACGTTTAAGTCAGGACTTTGGGAAGGCCATTTTAAAACCTTAAATCTCGCCTAATTTAGCCATTCCTTTACCACTTTTGACGGGGGTCATTGTCCTGTTGGAACACCCAACTGCGCCCAAGACCCAACCTCCGGGCCAATGATTTTAGGTTGTCCTGAAGAATTTGGAGGTAATCCTCATTTTCATTGTCCCATTTACTCTCTGTAAAGCACCAGTTCCATTGGCAGCAAAACAAGCCCAGAGCATAATACTACCACCACCATGCTTGACGGTAGGTATGGTGTCCCTGGGACCTTTTCTCCTCCAAACATATTGCTGAGTATTGTGGCCAAACAGCTCAATTTTTGTTTCATTTGACATAACATGGACAAAAATAATACGTTCTATATTAGAAAGTATCCAGTAACAAACGTGTCCACATCATTCAACTTACTGTCATGACCTTAACTTGATGAATTATTGTGGTCTCTAGGTGTACGGAAAAACAATTACCGTATTTTCCGCACTATAAGGCGCACCGGATTATAAGGCGCACCTTCAATGAATGGCCTATTTCAAAACGTAGTTCATATATAAGGTGCACCGCATTATGGTAAATAAAATGGTAAATGGGTTGTACTTGTATAGCGCTTTTCTACCTTTTTTATTAAGGAACTCAAAGCGCTTTGACACATTCACCCATACACACACACATTCACACACTGATGGCGGGAGGCGCACCACATTATAAGGCGCATAGAATAGACGCTACAGTAGAGGCTGGGGCTGCGAGACCTGTTGTGGCTCAATATTGGTCCATATATAAGGCGCACCATATTATAAGGCGCACTGTCCATCCATTCATTCAATCATTCTTAAAGTAATCTTACTTATCTCATCATATGAAATATGACTTACTTCACCAATTATTATTATTAAATTCTTACTATTATTTATTTATTTATTTTTATTGTGATTACTTATGGAGTTTATTGTGAATAAATTAAGAACAGGAAGTGAACAAAAAGTTTTAGCAACTGTTATGTAAAGAAAAGGGGTAGGATTAAATAAGCTCTGCTTCTTCCTACTCCTTTTCGAACATGTTGAAAAGAGAAACTGGAAATTGTGATGTATCATGTTGTATGCTTGCATGTTCGAAATAAACTCAAACTCAAACTCAAACTCAAACTCAAACTGTCAGCTTTTGAGAAAATTGGAGGTTTTTAGGTGCGCCTTATAGTGCGGAAAATACGGTACTACTCCACTTCAAATTAAGGACAGAAGGTCTTATCGTTGTCCATGTGATGTCAGATGAAACAAAAAATGGAGCTGTTTGGTCAAAATACCCAGCAATATGTTTGGAGGAGAAAAGGTGAGGCCTTTAATCCCGGGAACACCATAACTACCGTCAAGCATAGTGGTGGTAGTGTAATGCTCTGGGCCTGTTTTGCTGCCAGTAGAACTGGTGCTTTATAGAGAGTAAATGGGACAATGAAAAAGGAGGATTACCTCCAAATTCTTCAGGACAAGCTAAAATCATCAGCCCGGAGGTTGCGTCTTGGGCGCAGTTGGGTGTTCCAACAGGACAATGACCCCAAACACACGTCAAAAGTGGTAAAGGAATGGCTAAATCAGGCTAGAACGAAGGTTTTAGAATGGCCTTCCCAAAGTGTGGACAATGCTGAAGAAACAAGTCCATGTCAGAAAACCAACACATTTAGCTGAACTGCACCAATTTTGTTAAGAGGAGTGGTCAAAAATTCAAGCAGAAGCTTGTGGATGGCTACCAAAAGCGACAAATTAGGGTGTGCATTATCCACTTTAGCCACCAGATGGCAGTAAAATGTTGAATATGTTCAAATGCGAGATCCACCCAGAAATGGGGCCATATAAATCCCTATTGTACTGTAGCTGGTACCCTTTACTTAACCATGTGGTCTCCCATAGGAGAGTACTGGATCGACCCCAACCAGGGCTGCACCGTGGACGCCATCAAGGTGTTCTGCAACATGGAGACGGGCGAGTCCTGTGTCCGTCCAAAACCTTCCAGCATTCCTCGCAAGAACTGGTGGTTCAGCAAGAGCAAGGACCGCAAACACGTTTGGTTTGGAGAGACCATGAATGGAGGATTCCACGTAAGTCGACAACACCCGGACTATTAGTGTGTATTTGTTGGTCCTGTCTTACATATAGAGGAGAGATTCCTAAAAACAGCGGACTTTAACTTTAACTTGAACACTTCTGTCATTTAGAAAATCTTTGACTAGCCTTTTTTTCCAATGTGTTCCAAAATATGCAGAGTACTCTTGTAATATAGAGGATCTTTGACTAACAGTTTTAGCAGCTACAAGAGAAAGGGGATTAATACATCCTAAATATGCAGAGTCCTCTTGTCATATAGAGGATCTTTGACTAACAGTTTTAGCAGCTACAAGAGAAAGGGGATTAATACATCCTAAATATGCAGAGTCCTCTTGTCATATAGAGGATCTTTGACTAACAGTTTTAGCAGCTACAAGAGAAAGGGGATTAATACATCCTAAATATGCAGAGTCCTCTTGTCATATAGAGGATCTTTGACTAACAGTTTTAGCAGCTACAAGAGAAAGGGGATTAATACATCCTAAATATGCAGAGTCCTCTTGTCATATAGAGGATCTTTGAATAACAGTTTTAGCAGCTACAAGAGGAAGGGGATTAATACATCCTAAATATGCAGAGTCCTCTTGTCATATAGAGGATCTTTGACTAACAGTTTTAGCAGCTACAAGAGAAAGGGGATTAATACATCCTAAATATGCAGAGTCCTCTTGTCATATAGAGGATCTTTGACTAACAGTTTTAGCAGCTACAAGAGGAAGGGGATTAATACATCCTAAATATGCAGAGTCCTCTTGTCATATAGAGGATCTTTGACTAACAGTTTTATCAGCTACAAGAAATAAAGAGTAATTATCTATCCTAAATATGCAGAATACTCTTGTCATATAGAGGCTCTTTGACTAGCATTTTGTAGTAGATTCCTAAAAACAGTGAAACACTTCTGTCATTTCTTTGCTAATCAAATCATTGACTAGCTTTTTTTTTCAGTGTGTTCCAAAATATGCAGAGGACTCTTGTCATATAGAGGATCTTTGACTAACGTTTTTTGCAGCTACAAGAGGAAGGGGATTTATATATCCAAAATATGCAGAATACTCTTGTAATATAGAGGATCTTTGACTAACAGTTTTAGCAGCTACAAGAGAAAGGGGATTAATACATCCTAAATATGCAGAGTCCTCTTGTCATATAGAGGATCTTTGACTAACAGTTTTAGCAGCTACAAGAGAAAGGGGATTAATACATCCTAAATATGCAGAGTCCTCTTGTCATATAGAGGATCTTTGACTAACAGTTTTAGCAGCTACAAGAGAAAGGGGATTAATACATCCTAAATATGCAGAGTCCTCTTGTCATATAGAGGATCTTTGACTAACAGTTTTAGCAGCTACAAGAGAAAGGGGATTAATACATCCTAAATATGCAGAGTCCTCTTGTCATATAGAGGATCTTTGAATAACAGTTTTAGCAGCTACAAGAGGAAGGGGATTAATACATCCTAAATATGCAGAGTCCTCTTGTCATATAGAGGATCTTTGACTAACAGTTTTAGCAGCTACAAGAGAAAGGGGATTAATACATCCTAAATATGCAGAGTCCTCTTGTCATATAGAGGATCTTTGACTAACAGTTTTAGCAGCTACAAGAGGAAGGGGATTAATACATCCTAAATATGCAGAGTCCTCTTGTCATATAGAGGATCTTTGACTAACAGTTTTATCAGCTACAAGAAATAAAGAGTAATTATCTATCCTAAATATGCAGAATACTCTTGTCATATAGAGGCTCTTTGACTAGCATTTTGTAGTAGATTCCTAAAAACAGTGAAACACTTCTGTCATTTCTTTGCTAATCAAATCATTGACTAGCTTTTTTTTTCAGTGTGTTCCAAAATATGCAGAGGACTCTTGTCATATAGAGGATCTTTGACTAACGTTTTTTGCAGCTACAAGAGGAAGGGGATTTATATATCCAAAATATGCAGAATACTCTTGTAATATAGAGGATCTTTGACTAACAGTTTTAGCAGCTACAAGAGAAAGGGGATTAATACATCCTAAATATGCAGAGTCCTCTTGTCATATAGAGGATCTTTGACTAACAGTTTTAGCAGCTACAAGAGAAAGGGGATTAATACATCCTAAATATGCAGAGTCCTCTTGTCATATAGAGGATCTTTGACTAACAGTTTTAGCAGCTACAAGAGAAAGGGGATTAATACATCCTAAATATGCAGAGTCCTCTTGTCATATAGAGGATCTTTGACTAACAGTTTTAGCAGCTACAAGAGAAAGGGGATTAATACATCCTAAATATGCAGAGTCCTCTTGTCATATAGAGGATCTTTGAATAACAGTTTTAGCAGCTACAAGAGGAAGGGGATTAATACATCCTAAATATGCAGAGTCCTCTTGTCATATAGAGGATCTTTGACTAACAGTTTTAGCAGCTACAAGAGAAAGGGGATTAATACATCCTAAATATGCAGAGTCCTCTTGTCATATAGAGGATCTTTGACTAACAGTTTTAGCAGCTACAAGAGGAAGGGGATTAATACATCCTAAATATGCAGAGTCCTCTTGTCATATAGAGGATCTTTGACTAACAGTTTTATCAGCTACAAGAAATAAAGAGTAATTATCTATCCTAAATATGCAGAATACTCTTGTCATATAGAGGCTCTTTGACTAGCATTTTGTAGTAGATTCCTAAAAACAGTGAAACACTTCTGTCATTTCTTTGCTAATCAAATCATTGACTAGCTTTTTTTTTCAGTGTGTTCCAAAATATGCAGAGGACTCTTGTCATATAGAGGATCTTTGACTAACGTTTTTTGCAGCTACAAGAGGAAGGGGATTTATATATCCAAAATATGCAGAATACTCTTGTCATATAGAGGATCTTTGACTAACATTTTTTGCACCTACAAGAGGAAGGGGATTTATCTATCCAAAATATGCAGAGGACTCTTGTCATTTAGAGGATCTTTGACTAGCTTTTTTTGCAGCTACAAGAGGAAAGGGAATTTATACACCCAAAATATGCAGAATACTCTTGTCATATAGAGGATCTTTGACTAGCATTTTGTAGTAGATTCCTAAAAACAGCGAAACTCTTCTGTCATTTCTTTGCTAGTCAAATCTTTGACTAGCTTTTTTTTTCAGTGTGTTCTAAAATATGTAGAGTCCTTTTGTCATATAGAGGATCTTTGACTAACGTTTTTTGCAGCTACAAGAGGAAGGGGATTTATATATCCAAAATATGCAGAGGACTCTTGTCATTTAGAGGATCTTTGACTAGCTTTTTTTGCAGCTACAAGAGGAAAGGGAATTTATACACCCAAAATATGCAGAATACTCTTGTCATATAGAGGATCTTTGACTAGCATTTTGTAGTAGATTCCTAAAAACAGCGAAACTCTTCTGTCATTTCTTTGCTAGTCAAATCTTTGACTAGCTTTTTTTTTCAGTGTGTTCTAAAATATGTAGAGTCCTCTTGTCATATAGAGGATCTTTGACTAACGTTTTTTGAAGCTACAAGAGGAAGGGGATTTATATATCCAAAATATGCAGAGGACTCTTGTCATATAGAGGATCTTTGACTAACGTTTTTTTGCAGCTACAAGAGGAAGGGGATTTATACATCCAAAATATGCAGATGACTCTTGTCATATAGAGGATCTTTGACTTAACATTTGTTGCAGCTACAAGAGGAAGGGTGGATTTATACATCCAAAATATGCAGAGTCTTCTTGTCATATAGAGGATCTTTGACTAACATTTTTTGCACCTACAAGAGGAAGGGGATTTTTCTATCCAAAATATGCAGATGACTCTTGTCATATAGAGGATCTTTGACTAGCTTTTTTTGCACCTACAAGAGGAAAGGGAATTTATATATTCAAAATATACAGAGTCCTCTTGTCATATAGAGGATCTTTGACTTAACATTTTTTGCAGCTACAAGAGGAAGGGGATTTATATATCCAAAATGTGCAGAGTCTTCTTGTCATATAGAGTATCTTTGACTAGCATGTTTTGCAGCTACAAGAGGAAAGGGAATTTGTATACCCAAAATATGCAGAGTCCTCCTGTCATATAGAGGATCTTTGACTAACTTTTTTTTCAGCTACAAGAGGAAAGGGGATTTATATATCCAAAATATGCAGAGTACTCTTGTCATATAGAAGATCTTTGACTTAACATTTTTTGCAGCTACAAGAGGAAGGGGATTTATATATCCAAAATATGCAGAGTCTTCTTGTTATATAGAGGATCTTTGACTATAATGTTTTGCAGCTACAGGAGGATGAGGAAGAGGTACTTTTAAGACATGGCTAGCTAGCTAGCACCTAACGTCCATCCACAGTCGGCAGTGTTTTAGCTACTTCTAAATCACTAATCCTCGCCTCCAATGGCGACAAATAAAGTAAGTTTCTTACAAGTATTATTATCACTGGAGGACGAGTAATAGCTAAACATGGTTCACTACACACCGTAGGAGGATATAGCTCACCGGCGTCACAATGTAAACAAACACCATGGGTGGATCTACACCTGACATCCACTGTAATGATACCAAGTACAAGAGCATATGTACGCGATACTACTATAATTACATCGATTATTTTTTAGTATCACAAAATCTTTTTTCTTTTAAAATGTATATTATGTTTATAAACTCAGGAAATACGTCCTTGGACACATGAAGACTTAAATGATGACCAATGTATGATCCTGTAACTACTTGGTATCGGATCGATACCTAAATGTGTGGTATCATCCAAAACTAATGTAAAAGAATCAAACAACAGAAGAATAAGTGATTATTGCATTTTAACAGAAGTGTAAATAGAACATGTTAAACCAGAAAATAAGCAGATATTAACAGTAAATTAACAAGTAGATTAATAATACTTTTTTACAGTTTGTCCCTCAACATGACAAAATAATAGAATGATAAATGACACAATATGTTACTGCATATGTCAGCAGACTAATTAGGAGCCTTTGTTTGTTTACTTACTACTAAAAGACAAGTTGTCTAGTATGTTCTCTATTTAATTTAAGGAAAACATTACAATAATAAACATATGTTTAATGTACCCTAAGATTGGTGGTTAAAATAAAGACAATAATGACATTTTTTGTGGTGCCCTTTATTTAGAAAAGTACTGGTACCGGTACCAAAATATTGGTATCGCGACAACCCTATACAGCAGCTGTTATATAGAGGACTTTTGACAGGACTTTGTATTGTCAATCATAAAAATAAAAGTGCTGCTGTCATATAGACGATCTTTGACTAGCATTGGTATATTTTGCAGTAGGTTTTTAAAAAAAGTACAGGGTTAAAGCCCATAGTGTCTTATTTGCTGCAGTATTTAAATTTCTCCATGCCCTCATTCTCTTCTTGGATAACAAGTGTTTGCATGTGTTACTCAATCCGCCGTCCTCCTTTGCCCAGTTTAACTACGGCGACGACAACCTGGCGCCCAACACGGCCGCCATCCAGATGACCTTCCTGAGGCTGCTGTCCACCGAGGCCTCCCAGAACCTGACCTACCACTGCAAGAACAGCATCGCCTACATGGACGCGGCTGCGGGCAACCTGAAGAAGGCCATGCTGCTGCAGGGCTCCAACGACGTGGAGATCCGCGCCGAGGGCAACAGCCGCTTCACGTACAGCGTGATGGAGGACGGCTGCACGGTGAGACACGCCAGTAACACTCATGTCTTCGGATTGTTACTGCATGGAAGTTTGAATTTTGTGCACTGAATTATTTATTTTTTTCGACAAATTATGCTGACAAATTTAAATGAATAAAAATGTGCAAAAATAATCAGTGTATAAAATGCAGTTTAAAAGAATTCAGTGTATAAAAATAAAAAAAATAAATACCAAAAAAAATATATATATATACATACATAGACATTATATATATACATACATATTTTTATATATAAACATATATATATACATACATATATACACATATATATATATACACGCATATACATATACACAATATTATATATAATTACACATATACTGTATATATATATATATATATATATATATATATATATAATATATATATATATATATATATATATATATATATATATATATATATATATATATATATATATATATATATATATATATATATATATATATATTAGGGGTGTGGGAAAAAATCGATTCGAATTCTAATCACGATTCTCACGTTGTGCGATTCAGAATCGATTCTCATTTTTAAAAAATCGATTTTTAAATTTAAAAAAATTATATATATATATATATATATATATATATATATATATATATATATATATATATATATATATATATATATATATATATATATATATATTTATTTATTTATTTATTTTTTTAATTAATCAATCCAACAAAACAATACACAGCAATACCATAACAATGCAATCCAATTCCAAAACCAAACCCGACCCAACAACACT
>NC_084756.1:11495506-11528006 GCF_033978785.1 Entelurus aequoreus | reverse complement strand
GTTCACCCCGGAGTGCAAGAGCTTGACCAGAGGCTGGCCGGCGTGCTCGCCCAGCCACCCGTGCTCCTCCCACCTGCTGGACTCGCCCAGCGCCCGCACCGAGCTCTCGCACACGATCCCGTTCACCGTCTCGGCCTCCAGGTTGAGGGTCTCCATCAGCTCCTGCAGGGTGCAGTCACAGTGCCAGGGGTTGTGGTAAAGGCGCGTCTTGGCCCGCGTGGACCCCAGCTCCTCCCTGCTGGCTTGTCTCAGCTGGTTGTGCGACAGGTCCAGGAGGCGGAGCTCCGGCCCCAGATGCCGCAGGGCGCCCGAGGACAGCGTGTCGATGCGGTTGTGGGACAGGTCCAGGTCTCGCAGGTGGACCAGGTCCACGAAGGCACTCTCCGGGATGCTGCGGATGTTGTTGCGCTCCAGGTGGAGGGAGACGGTGTCGGGCGGGATGCCCTCGGGGATCTCCTGCAGGCCGGCGTCCGAGCAGAGCACGGTGGACGTGTCCCAGGCACATTGGCAGCTGTCCGGACACGGCGGGGAGGCTTGGCCCCGCAGAGAGGTGCAGCAGAGGAGGATGCACAGCCATGGCAGGAAGTGGCCCACTTGACTTGGTCTTCTGGTGCTGATGTTGCTCCACATGACCCTGAGCACATGGCCGGCCTCACCATAGCCCCCCGACGCCAACGCTATGATGTCACCGCCGGTCTGATGGAGACAAGGACACGGGTCAGTGGGTCATGTGACTCAAAAAGAAACAACACTCATTCTTTCATGCATTTTTTCATGCAAATGTCATCGTTTTCAAGTCTTCTTCTTCTTGTTGCTTTATGACAGTAAAGAGTGTCAGTGACATTACATCAAAAACTAAAAAATGTGACATTTCGCTTCCCAAGTGTGTTACTCATTAAAGTTACAGTATGTGAAATATATACAGTACAGGCCAAAAGTTTGGACACACCTTCTCCTCGTTCAATGTGTTTTCTTTATTTTCATGACTATTTACATTGTAGATTGTCACATCAAAACTATGAATGAACACATATATATGTGTACATATATATGTATATTTGTATGCATATACAGTATATGTATATATGTATGCATACATATGTATGCATATATATGTATACATACATATGTATGCATATATATGTATACATACATATGTATACATATATGTATGCATATATGTATACATATATATGAATATATGTATACATATATGTATATATGTATACATATATGTATATATGTATACATATATGTATGCATATATACATATATATGTATACATATATATGTATATATGTATACATATATATGTATACATATATATGTATATATGTATACATATATATATATATATGTATACATATATATGTATACATAAATACATATATATGTATACATATATACATATATGTATACATACAGTATATTCATATATATGTATACATATATGTATGTATATATGTATGTATGTATGTATGTATGTATATGTATTTATGTATGTATATATATGTGTATATTTATGTATATTTATGTATGTATATATTTATGTATATATGTATGTATATACAGTACAGGCCGAAAGTTTGGAGACACCTTCTCCTCATTCAATGTGTTTTCTTTATTTTCATGACTATTTACATTGTAGATTGTCACATCAAAACTATGAATGAACACATGTGGAGTTATGTACTTAACGAAAAAAGGTGAAATAACTGAACACATGTTTTAAATTGTAGTTTCTTCAAAATAGCCACCCTTTGCTCTGATTACTCCTTTGCACACTCTTGGCATTCTCTCCATGAGCTTCAAGCATTTCAGGTGACTACCTCTTGAAGCTCATGGAGAGAATGCCAAGAGTGTGCAAAGCAGTAATCAGAGCAAAGGGTGGCTATTTTGAAGAAACTACAATACAAAACATGTGTTCAGTTATTTCACCTTTTTTTGTTAAGTACATAACTCCACATGTGTTCATTCATAGTTTTGATGTGACAATCTACAATGTAAATAGTCATGAAAATAAAGAAAACACATTGAGTGAGAAGGTGTGTCCAAACGTTTGGCCTGGACTGTATTTAGAAAGTATTTACAAAAAAGATAATAGTACGGTATTAATAAAAAGTTGACACAAAATTAAATGAAAATAAAAATAATCAGCATAACCAAACAAAATAATAATAAAAACATTCTTAATAAAACAAAACATTTACAAATAAATACAACTTAAATACATTTTTAAAGAAAAATAAAACATTTGGTACATAAATCAAATAAAATATTACTACTAATAAATAAATAAATCCATATATCAATGATAGAAAAAATATACACCTGTTTCATCAATTAATTACAAATCAAATCAAAACAATAATGAAGAAATTTTTATTTTTTTTTAAAGTTGTTTTCCAATACCGTAAGACAAGAATAATACTAAAAAAACAATGTATACATAAACAAACAACAAAAGGTTCCATTAGGTTTGTATTACTTTTTACATGATGATTAACCATGCAACAATGTTACTTAAGAAAAAAAGAGTATGTAAGCTTAATGTTGACAAAAAAGTAGTAGTAAGTTATTAACATCACCAAAGATAACAAACATAACTTGTTAAACTTTGTTCTGTACAAAGCTAAACAAACGATAACAATATTACAAATAAATTGTAGATAAAATGTAAAATAAATTCTTTAAAAACAATCACACATATTTTTATTTTGTTAACAATGTTACTTTGAAAAATGCATACATGCATACATTAAAAAATGTGAACGAAAATAAACAATTATCAAAATTAAATAAAAACCAAATTACCTGTTCATGCCATACAAATACAAATAAGTCATAGAAATAAAATTAAAACCAATAAATAAGAATCAATTCAGTAGTACCCAACTTAAGTGTGTTATGAGATAAAAGTTGTCTCTTGGCTAATTGTTTGCTTTAAGTTACACGCAAACATTTGAGTTACAAGCATCTCCGCCATTAGATGGAAAATGTCACAGTGAACTTGTTAGCTTGAACCAAAACATCTGCTCTAACTCGCTAGTATTAGCTTATAGCTAGAGATCAACATCATTTTGTTTTCCAAGCATGGGAAAGAAGAAAGTGAGTGTGAAGATATTCATTGAATTAAAAAAAGAAATCCTCAAAAAACATGACTTGGCGGGTCGCCAATTTTGTGCAGCAGTTGGAGCGTACCACTCTAGCAGAATAAGTCTAAGGCCAGCCGAGGAAGTTTAAATTACATCTAAACCGTGGACATTTACATATGAAAATATGGAGAAGCTGCTGATGGTGTGTTTGACGGAGAAGCAGCTGGAAGGACATACTGTAGAAGTCCTCTCTCCAAGTCATAAATTCTGACCATTATTATTATATTACTTCATTATGTTTGTACTACAAAAGAAAGATGTCTATGGAGGAGCTGGTCTGAGAAGTAAAATATGTTCATATGTTGTTAATATTCAGTGTTTTATTGTTCATAGTTAATATTGTAAATCCCACTTTCTTTATTTTCATGTACATTTTGGGTGTCCCATTCAGTAAAAAACTGTAAAATTCCATTCCGTTTTTTTTTTAGTTGGTCTGTCATAACTTTTTTAGAACTCTTTGGGACATTGTGACTTTTGGTATTAGTGTTCCTGGAAAAAAGGGACCCAAACACACATACTGTCCAGCTAAATGTGTATATATTATTTATACACACGTACACATTGGCCCCCCCAGACACATTTTTTTTTCTGAAAGTGGCCCCCGATTCAAAATATTTGCCCAGCTCTGCGCTAGATGGACAGCAGTGCCACATAATGATTGAATAGAGCGACTCCCTAGTGTGTGAATAATTAGTCCTCAGCTGTGTGTTGCCTGCAGCTTTTTCTCATGGATACGTCTAATTCATTCATTCATCTCGTACGTCAAATTCACCTCAATGTCTTGCCCTCATGCATACAAGCCGTCATATTTTACGTGTGTGTGTCCTGTACGGAGATGACAAAAGAGGATGGATGTGTAAGTAAGGCCCGCCGCACGCTATTAACGCCCAGAACATCCATCCAGATGGCGTCTGGCAGCGTCAATAAGAGACCCAGCAGGGACAATCAGGCCAGCCTCCTCCTATTTGCCACAAGATTAGAGTGAGATTGAAATGAGATTAAAATATTGGGAAATCAATAAAAGATGTGAACTCATTTGCATGACAACTAGAAAAGAGAAGTTAAACAAATAAAGAATTCACTTTTTAAGCTTGCTTTTTGCAGTTGAATCAAATAATACAAACAATAATATTCAAAGTTCTACTTAAACTATGAAAAACATCAAATATAAAATATACATTTCTAAACATGAAAATATAGTACATTTAAACAATCTATTACAAAATGTGATCATATCTAATATATATATATATATATATATATATATATATATATATATATATATATATATATATATATATATATATATATATGTAAATATATATATATATATATATATATATATATATATATATATATATATATATATATATATATATATATATATATATATATATATATATATATATATATATATATATATATATATATATTCATTTATTTATTTTACTTTGAAGTATGAAAGCGTCAAATACAAATGTAAAAATGAAATGTTCACACTTTACAGCTTGGGAAAATGACAATATAAAACAATAGTAATACTACAATGTAAAACAATATATATATTTTTTTAGGGTTAGTACAAATTATTTAAAAAAATAAATATATAAATAAAACAGTAACAGAAATGACTGATAAGGTGTTTTATTTCAGGGGGAAATGCAATCCAAATATCAAATGTAACGTCGGGTATAACAAAAGCATGTTACACAAAGTGTGCAATAAAATGTGGTATAAAGTATGTCTATGAATGTTCTCCTTCATCCAGGTCATTGTCAACTCAGGACATTCAATCATCACACCTGGACTGTTTGGTTTGTCTTAGAAGACGTTTCACTTCTCATTCAAGTAGGCTTCATCAGTTAATGCTCATAGACTTAGATTGTTACATATAGTCCAACATCCATACTCCAACATCCATACTCCAACTTCCATACTCCAACTTCCATACTCCAACTTCCATACTCCAACTTCCATACTCCAACATCCATACTCCAACATCTATACTCCTACATCTATACTCCAACATCAATACTCCAATTCTATACTCCAACATCCATACTCCAACATCCATATTTCAACATCCATACTCCAACATCCATACTCCAACATCCATATTTCAACATCCATACCCCAACATCTATACTCCAACATCCATACTCCAATTCTATACTCCAACATCCATATTCCAACATCCATATCTCAACATCCATACTCCAACATCTATACTCCAACATCCATACTCCAACATCAATACTCCAACATCAATACTCCAACATCCATACTCCAACAGCCATACTCCAACAGCCATACTCCAACATCCATACCCCAACATCTATACTCCAACATATATACTCGAACTTCAATACTCCAACATCCATACTCCAACATCTATACTCCAACATCAATACCCCAACATCAATACTCCAACATCCATACTCCAACATCCATACTCCAACATCCATACTCCAACATCTATACTCCAACATCTATACTCCAACATCCACACTCCAACATCTATACTCCAACATCTATACTCCAACATCTATACTCCAACATCCACACTCCAACATCTATACTCCAACATCAATACTCCAACATCCATACTCCAACATCCACACTCCAACATCTATACTCCAACATCTATACTCCAACATCTATACTCCAACATCCACACTCCAACATCTATACTCCAACAACTATACTCCAACATCCACACTCCAACATCTATACTCCAACATCCATACTCCAACATCCATACTCCAACATCTATACTCCAACATCTATACTCCAACATCTATACTCCAACATCCACACTCCAACATCTATACTCCAACATCAATACTCCAACATCCATACTCCAACATCTATACTCCAACATCCACACTCCAACATCTATACTCCAACATCCATACTCCAACATCCATACTCCAACATCTATACTCCAACATCTATACTCCAACATCTATACTCCAACATCCACACTCCAACATCTATACTCCAACATCCATACTCCAACATCCATACTCCTACATCTATACTCCAACATCCATACTCCAACAGCCATACTCCAACATCCATACTCCAACATCCATACCCCAACATCTATACTCCAACATATATACTCGAACTTCAATACTCCAACATCCATACTCCAACATCTATACGCCAACATCAATACCCCAATATCAATACTCCAACATCCATACTCCAACATCCATACTCCAACATCCATACCCCAACATCTATACTCCAACATATATACTCGAACTTCAATACTCCAACATCCATACTCCAACATCTATACGCCAACATCAATACCCCAATATCAATACTCCAACATCCATACTCCAACATCAATACTCCAACATCTATACTCCAACATCTATACTCCAACATCCATACTCCAACATCTATACTCCAACATCCATACTCCAACATCCATACTCCAACATCCATACTCCAACATCAATACTCCAACATCAATACTCCAACATCCATACTCCAACAGCCATACTCCAACATCCATACTCCAACATCCATACCCCAACATCTATACTCTAACATCAATACTCCAACATCAATACTCCAACATCAATACTCCAACATCAATACTCCAACATCTATACTCCAACATATATACTCCAACATCTATACTCCAACATCCACACTCCAACATCAATACTCCAACATCTATACTCCAACATCAATACTCCAACATCCACACTCCAACATCTATACTCCAACATCAATACTCCAACATCTATACTCCAACATCCACACTGCAACATCTATACTCCAACATCAATACTCCAACATCCATACTCCAACATCTATACTCCAACATCTTTACTCCAACATCCGTACTCCAACATCTATACTCCAACAGCCATACTCCAACATCCATACTCCAACATCCATACCCCAACCTCTATACTCCAACATATATACTCGAACTTCAATACTCCAACATCCATACTCCAACATCAATACCCCAATATCAATACTCCAACATCCATACTCCAACATCAATACTCCAACATCTATACTCCAACATCCACACTCCAACATCTATACTCCAACATCTATACTCCAACATCAATACTCCAACATCTATACTCCAACATCTATACGCCAACATCTACACTCCAATATCAACACTCCAACATCTATACTCCAACATCTATACTCCAACATCTATACTCCAACATCTATATGCCAACATCGATACTCCAACATCAATACTCCAACATCTATACTCCAACATCCATACTCCAACATCTATACTCCAACATCTATACTCCAACATCTATACTCCAACATCTATACTCCAACATTCATACGCCAACATCTATACTCCAACATCAATACTCCAACATCAGTACTCCAACATCTATACTCCAACATCTATACGCCAACATCTTTACTCCAATATCAACACTCCAACATCTATACTCCAACATCTATACTCCAACATTCATACGCCAACATCTATACTCCAACATCAATACTCCAACATCAATACTCCAACATCTATACTCCAACATCTATACGCCAACATCTATACTCCAATATCAACACTCCAATATCTATACTCCAACATCTATACTCCAACATCTATACTCCAACATTCATACGCCAACATCTATACTCCAACATCAATACTCCAACATCGATACTCCAACATCTATACTCCAACATCTATACGCCAACATCTATACTCCAACATTCATACGCCAACATCTATACTCCAACATCAATACTTCAACATCGATACTCCAACATCTATACTCCAACATCTATACGCCAACATCTATACTCCAATATCAACACTCCAATATCTATACTCCAACATCTATACTCCAACATTCATACGCCAACATCTATACTCCAACATCTATACTCCAACATCCACACTCCAACATCAATACTCCAACATCTATACTCCAACATCAATACTCCAACATCCACACTCCAACATCTATACTCCAACATCAATACTCCAACATCTATACTCCAACATCCACACTGCAACATCTATACTCCAACATCAATACTCCAACATCCATACTCCAACATCTATACTCCAACATCTTTACTCCAACATCCGTACTCCAACATCTATACTCCAACAGCCATACTCCAACATCCATACTCCAACATCCATACCCCAACCTCTATACTCCAACATATATACTCGAACTTCAATACTCCAACATCCATACTCCAACATCAATACCCCAATATCAATACTCCAACATCCATACTCCAACATCAATACTCCAACATCTATACTCCAACATCCACACTCCAACATCTATACTCCAACATCTATACTCCAACATCAATACTCCAACATCTATACTCCAACATCTATACGCCAACATCTACACTCCAATATCAACACTCCAACATCTATACTCCAACATCTATACTCCAACATCTATACTCCAACATCTATATGCCAACATCGATACTCCAACATCAATACTCCAACATCTATACTCCAACATCCATACTCCAACATCTATACTCCAACATCTATACTCCAACATCTATACTCCAACATCTATACTCCAACATTCATACGCCAACATCTATACTCCAACATCAATACTCCAACATCAGTACTCCAACATCTATACTCCAACATCTATACGCCAACATCTTTACTCCAATATCAACACTCCAACATCTATACTCCAACATCTATACTCCAACATTCATACGCCAACATCTATACTCCAACATCAATACTCCAACATCAATACTCCAACATCTATACTCCAACATCTATACGCCAACATCTATACTCCAATATCAACACTCCAAAATCTATACTCCAACATCTATACTCCAACCTCTATACTCCAACATTCATACGCCAACATCTATACTCCAACATCAATACTCCAACATCGATACTCCAACATCTATACTCCAACATCTATACGCCAACATCTATACTCCAACATTCATACGCCAACATCTATACTCCAACATCAATACTTCAACATCGATACTCCAACATCTATACTCCAACATCTATACGCCAACATCTATACTCCAATATCAACACTCCAATATCTATACTCCAACATCTATACTCCAACATTCATACGCCAACATCTATACTCCAACATCTATACTCCAACATCTATACTCCAACATCTATACTCCAACATCTATACTCCAAAATCTATACGCCAACATCGATACTCCAACATCAATACTCCAACATCTATACTCCAACATCAATACTCCAACATCCATCCTCCAACATCTATACTCCAACATCTAAACATACATTTTTTGTAAGGGCCCAGAAAAGCCAGGTGTCATCAATTGAAGAGCTTTGTGATATCTGATCCAACATTTGATGGTTTGTAGTGTGAAACATGGATGTTAAATGGCAAAATGCAACAATATTGCATTATTTAGTGTAACAATTGTCCTGACATGTCAGTATTCCCTGGATGCAAACACATGTGCAGATGCAGGTGTGCAATGTTTTTCAATGGGAACTATGTGTCGCTAGTGGAAACGTGTCTCCAGACTATATTTAGCACCATTGCTAGTTTCCTGCTAGAGCGTGGGTCAGCCACCCGCGGCTCTCAAGCTGCATGCGGCTCTTTAGCGCCGTAGTGGCTCCCTGGAGCAGTTTTTAAAAAAAGGATTGAAAATGTAAAAAGATGGGGGGAAAATATTTTTTTTAGTTTTAGTATGTTTTTTGTTTGGCAAAACACGACACAAACCTTCCCAATTGTTAGAGAGTCCACTGTTTAATATGTTTGTGTGTGTATGCTTCACTGATGACACTATTTGGTGAACACCGTTTTGTCCTACTCATTTCGGCGCTTCTTGAACTCACCATAGTGTGGACTGTGACGCAACAGTTTGTTTACATGTAAAATCTTCCACTCCTTCTTTGTCTCATTTTGTCCAACAAAAGTTTTATGCTGTGCGCGAATGCAGAAAGGATCAATGCTAACATGCTATTTCGGCTAGCTGTATGTACATATTGCATCATTAGGCCTCATTTGTAGGTATATTTGAGCTCATTTAAAATCCTTTACTTTTATCCTCTGTGTATATAATTTAGTTTTGCATGTCTCATGACACATTATCTTTATGTAATACTGGCTGCATTTCAGATAGTTGTTTGTGTGCCATGTTGTTCCAGACCACAGCAAACATACTTCTCGACCAACATCAGTGTGTGACCTCACCAATGCGCTTTTGGAAGAATGGTCGATAATTCCTCTAAACACACTCCGCAACCTTGTGGACAGCCTTCCCAGAAGAGTTGAAGCTGTAATAGCTGCAAAAGGTGGACCCACATCATATTGAACCCTATGGGTTAGGAATGGGATGGCACTTCAAGTTCATATGTGAGTCAAGGCAGGTGGCCAAATACTTTTGGCAATATCGTGTACCTCACAGTATTTTGGTACTTGATACATGCTAATTTTTAGCATGCTTAAGTTCCATGCTTCATAACTCCAAAAATATTCTTTATTGTCAATTTTTGCTCACTTTTCCAGCTCATTTTGTGGTTGTATTTTTTATTGACTGATGCTATCAGGCTAGCATGTTGACTGTTAGCATTTCAGTTTGGCTTTATTTAGCATTCACACATGTTTTTTTTATTTAAATGGCCCCTAGGCTGCATTTTGGACGCCCCTGGTTTATGCAGTGATGAAAGAGAAAACATGATCTAATTTGATTAGCATTTGAACCGGCCCGCAGGCCACAGCCGCCTGCTGCTGTTTTGCACGCACCAATACTCCCATCAGTGTTGGCGCTAGGAATTTTCTAAATGGGGTCCCGGGGACCCCATCAAGTCATAAAAATGGGGTCCCACAGTAAATTTTTGGGGTCCCACTTTTTTGTAAGCGTTTTGAAAACAAATGATAAACGTATGCATTATCCTGTTATATCTCACATTATATATTGTGTTCTGGAAAAAGGTTGTCATAAACGTTACTTAATTCATTAAAAAAATTACAAAAAAGAAAACTTTGTCAAATTTTGTAAATGTATTCAGTTATAAACATTCATTCACTTTCTTCTTTCCTTCATGCCAGTATTTTTTATATATATTTTTATTGTAATTGTGTTTGTTCTATTTTTGGCCAAAGTAAGACAAAGAAAACAATCTAAAGTTGTCTTTGTTTTTTAGTTTTAATGCCATGATTTTAATAGTCGGGCCCCGCGTGTGCACAGATTTTCCTCCATGCGGCCCCTGAGATAAAATGAGTTTGACACCCCTGGTGTAAATTAGATTAAATTAGATTAAGCAATTTCTGTTGAGATGACATGTGAATAATCCGATACTGAAGCTGAACTGAAATGCTGATGGTTTGAAGGTTGAATTAAACTGTTGAAATTGTGGAATTCTGAAAGAGTGTCCATACCTTTAAATGGGAATTTCATGGAAATGTAGGATTTTCGGGTAAAACTTGGTAATAAAACAAATATATTTGATGCTATCACAATTGCCCTGGATGAGATGAATGGTTTGATGTTGGAATTTTTGGAATCGGTGGAGAAATGTTAAGGTCGTGACACTTTGAATTGGTATTCCGGAATCCTTGGAATTTCGAGAAAACCAGGATTTTTGGGGGGAAATTGCAAAAGGTAACTTTGATGTCGGAACTAAATGGTACGTTTTGATGGTGGAATGGTTGAAAAATGTGGAAGGAAAGCAGGAAAAAAAGGTCGGAATACGGCTTTTAAAAACAAAGAATTCTAGGAATGTTTTTGAATGTTGAAAATGTGTAGATTGAATTTCCAGGATGAGTGGAATGTGTTGAAAGTGGAATGGTTTGAATCGGTTGAAAAATGTGGAAATTGTGGAAGGTCGAAATTCATTTTTCATGGGAACATTTTCACGGAAATCTGGGAAATCTGGGAATTTTGTGAAAATTGTTGAAGAAGCCCCAAACATTCCGGAATGGGCGGAACATTTTTGAAGTTGGAACGGTTTGGATCGGATGAACGTGCAGGGGTGAAGTTATGCCGAGGCAAAAAGAATAGGAATAACAGTAAAGAAGGGATGAAAAATGGTGTAGAATAACATACGTATTATATATAGAATAACATATGTATTATATATAGAATAACATATGTATTATATATAGAATAACATATTATATATAGAATAACATATTATATATAGAATAAAATGTGTAGTATATATACAATAACATGTGTATTATATATAGAATAAAATATGTATTAAATATAGAATAACATATATATGACATATAGAATAATGTATGTATTATATATAGAATAACATATGTATTATATATAGAATAACATATGTAATATATATAGAATAACATATGTATTATATATAGAATAACATATGTATTATATGTGGAATAATATATGTATTATATATAGAATAAATGTATTATATGTAGAACAACATATGTATTATATAAAGAATAACATATGTATTTTATGTGGAATAATATATGTATTATATATAGAATAACATATGAGTTATATGTAGAACAACGTATGTATTTTATATAGAATAACATGTGTATTATATATATAATAACATATTATATATAGAATAACATTTGTATTATATATGGAATAACATTTGTATTATATATGGAATATCATATGTATTATATATACAATAACATATGTATTATATGTAGAATATCATATGTATTATATATAGAATAACATGTGTATTATATATAGAATAACATATGTACTATATTTAGAATAACATATGTATTATGCATAGAATAATATATGTATTATATGTAGAATAACATATGTATTATGTATAGAATAACATATGTATTATATGTAGAATAACATATGTAGTATATACAGAATAACATATGTAGTATATACAGAATAACACATGTATTTTATATAGAATAACATATGTATTATATATAGAATAACATATGTATTATATATAGAATAACATATGTATTATATGTGGAATAATATATGTATTATATATATAATACCATATGTATTATATGTAGAACAACATATGTATTATATAAAGAATAACATATGTATTTTATGTGGAATAATATATGTATTATATATAGAATAACATATGAATTATATGTAGAACAATGTATGTATTTTATATAGAATAACATGTGTATTATATATATAATAACATATTATATATAGAATAACATTTGTATTATATATGGAATAACATTTGTATTATATATGGAATATCATATGTATTATATATAGAATAACATATGTATTATATGTAGAATATCATATGTATAATATATATCCATCCATCCATTTCCTACCGCTTATTCCCTTCGGGGTCGCCGGGGGCGCTGGAGCCTATCTCACATATGTATTATATGTAGAATATCATATCTTTATATATAGAATAACATGTGTATTATATATAGAATAACATATGTATTATATATAGAATAATAGATGTATTATATGTAGAATAAGATATGTATTATATATAGAATAACATACGTATTATATGTAGGATAACATATGTATTATATATAGAATAACATATGTAGTATATACAGAATAACATATGTATTAAGAATAACATATGTATTATATGTAGAATAACATATGTATTATATATAGAATAACATATGTATTATACATAGAATAACATATGTATTAAGAATAACATATGTATTATATGTAGAATAACATGTATTATATGTAGAATAACATATGTATTATATATAGAATAACATATGTGTACATTCACACAACAAGAAAATTGATAATAAATAAATATAAATTATTACAAAATAATAATTGAGTAAATAAATAATACAGCAATAAAATAGATCTTTAAAATGATTACATAATAAATAAATGAGTGAAAAAATAATAGATCAATAAAATGTGTAAATGAATACATGTGATTAGAAATAATTTAAAGGTAGCGTTTGAATTAAAATTGACAAATAATAAATACAAATGATTTCCTCATTGTGTGGAAAATGGCTCAATGGAGCATCGTTGACAAATAAACACACCTGAAGGAGAGAAATGTTTCTATCTCATCTTTCAAATGAAACCGTAAGGTTTCAAATCCACTTTTTGGTGTGGAAAAGGAAGCGAAAGAAAAACTTACATGTGAACGATTCCTTTCAGATCCCTTTGCAGCTTCTCAACATCTTCTTGTGAGCAGCTGACAGACTGTGGCGTCTCTGTGGCCAGCAAGAAAACATATTATTGTCTTCTCCTCTTCTCCTCGGCTCTGCTGTGTCGGCTGGAGGACTTCATCAGTGATGGAGGAGAGAGAGAGAGAGGGAGCTTTAATAAAGAATAGTGGGCGTGGCTTTCTCTCTCTCTCTCTCTCTCTCTCTCTCTCTCTCTCTCTCTCTCTCTCTCTCTCTCTCTCTCTCTCTCTCTCTCTCTCTCTCTCTCTCTCTCTCTCTCTCTCTCTCTCTCTCTCTCTCTCTCTCTCTCTCTCTTTCCACCAAGGTGCATGTTACTTGGCCCATGTTTACCTGCACGTGAACTCCCACTTCCTGCTGTCTTCTCACGGGTGTCATCCACCATCATGGCTTCCTGACAGGATGTGAGAAAAGACGGCATGAATATTTGAAGAGAACAGGAAGTAAAGGGGGAAAAAAATATGTTAAAAATGGATGTAAAGATGAGCTTACATTATTGCTCACAATATTTGGTGCATTCAGGGTTAAATAATATTAGTATCTGGAGGCCATCCCCATTACAACAATTTTTTTACACTTTTTTATTTATTTTAAACCATTTGTATACCTTTTTATTCAAACCTTAATTTAATTTGATTCAAGTTTTGTACAAAAAAAAGGTAAGAACTAGAGATGTCCGATAATGGCTTTTTTGCCGATATCCGATATTCCGTTATTGTCCAACTCTTAATTACCGATTCCGATACTGATATATACAGTCGTAGAATTAACACATTATTATGCCTAATTTTGTTGTGATGCCCCGCTGGATGCATTAAACAATGTAACAAGGTTTTCCAAAATAAATCAATAAGTTATGGAAAAAAATGCCAACATGGCACTGCCATATTTATTATTGAAGTCACAAAGTGCATTATTTTTTTTAACATGCCTCAAAACAGCAGCTTGGAATTTGGGACATGCTCTCCCTGACAGAGCATGAGGAGGTTGAGGTGGGGGGCGGGGGAGGGGGGGGGGGGGGGTTATTGTAACGTCCCAGAAAATAGTTAGTGCTGCAAAGGGTTCTGGGTATTTGTTCTGTTGTGTTTATGTTGTGTCACGGTGCGGGTGTTCTCACGAAATGTTTGTCATTTTTGTTTGGTGTGGCGCATATTTGTAACAGTGTTAAAGTTGTCTATACGGTCACCCTCAGTGTGACCTGTATGGCTGTTGATCAGGTATGCTTTGCATTCACTTGTGTGTGTGTAAAAGCCGTAGATATTATGTGACTGGGCCGGCACGCAAAGGCAGTATCTTTAAGGTTTATTGGCGCTCTGTACTTCTCCCTACGTCCGTGTACACAGCGGCGTTTTAAAAAGTCATAAATTTTACTTTTTGAAACCGATACCGATAATTTCCGATATTAAATTTTAAAGCATTTATCGGCGGATATTATCGGACATCTCCAGTAAGAACGTAACTAAACATAAAATTGCAACCCATCTTGAAACAGTTCTGACCAGGATTGGAACACAGTACACATTAATGCGCTTCTTCACGCAAAACGAGGTCCCTACAGAACATGGGGCCCTCACAGATCGCTTGATCTGCGTATACAGTCATGGTCAAGAATTGTAAAGAATTCTTGTTTCATGTGACATCGCATAGACAAAGAGAAGACCTTCTGGAGGAAAGTTCTGTGGTCAAATGAAACAAAAATTGAGCTGTTTGGCCACAATAGCCAGCAATATGTTTGGAGGAGAAAAGGTGAGGCCTTTAATCCCAGGAACACCAGGCATACCGTCAAGCATGGTGGTGGTAGTATTATGCTCTGGGCCTGTTTTGCTGCCAATGGAACTGGTGCTTTACAGAGAGTAAATGGGACAATGAAAAAGGAGGATTACCTCCAAATTCTTCAGGACAAACTAAAATCATCAGCCCGGAGGTTGGGTCTTGGGCGCAGTTGGGTGTTCCAACAGGACAATGACCCCAAACACACCTCAAAAGTGGTAAAGGAATGGTTAAATCAGGCTAGAATTTAAATTTTAGAATGGCCTTCCCAAAGTCCTGACTTAAAAGTGTGGACAATGCTGAAGAAACAAGTCCATGTCAGAAAACCAACAAATTTAGCTGAGCTGCACCAATTTTGTCAAGAGGAGTGGTTGTCAAGACTGGGTTCTTGGGTTTTGTTTCTCCAGAAGGCAACGGAAAATTGGCGCGGGCAAGGCGTGAATTTAAATACATTATTTATTTTAACACTAATAAACTACAAAAAAGGGAAGCAAACAAAAGGCGCGCACAATGGCGGAAATACAAAACTTGGGTATAAACACAAAACTTGCACAAAGGCAGAAACTATGAACAATAGTGATGGGTCCGGCAACACAGATGCATTGGCGCATGCGTCGAGCTCATAGAGCGACACCCTGTGTACCGCTTTTAGAAAGTCACGTGACCGATCATGAGCTGCTTTGGTCACGTGACCGATACGCAAACCGTATCGCACTGACGCCTCCTCTGTGCCCCGTGAGCAACGTTCCCTCTAAGGTGCGCGCCTGCGCAATTGCGCACTGCTCAAGCGTCCTCTGCGCACAGCAAATATATGCCGCGCACCAAATCAAACCCATCTAAATTCTAAACAAAATAAACACATTTATTCTGTGTAATTTTGAAATGCAACTTTGAGTGACAGTGACAACAAGCGGCCCTAACGGTGTTCGTCAACAACACGCATACCACTAAGCCACTGGTGCGTTTATGGCCACACAAAAAGTCGGACAACTCAAACACCACACAAAGTTACACTATGACTCCTCAGTCATACGTGTGCTTATTTTTCTGTTATTTATTATTAATGTTAATTTATTGATATTAATCATGGAATGCTGTTACTAGAGAAAGTTTCAGGAATGACGGCGTGGCGAAGTTGGTTAAGTGGCCGTGCCAGCAATCGGAGGGTTGCTGGTTACTGGGGTTCAATCCCCACTTTCTACCATCCTAGTCAGGATACATGTTCACATTATTTATTGACTGTATCTAAAAAAGATAAAAATATATTTTTATTTAAATTAAGATATTAAATAATCCTAAATGTAATACAATGACTTGGTTTATATTATTGTATATACTAGGTCAAAAAAATCAGTGTCAGTTGAGTCGGTCCATAGGTTGCCTGTAGGGATTTTTAATGTCCAGCAGATGTCAGTATTTAGTGACACAGTATCGACACAGCATCAATACAGTTTTGCAATGTGTCGAAACGCTTCATGACGCCTCATCAACCCATCACTAATGAACAATAAAACAAAAACACTAACTGTGGCATTAATAAACAAAACTTACTTGACAAGGAACTGTGAACATGACATGAAGTAGAGGGATGAAAAAGTGTGAGGTCGCCAGGACGAACAACAGAAACAGACAGATTTAAATAGTGACATGATCAGTGAAAACAGGTGCGTGACTCAAAACGTGAAACAGGTGCGTGACAAGACAGGTGAAAACTAATGAGTTGCTATGGAAACAAACAAACAAGGAAGTGCAACCAGGAACTAAAAAAGAGTCCAAAAAACAAACACATGGCCAAAACAAAAACATGAACAGACATGACAGTGGTCAAAAATTCAAGCAGAAGCTTGTGGATGGCTACCAAAATAATCTTATTGCAGTGAAACTTGCCAAGGGACATGTAAGCAAATATTAACATTGCTGTATGTATACAGCAGATTTGCTCACATTTTCAGTAGACCTATAATAAATTCATAAAAGAAGCAAACTTCATGAATGTTTTTTGTGACCAACAATTATGTGCTCCAATCACTCTATCATAAAAAAATAAGAGTTGTTGAAATTATTGGAAACTCAAGACAGCTACGACATTATGTTCTTTACAAGTGTATGTCAACTTTTGACCGCGACTGTAGGTAGGGTACATAACATCTTATAATGAGATACAGTAGGTAGGGTTGTATTTTTGCCTCATTCCTGTGAGAATCCTGCGCGTGACTGAAGCCTTTAGGAGTGGCATTGAAGTGAATTAATTAACTCACATTATGTTTTGCATATGGTGAATGTTCATATTCATCTTGGCAAAAGCACACCACCAAGTTTAAGTAAACAGTGGTATTTCAGTTTGAGCATGCAGGGGTGAAGTTATGCCGAGGCAAAAAGAATAAGAATAACAATAAAGAAGGGACGAAAAATGGTGTAAAATAACATATGTATTATATATAGAATAACATGTGTATTATATAAAGAATAACATATGTATTATATGTAGAATAACATATGTATTATATAAAGAATAACATATGTATTATATATAAAATAACATATACATAGATAGTACTTTATTGATTCCTTCAGGAGAGTTCCCTCAGGAAAAGTATGTATTATATGTAGAATAATATATGTGTTATATATAGAATAACATATGTATTATATATAAAATAACATATGTATTATATATAGAATAACATGTATTATATACTGTATAGAACAAAATACGTTTTATATATTGAATAACATATGTATCACATGTAGAATAACATATGTATTATATATAGAATAACATATGTATTATATATAGAATAACATATGTATTATATATAGAAAAACATATGTATTATATATAGAATAACATATGTATTATATATAGAATAACATATTTATTATATATAGAATAACATATGTATTATATATAGAATAACATATTTATTATATATAGAATAACATATGTATTATACAGCATATAGAATAACATTCCTGTGAGAATCCTGCGCGTGACTGAAGCCTTTAGGAGTGGCACTGAAGTGAATCAATTAACTCATATTATGTTTTGCATATGGTGAATGTTCATATTCACCTTGGAAAAAGCAAACCACCAAGTTTAAGTAAACAGTGGTATTTCAGTTTGAGCACATAATAAGATAAGGCCGCTTAAGTTTGACATCTGCAGGTGGATTGGATCACTTCTTATAGGAAAGAGGCCCTAATTGGGACTTCGAAATGCAAAAGTGATAGCCCTATCCCTGAGAAGAGACTACCTGTCTAGCTTAAGGTCAACAACGACTTAAAGCTCTCCTGACTTAGCACACACACACAGAGACAGGAATGAGGAATATAAAACTGATGGTTAGGAGTCCTTCATTTCCTTGACCTGACCTCCTCCAGGTACTGCGGTCCTGTATAATGACACTCGCTTGTAATAAAGCAACTTTTGGTTCAGTAAAGCGTCTACGACGTCTCTTTTGATCCAGCCGCACTGCCGCGTCGCCCTTGTGTCAAGCCAGACCCACCACATAC
Organism: Entelurus aequoreus; assembly: GCF_033978785.1. NCBI lineage: Eukaryota > Metazoa > Chordata > Actinopteri > Syngnathiformes > Syngnathidae > Entelurus > Entelurus aequoreus. Next base: position 11,508,394 of record NC_084756.1, on the reverse strand, counting down.
AGTTGTCCCTGGTTTCAAAGTATGCAGTTTTACTTTATCACATATTTTTTTAAAGCATATTCTTTGGATTTTTGGCCTAAATTAAGCATTTGTTGGCATAACATGGCTAAAATAACTAAAAGTATCAATATTACAATAGTACTGGCTACTAGATGTGCTATTCAGAATACTGGCCACTGATTGGCTCAGCCTCAGACAGCATTACTGTTGGGGTAAAAAAGAGTGTAAAGATGACTAAGTGAGTGTTATTTCATGTTGAGTTATAAAAGTATTTGATTTATAATTAATAATTCCAACTTTAATTTACCACGGTCCAGAGCCCAGAGCCAATTAATTGCGATAAACGAGCAATTTCTGGAGTATTATAATCATCTTTACAATGGACTTGTAATAAGCCTTGGAAAATTAATATATTACACAAGAAAATATTTAACAGTTATTATAAATTGAAATAATTCAGGAAAAACATTCTTTTTCCAACTGGGGCTGCAGCTATCGATTATTTTAGTAATCTGTGGATGAGTTTGTTCGATTAATCGAGCAATCGGGCGGCTAAACATGCTACACACCATTAGAGGGTATGAAATGTAAACAGAGGTGGATTAATCGATACAAATATGAACAGTCATACTTGTTTCACTACATGGTAGGATCCAACAGTGATTAGACCAATATTTTATTATCACAAAAACTATTTTGTGGTTTTTGTCATTGCTTACAAACTCTGGAAATAAGTCCCTGGACACAGAAGGACTTTAAGGACAAAAACCAAAGGATTTAAATAAGTTCCAATAGTAGTTATTGTTTGTGTTGACTTATTTTGCTCAAAATATTGTATGCACTAAAAGGGAATGAGTAAAAAATTTCATTGGTGTTTTTGTCAATTAGGATTGTAATCATTTAATGATAATGAAATGTTAAAAATGAACATTAATATGACCAATACTGCCTCAGTAACTACGTGGTATTGGATCCAATTTGAAGTGTCACCCACAACTTATGTTAAGTATCCAATAATAAATGTTTATTATATTTTAACAGAAGTGGAGATAGAAACATGTTACAGCAGAAAGTAACCAAATATTAACAGTAATGGATAAGGAGGTTAATAATACATTTAAAAAAAAAGGTAAATAAAAAGAGAATACAATGATTTGCAAATCCTTTTCAACTTATATTCAATTGAATAGACTGCAAAGACAATATATTTAATGTTTACACTGAAAAACTTTATTTTTTTTTGCAAATAATCATGAAGTTAGAATTTAATGGCAGCAACACATTGCAAACAAGTTTTTACCACTGTGTTACATGGCCTTTCCTTTTAACAACACTCAGTAAACTTCTGGGAACTGAGGAGACACATTTTTGAAGTGGAATTATTTCCCATACTTGCTTGATGTACAGCTTAAGTTGTTCAAGTCGCCCTTCTGCTATTTTAGGCTTCCTATTGCGCAACACATTTTCAATGGGAGACAGGTCTGGACTACAGGCAGGCCAGTCTAGTACCCACACTCTTTTACGACGAAGCCACGCTGTTGTAACACGTGGCTTGGCTTGCTGAAATAAGCAGGGGCGTCCATGATAACGTTGCTTGGATGGCAACATATGTTGCTCCAAAACCTGTATGTACCTTTCAGCATTAATGGTGCCTTCACAGATGTGTAAGTTACCCATGCCTTGGGCACTAATACACCCCCATACCATCACACATGCTGGCTTTTCAACTTTGCGCCTATAACAATCCGGATGGTTCTTTTCCTCTTTGTCCCGGAGGACACGACGTCCACAGTTTCCAAAAACAATTTGAAATGTGGACTCGTCAGACCACAGAACACTTTTCCACTTTGCATCAGTCCATCTTAGCCGGCGGCGTGTCTGGGTGTTGTTGATAAATGGCTTACGCTTTGCATAACTTGCACTTACAGATGTAGCGACGAACTGGAAATGATGCAATATGTTACTGCATACATCAGCAGCTAAATTATGAGACCTGGTAACCTGTTTCGAAATTATTATTTTATCATTTTTTTGCCAGATAATCAACAGTGATATATATCGTTATTGCAGGTGGCTGCAATATATATCACAATATAGGTTTTAGGCCATATCGCCCATCCCTAAAAAACACATTACAAACGGCTGTAAAAAAAAACCTAAAAAAAAGACAAGTGTCCGTTGGTCTTTTTGCAAGTAAGCAAGCAGGGGGGAAAAGTGTCAATGTGCCACAGAGCCCTCAGGGTCTCCATGGCTTCCTCCCCTCATGTCCCATGCAGCTTGTCCTTCACACATCAACTTAGTCAAAACTGACATTTCCAGGCCTGACAAATGTGATCGAAAATGCTGCAAGTGATGCATCTCATTTTTTATGAGTTATTTTTTTGTATTTCCTGCATTGCCTCTGACAGTCTCCTTGTCTGACAGAGGACACACACACACACACACACTTGTATTTGCTACCTTCTTGAAACCTCCGAATAATGCCTACCTCTTTAGGACCACCCTTTCTAGATGTATAATAACATATATATACTATGCAAATATAAAAAAAGCTTGTTGTGAAAAATGAGTTGGAATTTCACGAGAAAAACTTCGAATTTAGGCAGTATTGTAATAAAAGTCGTAATGTTACTCAACGCAAGTTAAAATTTGTGCAATATTATGATAAAAGTTGGAATTTTACTCAATGACAGTCGCAATGTTCCAAGAAAAAGCTTAAAATTTAGGCAAATTTATGAAAAGAGAACGAAAGTCACAATTATATAAGAAAACTTTAAAATTTTGGCAACATTACAATAATCGGAATTTTACTCAAAAAATGTCACTATTTTACAAGAACAACAAAAAAAATGGCAATATTGTGATAAGTCAGAATCTTATATGACAAATGTCACAATTTTGCATTAAAAAGTAATAAGGTGGCGCATTTTAATTTCTTACACACACTTATTACATATGTTGGCCAGAGGGGGAGCACTTTTAAAACCGACAGTCAATTTGAAAAATCCCTTCCTTTTTGGGACCACCCTTGTTTTGATAGATTTCACCACCAGGGGTGCAAATGAGATCTCTATATTTTTTTGTATTTTTGTAATGTGCTTAAGGCCGATGACAAAGTAGTCACGGACCACAGATGGTCCCTGTGCCGCACTTTGGGCATCCCAGCTGTAGAAGCTAACTGTTAACGGCCACAATAGTTTTAGTAGCGTAGTGCATTTGTTCATCCTATGGTCACATATGTGTAGTCTTACGTCAGCACCGGAAGTCGTAAAATCAGCTGTTCACCTGACGTTTTTTTTAAGGATGAATAGGGAAGTCCTTCTTTAGCTGCCGTCTTGTTTTATCATATATTGCTGCCTTTGCACCGGTCAATGTTTACTTTTGTATGCACATTAAATCAACAAAAAAATCCTGACTTTGGAGCAATGTTCACAGACTCTAGTATTTGGCTCTCTATTAGATGCAATGGTTTTCCATATTGAGTTTAAATTTGAGTTTATTGGGACCATGAGTTATGTCCTAACTTGTTCACACCTCCTTATATGGAAGGTACTTCTCCTTTTTGATGTCTCAAGAAGGGTAGAAATACAAGAAGACACACAAACAGACACACGTGACCAAGCGGGGACCTGCTGTACTTTTTCCATCAGTGGAGAGGAGATATGACACTCAGGAATAAGATGGAGTCCTTGCTGATGACAATGTTAATGACCAGTGAGAGCATCATCTGTTTGCCGGCAATTAAAGTCATCTGCAAACAAGCTGAGGGCGGAAAACAAGGCTGTGATTGTGTGGAGTGAAGAGGAAGGAGGACATTAGGGTAAGAACACACACCCTGCAGTGTGCAGCCTGATGGAGTCAAGAAGGAAAAGCAGTGAGGTGTTCCTTCTCTCTCACTGGGGTCGATCCACTAACAAGAGGTCAGGATGAGGGCCGGTGTTCCGCTCAGACGCTCGGTAGCCATTTTTGCACGGCAGGACCATGTTGGAGTTGTGTACCCATGCAGTGAAAATGCACGACTGCAGCGATTAATCAATTAGAAAATATCTTCTGATTTTGTATTATGTTGTTTTAATTATTCGTTCGAGTGTAACTCATTTTGTGAGTGCTGAAAAGCATTCTAATTAATCTTCTGACCTTTTCGCATCCACATTTCTACTTTTTAAATGTTCAGCTCATACACACCTTAGAGCAGAGGTCCCCAAAATTCATCTGTCCTTACTAATCCATTTTCTATCGCTTGTTACTCTCGGTGTCTCCTAGCTGCTCAGGCAAGTCATATTGTCTAAAAATGCATTTTTCCATCGATGACCTGAAATCAAGTGCGCACTCTTTCTGTCTATTAGTGCGCAAGGAATACAGTATCCTGTAGCTTCGGGTGCAGATGTCCATCACAGCACATCAAGAGAGTGGGGGCTTTTCCCCCCAGGACATTGGGAAACTTAAAGGATAGCAGCAGTTGGCTTTTAGGAGTAAGTGTAAACACAATAACGACATCTGGTAAGAGCCCCCACCGGTAGGAGTAGAGCAGGGGTCGGGAACCTTTTTGGATGACAGAGCCATGAAAGCCAAATATTTTAAAATGTATTTCCGTGAGAGCCATATAATATTTTTTAACACTGAATACAACTAAATGCGTGCATTTTTAAGTAAGTATAATATAATATAATTAGTCAATCAATCAATGTTTACTTATATAGCCCTAAATCACGAGTGTCTCAAAGGGCTGCACAAGCCACAACGACATCCTCGGCTCAGATCCCACATCAGGGCAAGGAAAAACTCAACCCAATGGGACAATGAGAAACCTTGGAGGGGACCGCAGATGTGGCGGGGACCTGTGGGATGTTCCAAATGAGTGTTCAACTTTATCAGTATTTATTGCCACCTTCCCCAACTTCTTTGTCACGTGTTGCTGGCATCAAATTCTAAAGTTAATGATTTGCAAAAAAAAAAAGTTTATCAGTTTGAACACCAAATATGTTGTCTTTGTAGCATATTCAACTGAATATGGGTTGAAAATGATTTGCGAATCATTGTATTTCGTTTATATTTACATCTAACACAATTTCCCAACTCATATGGAAACAGGGTTTGTACAAAGCAATTAGCTACCGGCTGCCACCTACTGATATGGAAGAGTATTACACGGTTACTCCGCCGAGCTCTAGACAGCACGGACACTCAACAACAACACATAATTTGCAGACTATAATTACTGGTTTGCAAAAAATATTTTTAACCCAAATAGGTGAAATAAGATCATCTCTCGTGTGCCGCAACACAGTGGTTGAAAAACACTGTCTTAGACCACCAAATTGTGACCTTGGTTGTCAAATCCTGGTTACAACCCTGTTCATAACACTTCCTTTTATGGAGCATTTTACAATCCTCTATTAGGTTGGGTATGAAGTGCATCAAAAATATTTTTGCTCTGCAGAGGTCAGTTATTACTGCATTCAAACATAACGACAAATGAAGTGTGAGCCACTGAATGCATTATTGTGTGTTATCACTGAGACCTCAGCTCAGGTCCAGCACAATGTGGACCAAAATGTGTGAGAAATAGAAATAGTTGCATTGGTGTATCGCCATTCATTGATGCAAAAGTGTTAGTGCGGTAATATGAGCACAAAGAGACCAGAGCAGGAATTCAAAAAGAGTGCTGCACCCATGGAGAATGAAAGTGCAAAAGGGAATGACAAATGAAAAGAGCACATGCAGTAAAGTGGGAGTAACAGAGGGCAAAAAAGCAGAATAAACCCAAGAGTCCTCGCCTTAACCAATTTGACCACATGGAGATGGACTGCTGGCCGACTCGTAACCACAACACGGGCCGCCTCCTTGTGAGCTTTGAAAATGTAATTTCTGCGAATTAATCAGAGCCACATTAGACGCTTTGATGGCAGCCTGGCAGAAAATAGCTTGTGCGCCTCTTTGTAGTGCGCCGCTTAATGCAAGCGTGCCAGAAATGAAAGGAGCCATAACCTCCATGGCGATGTGTTCTAAGGCTTTGAGGGAGCTCCTTGGTTATATGTTGCTGCTGAACCTTAAGCATGTCTGCAAAACAGAACAGACCAAAATGTCATGAGAAGTGTTTTATTTATTGGAAACAGTGAAAGTGACCACACACCTGCATAATCCAATGAGATGCAAATACATACCTTTTCAAAGACAATAAGGATAATAATTCTGCATATGTTTTTTCTTTGGTTGGGTAACAGATTTAACAAACTGTCGAGCGTTGAAAAATGGACCAAAAGAAAATAAATCTTGACTATTTGATTTGCATATTGAAAGTAAAAAAATACGTATCTGAAATCACATGTCCTTATTTTTCTAGCAAATATTGCATGACTTACTGGTAAAATATACTATGCAAATTTCAAGAAAAAAGCCCTTTGCGTTAAAAGAAGAAAAGCGAAGACATGGATCCCAGATTATTTGTTCACTTTTGTGGGGTTTTACACCACAATGTCCGTGTTTTTGTTGCAAACACCACAGGAAACCAATTTAAATGATCCAAATTACAAGACAAAAGCCTAATGTTAGGAGAGCAAATGTATCTTAAGTGAAACAAAGTTACTAGAAAAGATAGCAGGGGAGCTGAGATTTGTTTATTTTGTGTTGTTAGGGTTGCCAAATAATAATTTTTTTCATCAGATTAATCACATTTTGGAATTCGGATTAATCATAATTAATCACATTTGGAATTCGGATTAATCATGATTAATCACAGGTTATTACTCGCTTGTATAATTAAAATTTGCTTTAAAATAAAAACATTTGTAGACAAATGCAATTTTTTTTTTCAGATTACCACCCAGGAACCTTTTTAAACATTGTACTGTCATGTATTTGCACAAAGCCAAGTAGAAGTTTTATCCTAAGTCCTTTCAGGCTGTATTTTGGAGGGAAATTTGCCAGCGAGCACACCAGTCAGAGTCTCCTCACTAATTGTTGTGCTGATCACTGACCGTGTAGCAGTTATGGTAAAAGAGCTTGTACGCTCAAAATAAACTGCATGAATAATCTGCTGTAAGTGTGTGTTAATGATTAATGCAACCTTTTTTTTGTGACAACTCACAAGTTAACTCAATAGCCTTTTTCTCTCACATTTTCCTTATGTTTGGTAAATGCAGGAATTTGTGGGACAGTGAATATCTTTTAAGGACTTTTTACTGAGGCGAAGGTCTTCATTGTAGCGTTTTATTAATGTGGATGTGGTGTTAAACTTCACTTCTTTAAAAAAAGAAAAGAAAAGACTAATATTTTGACTACTATAGAGGAACAAAGCATTAGAAAAACATCTCAATTACACACATTACTCTAATTGTATGCATCTCTGACAGTATCAATTACCAGGTGAATTATAGTCTTTGTAAAGGCTGAATTTGAACTAATTGGCACATGACAAAAAGTGGAAATCTAAACTAGATTGAGAATTTTTTTGTTTTAGATTTAGCTTATTTCTATATAATTCCGTATACATATTACTTTCAATGGGCAAAGAGGTCTAACATAGAAATGTATTTTTGTTTTTTTTTCAATTATCACCTTTGATAAGAGTTTAGAGCAGGGGTGTCAAACTCATTTTAGATCAGGGGCCACATGGAGAAAAATGTACTCCCAAAATCACGGCACGATAACTTAAATATAAAGACAACCTCAGATTGTTTTATTTGTTTAAAAATAGAACGAGCACATTCTGAAAATGTACAAATCATAACGTTGTAGGGTTGTTGTTTTTTACACTTACATGTTGCGGTTTATAGTATTCTATTTTTATTTGAGGTTATTTATACTTTCTGAATAAATTATGTGACAATGTTCATGACTTAACCCATTGGTGTTCATTTTTAATCTATCAAGATAAAAATCAAATTACAGGATGTTATTTATGTGGTTTGCTCATTTTCCTCGACTGGTGCACTAACATCATGTGGTTATTTATTTTTTTTACATATATAGCATCATCTACAAAGATACAAAGAACTGCTATTGCGACATCTAGTGGACACATTTAGAACAGCAGTTTCTTTCATTCAAAAATATTGGCTTATTTTTAATGCCGTACGTTTGACACCCCTTGTTTAGATATTTAATTACTTGGATTTCCACTTTTGTAATTGTTTCCTCGGATTGTTTGCACTTCCACGCTAACAAACCAACATTCTCTTTGGTCAAGAGTCGCCGTTGGCAGGCAACTGTGCAGCGGCCTGCAGGGTCCTCCGGGCCATCTCCAGGACTCCTTCCCGTGTCTTGTTCCCGCCAATGAAGCCAGAGGCATGGACAAAGATGCAGCCCTCGATGCCACTGAGCTTTGACAGGTCTTGGTCACGGACGCCCCGCCACTCCTCCAGCAGGGACAGCCTGGCACAGGAAGACAAGATGGCTGAGTTTGCATACAGATGAACACGATTCACTTGCTGTTGACACACGCCGCCATGTATACAAAGTGTTTTGACTGCATGTCAGCAGAGCTTCCTGATGTGCAGGTAACCGGCCGGAAACATCACATGGCCTCGGTCAGCCTCTGCAAAAATAGGCCAACAGAAGCAATCAGCTTTATTCTTCTCCTCCAGTAATGTGGAAAATCACAGACCGGCACAGTCATTGGCGAGGAGCCACTGGGGCACGCCGTCAATCAGGGGAAAGATTGTCTGGGAGAGGGTTGACCTTACCCACACAGTGTGTCTCTGAAGGGAAGGCACGCAGGAGGAAAATTATATTAAAAAGGAGAGCAGCTCGTTTGCCTCCCAGCCAGTACAGTATTAAAGGGCCATTTATCTAAATCAGGGGTGTGAAACGTACGGCCCCGGGCCTGATCCGGCCCGCGTGGAGAGTTTGCCAAGTATAAAAATGAGCTGCTTTTTTTTTTTTTTTTGAACAAAAGAAATTGCTGTTCCAAATGTGTCCACTGGATGCCACAGCAATTCTGTTAGGCAAGCAAACGGTTTATACCGGGGCCATGCAAAAGGTACACAGTAAAGGGTGACTGTGGCTCGTCCTCCTCGACCCACATGAAACTTAAAACCTGCCGTTTTACGTGTCCTGCTTCGAACACATGGTCATTTGGCAGAATCGTTGCCCCAAAATGTCTGTCAAACACGAGAAAAGTGAACTTAACCCTTTTGAATAGTTTTTACCTCTGTTTCTTACGGTTTGTTGAGTTAGCACTGGATTGATACGAGGAGATGACAAAGGAGGTGTTTGATACCTAGAAGAGTTTACATGTGTTTTTGTTCAATCCCAGAAAGACTGTGACTTAAAGTTTAATCCTGGCTTTGTACATACACTGAGACCAAGTCTAAGCTCATTGTGTTTTTGAAACTGCACCAATTTCCTCAGAATTTTCAACAGATTTGAAGTGTTTTGTCCACAGTATTATTTGTGATTTGTACGTTTTCAGAATGTCTTTGTTCTATTTTTGGCCAAAGTAAAACAAAGAAAACAAACTGAAGTTGCCTTTATTTTTAAGTTATCATGCCATGATTTTACTATTTGGGAATAGATTTTCCTCCATGCGGCCCCTGAGCTAAAATGAGTTTGACACCCCTGATCTAAATAGTCTTTCAACGCTGCTTTCTGTGTTACCATTTTTTATTCCCTGCGGAGGATGTCTTTGAACTGTTAAAAATGTCAAGACAACCCCATGTTCTGCGCTTTCTGTTAACAAATAACTGATGCTTGATGAAAAGTAGGAATAGTGTAAATAGTGCATAATATAAGTGTGTCGATAAACCAAACTATTGCGATATTTAACTTTGCGATACAATTATTGAAATGCTCTTGCCGCTCATGAGGGTTTTTTGCTGCTATAAACTTTTATCGTTCCTTCTCAGAGAGTCAAGTCACTGCTGCTTGGGGTCAAGGAGACAGACACAGCCACCAGTGCACTTTAATGCTTTCATCAACATGCATGAACAACACTGAGAAAACATTAAACCAGGATGTGTGTCGCTCACTCATTTTACACACACACACTCCCAACTAAGTATACTGATAATGAAGCGATATCATAAAAAGTATCAGATTATACCATCTTGCATCTAAAATCTCTGAAAAAAGCACTTTGAGACAAGCAAAGCCAGTTAAAGGGGATCTGCACTTTTTGGGGGTGATTTTCCCTACCATCAACAATCCTTGTGTTAAGTTTAAGTTAAAGTTAAAGTACCACTGATAGTCACACACACACACTAGGTGTGGTGAAATTACCCTCTGCATTTGACCCATCCCCTTGTTCCACCCCCTGGGAGATGAGGGGAGCAGTGAGCAGCAGTGGTGGCCGCGCTCGGGAATCATTTTGGTGATTTAACGCCCCAGTTCCAACCCTTAATACTGAGTGCCAAGCCGGGAGGTAATGGCTCCCAATTTTATAGTCTTTGGTATGACTCAGTCGGGGCTTGAACTCACGACCTACCAATCTCAGGTGAGACCCAGTACACATCTTTTTCATTATTATTACATTTTAAATCGTAAATTGATGCTGGCAAAAGTCAACTAACAATGGAGTCAATTGAAGTAGCCCGAGTCCGCCTATACAGCTCTCACAAAAACATTCAAACACTCCCATCAACGTTTTATATACACACTAAGTACATATGTAATGTAGTAACAGGCACATTCATAATATGTAATATTTACGCATTTTACTCATTTTAAGCATGTAGCAGCGCATTAATTTCGCAATGTTCGCTTTTACCTTCAACAACTACAATACTACTACTCATGGCTGACTTCATGAGAGACAACAAAGACTACTTTGGGACAAATGATGATCCAGAACCTAATATTTTACAAATCACAAAACCAGTGAAGTTGGCACGTTGTGTAAATGGTAAATAAAAACAGAATACAATGATCTGCAAATCCTTTTCAACTTCTATTCAATTGTATAGACTGCAAAGACAAGATACTGTTGGACAATTTGCTCACGTATTTGTTTACAAAGTGGTGAACCTCGCCCCATCCTTGTTTGTGAATAACTGAGCATTTCCCAATTAGCCTGTTCACCTGTTTGATGTTCCAAATAAGTGTTTGATGAGCATTTCTCAACTTTCTCAGTCTTTTTTGCCACTTGTGCCAGCTTTTTTAAAACATGTTGCAGGCATCAAATTCCAAATGAGCTAATATTTGCAAAAAATAAAGTTTTCCAGTTCGAATGTTAAGTATCTTGTCTTTGCAGTTTATTCAATTGAATATAGGTTGAAAAGGATTAGCAAATCATTGTATTCTGTTTTTGTTTACCATTTACACAACGTGCCAACTTCACTGGTTTTGGGTTTTCCATAAGGAGGATAATCTACAAGTTTTAAATGTTTTGTGCTAAACAGATCCAGCTTTAGTGAAACAGTAAGCATCATGTAGCTGAATTGCTAAGTGCTAAACAAAAAATGCAAACTACGAACATGATGAAACAAACGCTTACTGTACAATGTCTGCTCTCACTGGTATAAAGACTGATGGAATGTTTATATCTTAGTAAGAGTTTTGAGAACCAGAATATTGGTAGCAGAAAGAAACAACCCCTTTTGTGTGAGTGGGTGTGGATGAGTGTGAATGGGGGAGGGAGGTTTTTTTGGGTTGATGCACTAGTTGAAAGTGTATTTTGTGTTTTTTCTATGTTGATTTAATAAAAAATAAAAAAATAAAAATAAAAAGAGTTTTGAGAAAATAATACAATTGAAAATGACAATATGTCTGCAGCGAAAGTAGAATATTTGAAATGCTTCTATTATTATTTATATGAGAAATAATATATTGTGATGTATATCGTTATTGCAGGAGGCTGCAATATATATCGTGATATAGATTTTAGGCAATATCGCCCCTCGCTAATGGTAAGGTAGAAACTCAGCCCAAGTCTAAGTACATCACAAAATTGACAACTATTACCACACAGATTGATTCAGATAGTATAGTAAACATTAGTGTTGTCCCGATGACAATATTCTGGTACCAGTACAAAAATGTATTCAGATACTTTTCAAAATAAAGGGGACCATAAAAAATGTCATTATCTTTAATTTAATAGATAATCGTATGACACGTTAAACATACATTTCTTATTAGGTGTGCAATTGATTGAATAGACCGATTTATATACCTAAAATTCAAGTATACCAATCTGTGCTTTGCTAGTTGAAGTGAAGTGATTTATATTTATATAGCGCTTTTTCTCTAGTGACTCAAAGCGCTTTACATAGTGAAACCCAATATCTAAGTTACATTTAAACCAGTGTGGGTAGCACTGGGAGCAGGTGGGTAAAGTGTCTTGCCCAAGGACACAACGGCAGTGACTAGGATGGCGGAAGCGGGGATCGAACCTGGAACCCTCAAGTTGCTGACACAGCCACTCTACCAACCGAGCTATACCGCCCCTATAGTTGGCCTCCCAGAAGATATATTTTGATCTAAAATCCTTCTAAAAGGAAATGTATCGTTTTTATTGATACTAGAAAAGAAAACAGACTTTATAAAAAGTTGTAGCGCTTTTAAAGAAATAAAGACGTTAAACGTTACGCCAGTCTGTCGCCCGTCTGTGACGTCATCGCCAAGCACCATCAGTCATCAATGCGGATACCACCATTATGTTTATGAAAAAAAAAAAATCGTTATTTTTCAAAGGCATTATATATCTTATTTTTTATTCATTGGTACTGTGGTACTTTAATAGTACCGGCATACCGCACAACCCTACCTCTGATGCTAACATATGTCAAGTTGAAACATGGTAATAATTTACAGTAGCAGGTGTTTACATGCAGATAAAGTGACAGCAGGGATGGCCAATCACAGGGTGGCAAGAAATGGAAAAGATAAGCAATGAGCAGGTGGGCACTATAAAGGAAAACAGGCTTCCGCTTGAATGTATAACAAAATAAC